>NC_090820.1:29794054-30141554 GCF_000390325.3 Nicotiana tomentosiformis | reverse complement strand
TAACTCTATCTTTCTGGAAGCTACCTCCCCTCTCTCTTTATGCACTTGCCTAGAAGGCTTAGGTGTCCGTGGGTAAGCAACCGCTGCTTATCGATTAATAGAGCCAGCTCCACGTCCGAGCCTTAGAATAGAACAAGACATTTGAATTCTAGCGCACTAGCCTTAGCTAGACTCCTGCTTCAAGTGCTGATTTGAATTTCTTAGTTGAAGGAGTGAGAATAGGCCTAAGGGAATAATCAATCCTGGGGTTCCTTTTGTCTCACCATTGGCTTCATTGGGATCATTTTCTAAGTATAGGAAGCAGAGAGGTTGCTAGTAGGTTTTTCTAAGTCCCTCCGTAGTCCAGTCCTTGAGTTCTTTCTTTGGAAGTAGTGAATGTGGTAAGAGGTGTATAACCATTACCCTTTCCTTTAGTCATGAAAGGGCTATTTCCCCTACCTTTCTTTCTAGGCGCAGGATTTCATTCCCCTAGTGCTTTCTGTCCTTCTGAGGGGTGAAAGCGAGATTGAATGCTCTAAGCTGAGTGTAAGGGTAAGGTCGAGATAGTCTTGGCAATTCATCTACCTTGTTTGTGAGGTATTATTATTATAATTCACATTATTATTATAATTCACATTATTATATTAGGTAATAATCGCCTTATTTCTGTCTTGTAGTACTGTCGGTCTAAGGAGAGGAATGGAAGTAGTCGTCTTGCTTCTTTTCTTTGGATCTGCTTATGTCTCTACTTCGCTTGATTCTCATGCCAGTGGACTTCATGCTCTGTTTTTGGCCTTATTAGCTTGATTTCATAAGTGAGCATGAAGTTGGAATTGAATAGATAGTGAGAAAAAGCGCCTTTCGTGATTCAAGTAGTAAGCTCGGATTCATGATTGAGAAAGAAATCTTCCAAGCGCAGCTTTAGCTGAATCTATTATAGGGTAGGCTCTTTGGATAGATTGACTTAAGGCGATGAAGGCCCACATATTTAAAATCTCGGCTCCCCTCAAGGAAAAAGCGGGATACTTAGCTGAAAGGGTGAACAAGGCCGAGCGCCTTCAAAGGTTGCTCCAGTCGCCTGAAGCCTTGTGGATTGATTGTGGGGGATTTAGGCGTGTCACGCCAACCATCTTCCAGTTCCTGGATAATCATTCCCGGATAATGCTTGCCACGGGGGCTAACCCTATCTTCGCACATACTTCCTTGGTTGTCCGGGAGTTGAATCAAAAGCATCGAATGAAAGGTTCTTTCCAAGGCCATCTACTATTGAATCAGCTGATGTTGCCGGGCGAGATTCAATCCTTTGGTAAATGCTTCAGCTGCCCATTCATCCGGGATGGCCGGGAGCAACATTCTTTCTTTTGGGAATCGTGTAACAAACTCGCGTAATAATCTTGATTCTCCTTGTGCGATTCTAAATATGTCGGCCTTCTAGGCTTGCACCTTTCTAGCCCCGGCATGAGCTTTAATAAAAGAATCTGCGAGCATATCAAAGGAATCTATGGAATGCTCGGGAAGTAATGAATACCACGTTAGGGCTCCCCTTGTGAGAGTTTCGCTGAATTTCTTTAGCAACACAGATTCAATTTCGTGAGGAGCTAGATAATTTCCTTTCACTGCCGTTGTGTAGGTGGTAATACGTTCCTGTGGGTCTGAAGTTCCATCATACATTGGAACTTCAGGCATTTTGAAATGCTTCGGGATTAGTACTGGTGCCGTACTTGGCTTGTACGGTAATTGAACATACTTCTTCGAGTTCGGGCCTTTCAATACTGGTGGTGCGCCCCGAATTTGATCCATGCGGGTGTTTACTTCCCTCATGAACTGTAAAAGCTCATATTTGAATGAATCGTTCTCGTTGTTAAGACCTGATCTGCTCCCCCCCAGCCACATCGGAGCCAACTACACCCCTGGGAATGATGTTGTCGACTCTCTACATTGTTTGGTCTGCAAGAACAATGGGAGGAATTGGATCGCGTCTGTTTGCATTATTTGAAGCACCTGATAGTGCCTACTTCAGTTCCATGATAACCTGATCCTGTCGATCCCACAATTTCCGTTGCGGCGTACAACCCGATCCCACAATATATTCATATTCAATTCTGTTACGGCGTGCGACCCGCTCCTCCAATATATTCATTTCAATCAATTCTGTTGCGGCGTGCAACCCGCTCCTCCAATATATTCATTTTGATCAATTTTGTTGCGGAGGGCAACCCGCTCCTCCAATATATTCACTTTCATTTCCATTGCGGCGTGCAACCCGCTCCTCCAATATATTTATTTACCAATTCTTATAAAAGAAATTACTCCAATAAATGCAACAATTAATATAAAATTATAAGACAACAAGCATACAATAATTTACTTGGGTTTTAATTATAATTTATTAGAAGTAGCAGTTAATTGTAGAAATTAAAGATGTAACAAGCATTTTAATAATTAGTATGATAAACGTCAAGTGACAATTAAGTAACATAAATCAAATAAGCATGTAGCAATTATAGCATGGATTCAAGGCATGATATTGAGCAAAGAATACGACAGAAATAATTAATATAATAATTAATTCATGATTTAAAATATTTTATGATTTTTCAAGTAATTATGCAAATAATTAATTTGACGACGTATAGACACTCGTCACTGTCACGACCCAAATTCACCTATAAGTCGTGATGGCGCCCAACATCCCAGCTAGGTAAGCCAACTAATGATTTAAACATATATTCATTTATTAAAAATAATATCCGAGTAATAAAACTCCGAGTACTTGCAAAAATTAAGACAATATGAAAAATAAGATAAATTAAAACCCAAGTAAAATAATTATATCCAAAAATTCTTCTAGTGTGTGTGCCAAGTCCTGGTGTCACAAGTGTATGAGCATCTAGTAGATTATACAGAATTTCTAAATACTGTCTGAAATAAAATAGACAGAATACAGATACAAGAAGAGGCACTAGTTGCTGCAGAACGGCTCAAAAAGGCAGCTCACCACTAAGCCTCTGGATAACGTGGGTGCGCTCCGATAGTACCTGTCTCAGGTCCTGCACAAAAAGTGCAGCAAGCGTAGCATGAGTATGTAAACAACGTGTACCCAGTAAGTATCAAGTCTAATCTCAAAGAAGTAGTGACGAGAGGTCGACTTTGACACTCACTAAGGGTCAATAATATAATAATAAAATATAATTAATTAAACATAATTTTTAGGTGAACAACAATAATTTTATTAACAAGCAGAAATAATTGATTAATTAAATTTCAATAATTTCTAATTTATCAATTAGCTTCACAAGCTGTAATTAAAATATCAAAGTATCGTGTAATTATTATTATTATTAGGCACGAATTCTGCCGAGGTCGTACGGCCCGATCCAGATTTTTGTGTATACTGTCGAGGGACATGCGGCGTGATCCATAGATGCATCTATACTGCCGAGGCGTTCGGCCCACTCCGCAAGAAAGGAGGATATTTTCTTATAAACTTCCGGAATGAGAAGTTATTATAATATTAACACGTAGGATGTTCAATCTCTATTAACAATTCAATAATTTACACAAAATTTTGAGTATCTTAAGTTTCGATCTTTTTACTATTTCCTCAAACAATTTGCAATATAATTCCAGTAATTTAATTAAATAAAAGGAGCAATTATCACAAGTAATTCATGATTTAGGTCCTAAACTACCCGTACATTTAACATAATTAGTAGCTACGCACTGACTCTCGTCACCTCGTGCGTACTTAGCCCCCACAATTAGCAACAATTATTAATGTGAATCACCTATGGGGTATATTCTCTCTTACAAGGTTAGGCAAGAGACTTACCTTCTCTCAAAGCCCACTTTCCGATCACAATGTCACGAAAAATCTCAATTCGGTGCCGAAAATTCCGAAACTATTAAAACGTTATATAAAATAATTAATACATGCACAATAATTTGAAATTAGACTACTAAATAAATTACCCTATCTAAAAATGGTAAATTCCTAAAATTCACTCTGGGCCCACGTACCCGGATTCTGGAAATATTTAGAAGAAAATGTTACCCATAATCTCAAGAACTTAAATATACAATTTCCATCCAATTCCATAACTATTTTCGTGGTTAAAATCTCATTTTTGTCAAGACCTAGGTTTTTCGTCTAAACTCTTGATTTCCAAGATTTACAGGTTATAATCTATCCATAATCTATGTATTTAACTCAAAGTGTGTAGAATTAACTTACCTCCAAGTTGCTAGTTGAATCCTCTCTCAAAAAGCTCAAAAATCGCCCAAGAATGGAGAAAATGGGCTCAAAAATGGCTGAGCCCCGATTTTTAACCCATTCCGCCAAGCAGTGGTTTCGCATCTGCGGCTCCGCATCTGCGAAAAAGGCGTCGCAGATGCGGCTTCCCCCTAAGCCGGCCTTGTCCGCTTCTGCGGCTTGTACCTCACATCTGTGATGCGCTTCTGCGGTTGTACCTGCGCATCTACACCCAGTCTGCTTCTGCGGTGCCTTCCACACACCTGCGGCTGGCCAAGTGCAGGTGCAGGCTGCTGCTCCAAGGTCCAAAATCAATTCGTGCCTTGTTCGATTAACACCAGAGGACCCCGGGGCCCCGTCCGAACGTACCAACAAGTTTTAAATCATAAAACGTACTCGCTCGAACCTCGGAACATGTGAAACAATATCAAAATCAAGAATCATACCTCAAACCAAATTGATTCAACTTAAAATTTTCAAATTCTTCAAACTTACTCCGAACGCGCCAAAACATACTTAAACTACTCGGAATGACACTAAATTTTGCTTGCATGTCTTAAATCACCATACAGAGCTAGTCTCAGGCTCCGAATTCCAAACGGACCTCAATTACTCCAAAACCTACTTCAAACCAAATTTAAAGAACATTAAACCTTCAAATAGTTAATTTTCACTATTAAGCGCTGAAACGCTCCCGGGTTGTCCAAAACCCGATTCGAACATACGCCCAAGTCCAAAATTATCATACGAACCTATTTGAACAGTCAAATCCCGATTCCGGGGTCGTTTTCTCAAAATGTTGACCGAAGTCAAACTTAACATTTTAAGGTCAACTTAAGGAACCAAGTGTTCTGATTTCAACCCGAACACTTCCAAGTTCTGAACCAACCGTCCCCGCAAGTCATAAATTGTTAACAACACATACAGAGAGTTTTATTTAGGGGAATGAGGTTCTAAAAGTCAAAATGACCAGCTGGGTCATTACATTCTCCACCTCTTAAACAAGCTTTCGTCCTCGAACGGGTTTAGAATTTTACCTTGAGTGCTGAATAAGTATGGATATCTGCTCTGCATGTCCTCCTAGGCCTCCCAAATCGCTTCCTCGACTAGTTGGCTCCTCCACTGGACTTTTACTGCAGTAATCTTCTTAGACCTCAACTGGCGAACCTGTTTATCAACAATGGCAAATGGCTCCTCTTCATAACCCAAGCTCTTATCTAGCTGAACCATGCTGAAGTCTAACACATGAGAAAGGTCGACATGATACTTCCGGAGCATAGATGCATGGAAAACCGGATGAGCTCCTTATAGGCTGGGAGGCAAAGCATGCTCGTAAGCAACCTCCCCAACTCGTCTCAACACTTTAAATGGGCCTATAAACCTTGGGCTCAACTTGCCCTTCTTCCCAAATCTCATGATTCCCTTCATCTGCGAAACCTTCAAGAGAACTTTTTCACCCACCATAAATGATAAATCACGCGCTTTCTAATCCGCGTAACATTTCTACCTGGACTGTGCTGTACGAAGTCGCTCCTAAATTAACTTTACCTTTTCCAAGGCATCCTTTACCAAATCAGTACCATGTAACTTAGCCTTATCGGGCTCGAACTATCCGATGGGCGAACGACATCGCCGACCATATAAAGCCTCAAATGGAGTCATCTCGATGCTGGATTGGTAACGGTTGTTATAAGCAAACTCGTCCAAAGGCAAGAAACGATCCCATTGACCTCCAAAGTCAATCACACATACCTGAGCATATCCTCCAAAATTTGAACTGTCCGCTCCAATTGCCCGTCGGTCTGCGGATGAAAGGCTGTGTTGAGCTCTACACGGGTCCCCAATTCACTTTGTACTGATCTCCAGAAATGTGAAGTAAACTGAGGGCCTCTATCTGATATGATGGAAATTGGCACACTGTGCAACCGAACTATCTTCTAAATATAAATCTGGGCTAACCTTTCCGAAGTATACGTAGTCACAACCGGAATAAAGTGTGCCGACTTGGTCAACCTGTCGACAATGACCCAAACTGCATCGAATTTCCGCAAGGTCCGCGACAACCCAACTACAAAGTCCATAGTAATGTGTTTCCATTCCCACTCCGGTATAGTCATCTGCTGATGTAGGCCACCTGGACTCTATTGCTCATATTTAACTTGTTGGCAATTTAGACACCTAGCTACATACTCAACTATGTCCTTTTTCATCCTCTGCCACCAATAATGCTGCCTCAACTCACGATACATCTTTGTAGCACCTGGATGAATAGAATATCGAGAACTGTGTGCCTCCTCTAGAATCCTTCTCCTCAGTCCGTCCACATTAGGAACACATAGACGATCCTGGAGTCGCAGAACACCATCCGCGCCAATAGTAACTTCCTTGGCACCACCCCGTAGTACCGTTTCTCGAAGAACCATTAAGTATAGATCATCATACTGGTGAACCTTGATCTGCTTAAGTAGTGAAGACTGGGCCACAACACATGCAAGAACTCGACTGGGCTCTGAAATATCTAGCCTTACAAGTTTGTTAGCCAAGGACTGAATATCCAAAGCTAATGGCCTCTCCTCTGCTGAAATGAAAGCCAAGCTACCCATACTCTCCGCCTTTCTACTCAAGGCGTCTGCAACTACATTCGCTTTGGCCGGATGATACAGGATAGTAATATCATAATCTTTTAGTAACTCAAGTCATCTGTGTTGCCTCAAATTTAGGTCCCTCTGCTTGAACAAATGTTGTAAACTGCGATGATCAGTATAAACTTCACAAGACACCCCATAAAGATAATGCCTCCAAATCTTAAGAACGTGAATAATTGCAGCTAACTCCAAATCATGTACCGGGTAATTCTTCTTGTGGGGTTTCAGCTGACATGAATCATATGCAATAACTCGCCCCTCCTTCATTAATACACAACCCAAACCAACGCGTGAAGTGTCACAATACACTGTATACATCCCCGAACCGAAAGGCAGCACTAACACTGGTGCAGTAGTCAATGTTGTCTTAAGCTTCTGAAAGCTCACCTCACAATCATCAGACCATCGGAATGGAACACCCTTCTGGGTTAATTTGGTCAAAGGTGTTGCAATAGATGAAAAGCCCTCTACGAACCGACGATAATAACTTGATAATCCTAGGAAACTCCTGATCTCAGTCACTGAAGTGGGATATTGCCAATTCTGAACTGCCTCGATCTTTTTGGGATCAACTTTAATGCCCTCGCCCAATACAATATGTCCCAAAATTGCTACAGAATCTAGCCAAACCTCATATTTGGAGAACTTAGCATAAAGCTTTTGTTCCCGCATTGTCTAAAGCACCTCTCATATGCTGCTCGTGCTCTTCCTTACTGCGTGAGTAAATCAAAATATTATCATTGAATACAATGACAAACGAATCGATATATGGCCTGAATACCCTATTCATCAAATCCATAAATGCCGCTGGGGCGTTAGTCAAACCAAAAGACATCACCAGAAATTTATAATGACCATATCTAGTCCGGAAAGCAGTCTTGGGAACATCTGAATCCCGAATCTTTAACTGATGGTACCCCGACCTCAAGTCGATCTTAGAAAACACCCTAGCACCCTGCAACTAGTCAAATAGATCATCAATACGCGGCAACAGGTACTTGTTCTTAGTGGTGACTTTGTTCAGTTGGCGATAGTCAATACACATTCGCATAGTTCCATCCTTTTTCTTCACAAATAACACCGGTGCACCCCAAGGCGATACACTTGGTCTGACGAACCCTTTTGCTAACAACTCCTCAAGCTGTTCTTTCAATTCCTTTAATTCTTTCGGAGCCATGCGATACGGTGGGATAGATATAGGTTGGGTATCTGAAGCCAAGTCAATGCAAAAATTAATATCACGATCTGGTGGCGTGCTTGGAAGATATGAAGGAAATACATCGGAGAACTCCCGAACTACAGGCACTGACTCAATAGTTGGAGTCTCTGCAGTAATATCCTGAACATAGGCTAGATAAGCCAAACAACCCTTCTCGGCCATATGTCGAGCTTTTAGAAAGGAAATAACATGATTAGATGCGCTGACAGATGAACCCTTCCACTCCAACCTAGGAAATTCCGGTATTTCCAAAGTAATAGTCTTAGCATGGCAATTTAGGACGGCATGATATGGGGATAGCCAATCCATGCCCAGGATAATCTCGAAGTCGGTCATATCAAGCAGCAGAAGATCTGCTCTAGTCTCATAACCATAGAATGTAACAACACAGGACCAATAAATCTGATTCACAACAACAGAATCGCCTATAGGAGTGGACACATAAACAGGAATACTCAAGGACTCTCGAGAAACACCTAGGAAATGAGCAAATAGAGAGGACACATATGAATACGTAGATCCTGGATCAAATAATATGGAGGCATCATTGCCACAAACAGAAATAATACATGTAATCACTGCATCTAAGGCCTCTGCATCTGGTCTGGCTAGAAAAGCAAAGAACCGAGCGGAGCGCCACTTGGATGGCCTCCACCTGGTTAGGCCCCACCTCTTGGACGGCCCCTACCCACCTGTCCTCCACCTCTGGGTGGTCGGACGGCTAGTGGAGCAACTAGTGCGGTAATCATAGGCTGTTGTCCTTGCTGCACTGGTCTACCCCAAAGCCTGGGGCAGAATCTCTGCATGTGACTGGGATCCCCGCACTCATAACAACTTTTTGGTGAGATGGGCTGCCGATTAGAAGTATGACCCTGGGGACCTAAATACCCACTGGAAGAACCCAGAATATCTGGTGGGCGATAAGAACTCTCTGGCATAGCACTGAAATAAGGTCGCTCTGGGGAACCCCGAGGAGGCGGTGGTGCTGGATATGGGGGCCTGCTGGACTGCCCTCTCACAAACTGACCTCTACCCCCAGATGGAGAACCTCTGAACTCTCAAAAATATCTAAATTGCTTATCCCTCATAACCTGTTCTCGGCAGCGCTGTCGCACACCCTCAATCCTTCGGGCTATCTCTACAACCAACTCATAAGAAGTCCCCATCTCAACCTCCGGGGACATAGTAGCCTGAATGCCAGTATGTAAACCCGCAACAAACCTCCGTGCTCTCTCCGCCTCAGTAGGGAGTATCATAAGTGCATGACGAGATAACTCAGAGAACCTCGCCTCATAATCGGTCACTGATATCTGACCCTACTGGAGCTGCTCAAACTAAAACCGCAATTCTTCCCTCTGAGAGGGTGGAATATATCTGTCCAGGAAAATTCGGGTGAACATATCCCAAGTCATGGGAGGAGAATCTGCTGGTCTGCCAAGAAGATAAGACTTCCACCATCTATGGGCTCTGCCCTCCAGCTGAAAAGTAGCAAAGTCTACCCCGTGAGACTCTAATATCCTCATGTTGTACAGTCTATCCTTACCCCGATCAATGAAATCCTGGGGATCCTCGTGTCGCTCACCCCCAAAGACAAGAGGATGTAGTCTAGTCCATTTGTCCAATAGCTTCTGCGGCTCGATGGTCGCAGCTGGTCTGGGCTCAGGTGTAGCTGTTGCCACTGGCTGGACTTCACCCACGGGTAGTGCACCCTGGGTTTGATATACAGCAGTTGCCTGCCCATGAGCCTGCGTGGTAGGGATATGTGCTCCCCTCCCTGCTTGAGATGTGGCTGGGTCTGCCGGAAATAAACCGGCCTGAGTTATAGTGTCCATGAACCGCAGCATACGGCCCATGACCTCCTTAAAACCCGGTGCAGATGTGAAATCCACCAGAACTGGCTCTGTTACGGGCACCTCGCCCTGTTCCTCAATAATAGGATCCTCTGCTGGACCCACTGGTGGCATAACTGGAACAACTCTGGGATGTCCTCGTCCCCTACCACGGGTTGGAGCCCTCCCTCGGCCTCTGCCTCGGCCTCTAATGACAGGGGGAGTAGCTCTGCCCTGGTCTGGAACCTCATTAGAGCGCGTTCTCACCATCTGTGAGAGAATAAGAGAAAGATAATTAGTACTACATTATTTTCACGATGGGAGATGAAGAAAGGTAGTTTTTTCTAACATCCTATAGCCTCTGGGAGATAAGCACAGACGTCTCCGTACCGATCTGCAAGACTCTATTAAACCTGCTCATAATTTGTGAGACCTACGTGAACCTAATGCTTTGATACCATGTTGTCACGACCCAAATTCACGTATAAGTCGTGATGGCGCCCAACATCCCAGCTAGGTAAACCAACTAATAATTTAAACATATATTCATTTTTAAAAAAAAATTATCCGAGTAATAAAACCCGGAGTACTTGCAAAACTTAAGACAATGTAAAAAATAAGATAAATTAAAACCCAAGTAAAATAATTAAATCCAAAGAATTCTACTAGTGTGTTTGTGTCAAGACCTGGTGCCACAAGTGTATGAGCATCTAGTAGATTATACATAATTTCTATAGACTGTCTGAAATAAAATAGACAGAATACAAATACAAGAAGAGGCACTAGTTGTTGCAGAACGACTCAAAAAGGCAGCTCACCACTAAGCCTCTGGATAACGTGGGTGCGCTCCGATAGATCCTCCGATAGTACCTGTCTCAGGTCCTGCACAAAAGTGCAGCAAGCGTAGCATGAGTACGTAAACAATGTGTACCCAGTAAGTATCAAGCCTAATCTCGAAGAAGTAGTGACGAGAGGTCGACTTTGACACTCACTAAGGGTCAATAATATCATAATAGAATATAATCAATTAAACATAATTTTAGGTCAACAACAATAATTTATTAACAAGGAGAAATAATTGATTAATTAAATTTCAATAATTTCCAATTTATCAATTAGCTTCACAAGCTGCAATTAAAATATCAAAGTATCGTGTAATTATTATTATTATTATTATTATTAGGCACGATTTCTGCCGAGGTCGTACGGCCCGATCCAGAGTGTCGTGTGCACTTCCGAGGGACGTGCAACGTAATCCATAGATGCATCTATACTGCCAAGGCGTTCGGCTCACTCCATAAGAAAGGAGGACATTTTCTTATGAACCTCCGGAATGAGAAGTTATTATAATATTAACACGTAGGATGTTCAATCTCTATTAACAATTCAATTATTTACACAAAATTTCGAGTATATGAAGTTTCTATCTTTTTACTATTTCCTCAAACAATTTGCAATATAATTTCAGTAATTTAATTAAATAAAAGGAGCAATTATCACAAGTAATTCATGATTTGAGTCCTAAACTACCCGAACATTTAACATAATTAGTAGCTACGCACGGACTCTCGTCACCTCGTGCGTACGTAGTCCCCACAATTAGCAATAATTATCAATGTGAATCACCTATAGGGTAAATTTCCTCTTACAAGATTAGGCAAGAGACTTACCTTGTCTCAAAACCCACTTCCCGATCACAATGTCGCGAAAAATTTCAATTCGGTGCCAAAAATTCCGAAACTATCCAAAAGTTATATAAAATAATTAATACATGCACAATAATTCGAAATTAGACTATTAAATAAATTACCCTATCTAAAAATGGTAAATTTCTAAAATTCACCCCGGGCCCACGTGCCCGGATTCTGAAAATATTTAGAGTAAAACGTTATCCATAATCTCAAGAACTCAAATATACAATTTCCATTCAATTCCATAACCATTTTCGTGGTTAAAATCTCATTTTTGTCAAGACCTAGATTTTTCATCTAAACCCTTGATTTCTAAGATTTACAGGTTATAATCTACCCATAATCTATGTATTTAACTCAAAGTTTGTAGAATTAACTTACCTCCAAGTTGCTAGTTGAAATTCTCTCTCGAAATGCTCCAAAATCGCCCAACAATGGAGAAAATAAGCTCAAAAATGGCTGAGCCCCGATTTTTAACCCATTCTGCCAAGCAGTGGTTTCGCATATGCTGCTCGCAAGCCATTTCTGCAGCTCCGCATCTGCAGAAAAGGTGTCGCAAATGCGGCTTCCCCCTAAGCCGGCCTCGTCCGCTTCTGTGGCTTGTATATCGCATCTGCGATGCGCTTCTGCGGTTGTACCTGCGCATCTGTGCCCAGTCCTCTTCTGCGGTGCCTTCCACTCACCTGTGGCCTCACATTTGTGGCTGGCCAAGTGCAGGTGCAGTTGCAGCAGAAGTTAGAAGCTTCAGCTGCTACTCAAAGGTCCAAAATCGATCCAAGCCATGTCTGAATAACACCCGAGGCCCCCGGGGCCCCGCCCGAACGTACCAACAAGTTTGAAATCATAAAACGTACTCGCTCGAACCCTCGGAACATATAAAACAACATCAAAACCAAGAATCATACCTCAAACCAAATTGATTCAACTTAAAATTTTTAAATTCTTCAAACTTACTCCGAACGCGCCAAAACATACTTAAACCTCTCGGAATGACACCAAATTTTGTGTGCATGTCTTAAATCACCATTTGGATCTAGTCTCAGGCTCGGAATTCCAAACGGACCTCAATTACTCCAAAACCTACTCCAAACCAAATTTAAAGAACATTAAATCTTCAAATAGTTGATTTTAACTATTAAGCGTTGAAATGCTCTCGGGTTGTCCAAAACCCGAACATACGCCCAAGTTCAAAATCATCATACAAACCTATTAAAACCATCAAATCCAGATTCCGTGGTCGTTTTCTCAAAATGTTGACCGAAGTCAAACTTAGCATTTTAAGGCCAACTTAAGGAACCAAGTATTCCGATTTCAACCCCAACACTTCCAAGTTCAGAACCAACCATCCCCGCAAGTCATAAATTAGAAACAACACATACAGGGAGTTTTATTTAGGGGAACGGGGTCTAAAAGTCAAAATGACCGGTCGGGTCATTACAGTCACCTTGCTTATACGTCGTTCACATGCATTTCACATAACAAATAATTTAAGGGTTCTATTCCCTCAAGTCAAGGTTAACCACGACACTTACCTCGATTTGCAACCAAATTCAAGATTCCAATAAACCTTTGCCTCGCGAATTCGTGTCCGAAATTCTCAAATCTAGTCATAAATAATTCAATATACTCAATACAAATCGTAGGAATTAATTCTATATGAATTTACTAATTTTTTGGATTAAAATTCAAAATTTATTTTAAAAATCGACAGTGGGACCCACGCCTCGAATCCCGAAAAAACTCACGAAATTCGAACACCCGTTCTGATGCGAGTTCAACCATACAAAAAATTATCGAATTCTGATATCGGATTGCCTTTCAAATCCTTAATTAAAATCTTTGAAGATTTCTACCATTTTCAACCCAATCTTTACCCATTTGAACTCAACAATCTTCCCACAAACCTTAGTGGTACAAGCATGTATAACTAATACTCTCACATCCAAGAATCATCTTACTAATTACCCATTTCTAGTTGGATTTCGAAAATGAAGAATTGGGGAAAGAAATTATTACCTCTTTGAAGCCTTAGCAACCCTTTGATGCGATTTCAAGGATTGATTTAAGGAAGAGTAGTGAAATCTTTAGTTCTCCCCTTTCCTCTCTCTAGAATCGCTCTCCTTTCTCTCTAAAATACCAGAAATTGCCCCAAAAATGAACCCCAATCGAGTTAAATGAAATGGGGTTCGGGTTATAAAACCTATTTTTGTACAGCCACGGCACATGGGGCGCCGCAGGGCAGCTGTGCAAAAAGTGTCTGAAATGAAATTTTGGAGCGTTCTGGAATTTCCCACAAGCGTGGCGCGCCGGGCGCCGCGTGGGGCGGCGATAGTACAAATTCTTCCAGCGTTTGGTAATTTGGTCATAACCTCTTGTAGGAGTGTCCAAATGATGAACGGTTTGAAGAGTTAGAAACTAGAGTCGAAGATATTTCATTTGATAGGTTGTCCATCATATAACTCCTTATATATGTGTATATATGCTCGTCCAAAGTTTGATCTTGTGCGTACTCATTTGGAACTTTAGTCTATTATGAAATTTTCCAACTTGGCTTAAATCTAGGACTTTCCTTAGACCCCATATCACTTATAATATGCCTCGTACACTTATTATCATATCCAATAGGTGTCCATCATTTTAATAGACCTCGAATGAGAAGTAGAGTCCGCCCCCAAATACATAACATAACTTATCTCTTCTTTCGCACATTTCAATTTCCCGAATTTTACTAACTCCCAAAATTTACAAATATTTCGCTAGAGTTTCCTTTGTAACTGGGCCTATCCACCTTCCAGAGAATCCCAGAAACCAATCCTAACAACACATACATAATCCAATCAATGTAACATAACATGAAAATATTACTAACAGTGGCCTCATAGGCAATATATTTCTAGAAAATGAACGACATTAACATTAACTATTCAGGTGATACGTAACTCATAGCAGGTAAGCTCCCAACATCTTCATAAAACACAGAAATGAATGTTTAAATTAAAGATGATATTTTTTGGTCCTCTCTAAAACATCTCTAAAACAAACATTCGTCCTCTAACGGAATTCGACAAGTACCTGAGCTGGTGAAAAGATGTGGATATTTGCTCCGTATGTCCGACTCGGACTCCCAGGTAGTTGAGTCAATCGGCTGACCTCTCCATTGTACCCGAACTGAAGGATAACTCTTAGACCTCAATGGACGGACCTGTCGAGCTAAAATAGCTACCGGCTCCTCCTCATAAGTCAAATCTTTGTCCAATTGAACTGAGCTGAAATCCAACATATGGGACGGATCACCATGATATTTCCGGAGCATGGATACATAGAATACCGAATATGCTGCTGATAAACTAGGTGGTAGTGCAAGCCTGTAGGCTACTTCACCCACCCTTTCAAGAATTTCAAAGGGTCCGATATACCTAGGGCTCAACTTGCCCTTCTTTCCGAATCTCATTACACCTTTCATAGGTGAAACTCGTAGCAATACTATTTCTCATGCCATGAATGCAACATCGTGAACCTTATGGTCGGCATAACTCTTTTGCCTAGACTGAATTGTGCGAAGTCGATCCTGAATAATCTTGACCTTATCCAAGGCATCCTGTTCCAAATCGATACCCAACAACCAAGCCTCTCCCGGTTCAAACCATCCAACCGGTGAACGACATCGCCTCCCGTATAATGCTTCATATGGAGCCATCTGAATGCTCGACTGGTAGCTGTTATTATAGGCAAACTCTGCAAGTGGCAAGAACTGATTCCAAGAACCTCCAAAGTCTATAACACAAGCGCGAAGCATATCTTCCAATATCTGAATAGTGCTTTCTGACTGTCCGTTTGTCTATGGATGAAATGTTGTACTCAACTCAACCCACATGCCTAACTCACGCTGTACAGCCCTCCAAAAGTGCGAGGTGAACTGTGTACCTCGATCAAAAATGATAGACACGGGCACACTGTAAAGGCAAACAATCTCGCGAATGTAAATCTCTGCTAATCGCTCTGAAGAATAGGTAACTGCTACTGGAATGGAATGCACTAACTTGGTCAACCTGTCCACAATGACCCATACTGCGTCAAACTTTCTCTGAGTTCGTGGAATCCAACAACAAAATCCATAGTGACACGCTCCCACTTCCACTCAGGAATTTCTAACTTCTGAAGCAAACCACCAGGTCTCTGATGCTCGTACTTAACTTGCTGACAATTCAGACATCGAGCTACATATGCAACTATATCCTTTTTCATTCTCCTCCACCAATAATGTTGCCACAAATCTTGATACATTTTGGCGGCACCCGGATGAATAGAATACCGGGAATTGTGGGCCTCTTCAAGAATTAATTCACGAAGCCCATCCATATTAGGAACACAAATACGACCCTGCATCCGCAGAACTCCATCATCTCCCACATCCACCTGCTTGGCACCACCGTGCCGCACCATGTCCTTAAGGAAAAGCAGATAAGGATCATCATATTGTCGCTCTCTGATGCGCTCATATAAAAAAGACTGAGCGACTGTACAGGATAGAACCCGACTGGGTTCTGAAACATCTAACCTCACAAATTTATTGGCCAAAGTCTGAATATCTGCAGCTAACGGCCTCTCACCAACCGGAATATACGCAAGGCTGCCCATACTCACAGCCTTTCTACTCAAAGCATCGGCCACCACATTGGCCTTTCCGGGGTGATACAAAATGGTGATATCATAATCTTTCAAAAGCTCCAATCATCTTCTCTGCCTCAAATTGAGATCTTTTTGTTTGAACAAATACTGTAGGCTTTGATGATCAGTAAATACCTCACAGAGACACCGTAAAGATAATGCCTCCAAATTTTTAGTGCATGAACAACGGCTGCTAATTCTAAGTCATGAACGGGATAATTCTTCTCATGAACTTTCAATTGTCGCGATGCATATGTAATCACTCTGCCATCTTGCATTAATACTGCACCAGCCCAATGTGAGATGCATCACAATATACCGTATAAGATCCTGAACCTGTAGGCAATACCAACACCGACGCCGTAGTCAAAGCAGTCTTGAGCTTCTGAAAACTCAACTCACACTCGTCTGACCATCTGAATGGGATACCCTTCTGGGTCAATTTGGTTAATGGAGATGCTATAGACAAAAATCCCTCCACAAACTGGCGATAATATCCTGCCAAACCCAGGAAACTCCGGATCTCTATAGCTGAAGCAGGTCTAGGCCAACTCTGAACTGCCTAAATTTTCTTAGGATCCACTTTTATGCCTTCAACCGATACAACATTCCCCAAAAAGGCAACTGAGCCTAACCAAAATTCACATTTTGAAAATTTAGCATATAACTGATTATTCTTCAAAGTCTGAAGCACAATCCGAAGATGCTGCTCATGATCCTCTCAACTGCTGGAGTAAATCGAGGTATCATCAATGAACACAACCACAAAGGAATACAAATAAGGCTTGAACACCCGATTCATCAAATCCATAAATGTTGTTGGGGCATTTGTTAGCCCAAATGACATCACTAGAAATTCGTAATGCCCATACCGAGTCCTAAAAGTTGTCTTAGGGACATCGGATGCCCTAATCTTCAACTGATGGTAATCGGACCTCAAATCGATATTCAAAAATACCCTGGCACCCTGAAGCTGATCGAATAAGTCATCAATTCTTGGCAACGGATATTTATTTTTGATAGTGGCCTTATTCAACTACCGATAATCTATACACATCCGCATAGAGCCATCTTTCTTCTTTAGAAATAGTACTGGTGCACCCTAGGGCGAGATACTAGGTCTAATGAATCCCTGATCAAGCAAATCTTGTAATTGTTCCTTCAATTCTTTCAATTCCGATGGGGCCATACGATATGGTGGAATAGAAATGGGCTAAGTTCCCGGAGCCAAATCAATACAGAAGTCTATATCTCTGTTGGGTGGCATTTCCGGTAAATCTACAGGAAATACTTTTGGAAATTCACGGACAACTGGTACTGAGTCCAAAGAAGGAACATCCGTACTGGGATCGCGAATATAAGCCAAATAGGCTAGACACCTCTTCTCGACCATACGCCGAGCCTTCATATAAGAAATAACCCTGCTGGTAGAATGACCAGGAGTTCCTTTCCACTCTAATCGAGGTAACCCCGGCATGGCTAAGGTCACTGTTTTGGTGTGACAATCCAATATAGCATGATAAGGTGACAGTCAGTCCATACCCAAGATGAAATCAAAATCTACCATATCAAGAAGTAGAAGATTCACGCTAGTTTCAAGACTTCCAATAGTAACCACACACAAATGATAGACATGATCTACAACGATAGAATCCCCTACCGGCGTGGACACGTGCACAGAAGCACTCAAAGAATCAAGAGGCACAACCAAATATGAAGCAAAGTAGGAGGACACATAGGAATAAGTAGATCCTGGATTAAATAAAACTGAAGCATCTCTATCGCAAACTGGAACAATACCTGTGATCACGTCATTGGATGACTCGGCTTCAGGCCTAGCAGGGAAAGCATAGAATCGGGGTTGGGTCCCACCACTCTGAACCGTGTCTCTAGGACGGCCTCTAACTGGTTGGCCTCCACCTCTAATGGCCTGACCTCCACCTCTAATGGCCTGACCTCCACCTCTAGCTGCCTGACCCCTACCTCTAGCTGGTTGAGAAGGCGGTGAAGCAACCGGTGCCGGTATGATGGCACGAGAATCCTGCCGAGATCTGTTACTCGACAACTTAGGGCAATACCTCCTGATATGACTAATGTTCCCACACTCATAACACACATCCTGTTGTCCTGGCTGCTAAAGTTGAAGATGACCCGGACGGGTCAGATAACCACCGTAGTGACTTTGAAGTAGTTGTGCACTGATAGGAGCTAAATGTGCAATGATTGTTGGCTGCCCAGGGTAAGGAACATAAGAGCCATGACTCCCTGAAGCACCGTGAGAATCTGAAGTACTGAATAAAATGGCCTGAGAGGATGTCCCCTACCGAAAGTACCACTGCCACCAGATGATGAACCTCTGAAATTACCGAAATGACGGGGCTTTTATCTGACACTGGCCCTATATCCTGTGAAAGAACCATCTCGATCCGTTTGGCAACATTAGCAGCCATCTGAAAAGAAATCTCACTCCCGGTCTCATTGGCCATCTGTAGCTTGATAGGTTGAACGACTCCATCAATGAACCTCCTCACTCTCACTCTTACTCTCACTCTCTCGGTAGGAAGCAGAAGAAGAGCATGACGTGCTAGATCCACAAAACGGGTCTCATACTGAGTGACTGGCATGTTGCCCTGCTGGAGACGCTCAAACTGCTTACGGTAATCCTCTCTCAGTGTGATAGGAAGGAACTTCTCTAGAAATAGCTACGAGAACTGCTCCCAAGTAAGTACAGGCGAACCAACTAGTCTAGTAAATACAAAATCTCTCCACCACCTCTTAGCGGAACACCGTCATCTGAAATACAGCAAAATCGACCCCATTGGTCTCAACTATAACCATGTTTCGCAATACTTCATAGCAACGGTCAAGAAAATCCTATGGGTCCTCAGAAGATGTACCACTGAAATGGATTGGAAATAGCTTGGAAAACTTGTCCAATCTCAACAATGCCTCAGAAGACAAAGCAGGCCTATCATCGACGTGTGCTGCAATAATTGGTTGAACTACCCCAACTGGATGGGCTACTGGAGCCTGATACTGGGGAGCTGTCTGCCCCGGAGCGGGAGTAGTGGGAATTTGTGCTCCTCCCCTAGCCTGTGAGATGACTGGTGCCACTAGAAATGTACCATTCTGAGCCACACCCTTCATTAGGCTCACCAAACGAACTAGAGCGTCCTGAAGCACTGGAGTAGCTATGAATCCTTCCGGAACTTGAACTGGTCCAACTGGTACAGTCTGAATTGGAACCTCCTCCTGAAGATCCACCTGACTACAACAGGTGTTGCTGCTCGAGCTTTAGACTGAGCTCTACCTCTGCCTCTACCTCTGCCTCTAGTGCGACCTCGGCCTCGACCTGTACCCCTGGTCATAGTTGCCATCGGGGGCTCTGGTCCTTGTCCGTCGGTAGATGTATTACGCGTTCTCGCCATCTGCGAGAGAATAAGAATAGAATGGTTCAATCATCGATGACAAAATAAAATCACACGACAGAATAAGAAAGAAGTGATATTGTTCCTAAACTTTATAGCCTCTGAGAGATAAGTGCAGACGTCTCCGTATCGATCCTTCAGACTCTACTAAGCTTGCTCGTGACTCGTGAGACCTATGTAACCTAGTGCTCTGATACCAACTTGTCACGACCAAAAATTTCCACCTTCGGGACCATGATGGCGCCTAACATTTAACTTGCAAGGCAAGCCAACGTTAGAATAATATTAGCCATTTTTAAACAATTTTAAATTAATTAATAACAAAAAAACAAATACGGAAGTAAGGTATGAAATGTAATGAATAATTCATAATAATAGTGATGTCTAAATACCATCCCAGAATTGGTGTCACAAGTGCACGAGCTACTAGAATAATACAAATAAAGGTCTGAATGAAAATAAAGTTGTCTGAAAGAAATACACAGCTATGATAAAGTGCAAGGGGACTTCAGAACTGCGAACGCCATGCAGCTATACCTCAAGTCTCCTGCAAATAGCTGAATACGAGAAAATCTACTATACGCCGGTGGGACCAACTCTAGTATCTGCACAAGAAGTGCAGAGTGTAGTATGAGTACAACCGACCACATGTACTCAGTAAGTGCCGAGACTAACCTCGACGAAGTAGTGACGAGGCTAAGGCAGGTCACATACATTAACATGTACGCAATAACAATAATAATAACAATAATATAAATAAAACAGGTGTCTCTTTTCAACAGCTAAAGCCAACTCAGTAGTCATAACCAATTATAATTTCAATCAGTTTCCATTGCGGCGTACAACCCGATCCCACAATATATTCATATTCAATTTTGTTGCGGCGTGCAACTCGCTCCTCTAATATATTCATTTCAATCAATTCTGTTGCGGCGTGTAACCCGATCCTCCAATATATTCATTTCAATCATTTTTGTTGCGGCGTGCAACCCGCTCCTCCAATATATTCACTTTCATTTCCGTTGCGGTGTGCAACCCGCTCCTCCAATATATTCATTTGTCAATTCTTATAAAAGAAATTACTCCAATAAATGCAACAATTAATATGAAATTATAAGACAACAAGCGTACAATAATTATGATTTATTAGAAATAAGTGATGACAAGTAGCAGTTAATTGTGGAAATTAAAGATGTAATAAGAATTTTAATAATTAGTATGCTAAACGTCAAGTGGCAATTAAGTCACATAAATCAAATAAGCATGAAGCAATTATAGCACGGATTCAAGGCATAATATTGAGCAAAGAATCCAAGAGAAACAATTAAAATAATAATTAATTCATGATTTAAAACGATTTATGATTTTTCAAGTAATTATGCAAACAATTAATTTGACGACGTATAGACACTCGTCACCTCGCCTATACGTCGTTCACATGCATTTCACATAACAAATAATTTTAGGGTTCTATTTCCTCAAATCAAGGTTAACCACGACACTTACCTCGCTTTGCAACCAAATTCAAGATTCCAATAAATCTTTGCCTCGCGAATTCGTGTCCGAAATCCTCAAATCTAGTCTTAAACAATTCAATATACTCAATAAAAATCGTAGGAATTAATTCCATATGAATTTACTAAATTTCCAGATTAAAATCCGAAATATATTTTAAAAGTCGATAGTGGGACCCACGTCTCGAATCCCGAAAAAATTCATGAAATTCGAACACTCGTTCCGATACGAGTTCAACCATACAAAAATTATCAAATTCCGACATCGGATTGCCTTTCAAATCCTCAATTAAAGTTTTTGAAGATTTCTACCATTTTCAACCCAATCTTTACCCATTTGAACTCAACAATCTTCCGACAAACCTTATTGGTACAAGCATGTATAACTAATACTCTCATATCCAAGAATCATCTTACTAATTACCCATTTCTAGTTGGATTTCAAAATTGAAGAATTGGGAAAAGAAATTCTTACCTCTTTGAAGCCTTAGCAACCCTTTAATGCGATTTCAAGGTTTTATTTAAGGAAGAGTAGTGAAATCCTTAGTTCTCCCCTTTCCTCTCTCTAGAATCGCTCTTCTTCCTCTCTAAAATACTAGAAATTGCCCCAAAAATGAACCCCAATCGAGTTAAATGAAATGGGGTTCGGATCATAAAACTCGTTTTCGTACAGCCATGGCGCGCGGTTGTGCAAAAAGTGTCTGGAAATGAAAATTCGGAGCGTTCTGGAATTTCCCACAGGCGCGGCACGCCGAGCGCCGCGTGGGGCGGTGATAGTACAAATTTTGCCAGCGTTTGGTAATTTGGTCATAACCTTTTGTAGGAGTGTCCAAATGACAAACGGTTTGAAGCGTTAGAAACTAGAGTCGAAGATATTTCATTTGATAGGTTGTCCATCATATAAATCCTTATATATATGTAGATAAGCTCGTCCAAAGTTTGATCTTGTGCGTACTCATTTGGAACTTTAGTCTATTATGAAATTTTCCAACTTGGCTTAGAATTAGGACTTTCTTTAGACCCCATATCACTTATAATATGCCACTTACACTTATTATCATATCTAATATGTGTCCATCATATTAATAGTCCTCGAATGAGAAGTAGAGTCCGCCCCCAAACACATAACATAACTTATCTCTTCTTTCGCACATTTCAATTTCCCGAATTTTACTAACTCCCAAAATTTCCAAATATTTCGCTAGAGTTTCCTTTGTAACTGGGCCTATCCACCTTCCAGAGAATCCCAGAAAACAATCCTAACAACACATATATAATCCAATCAACGTAACATAACATGAAAACAATACTAACAGTGGCCTCATAAGCAATATATTTTTAGAAAATGAACGACATTAACATCAACTATTCAGGTGATACGTAACTCATAGTAGGTAATCTCCCAACATATTCATAAAACACAGAAATGAATGTTTAAATTAAAGATGGCATTTTCGGGTCATCACATCGTCCCTCTTACAATGGTCACTGAGCTCACTATTTATAGCTATGCCTAGGGAAAAAGGTCCTAGGATTATGCCCTCCTTTAGTGCCAATTATGAGGGTCATTGATGAAGATGTAACGTTGAGCGTAAATGCCAAATTCTTTGTAACGGACCGTTGCTCTTAATGCTGTAGAATATTCCTTAGTAAATGCTACCGGGCGTAGAGCATTTAATACACTTTTATAAATGTTATCCTGTCACGACCCAAAATTCCAACCTTCGGACCGTGATGGCGCATAACATTTCACTTGCTAGGCAAGCCAATGTTAGAATAACATTAACCAATTTTTAAATAATTTTTAAATTTATTATTAACAAAGAACGATTGCAGAAGTAAAGTCTGAAATATAGTGAACAATCCATAAAAACAACGGTGTCTAAATATCATCCCAGAATTTGGTGTCACAAGTGCACGAGCTTCTAGAATAATACAAATAAGGGCCTGAATAAAATAAAGTTTTCTCAAAATAAACACACAGCTAAAGTAAAGTAGACGGGGACTTCAAAACTGCGGAGGTCGTGCAGTTATACCTCAAGTTTTCTCTGAGTAGCTAAAATCTGATCAAGTCTATGGTACGCTGCTGGGACCAACTCCGAAATCTGCATAAGAAGTGCAGAGTGTAGTATCATTACAACCGACCCCATGTACTGGTAAGTGTTGAGCCTAACCTCGACGAAGTAGTGACGAGGCTAAGGTGGGTCACTTGCATTACATGTACGCAATATTAATAACAACAACAATAGAAATAAATCAGGTAACTCATTTATAATAATTGAAGCTAATTCGGCAGTCATAACCAATTATCGTTTCCATCAATTCTGTTGTGGCGTGTAATTCGCTCTCACAATATATTCACATTCAATTCTGTTGCAGCATGCAACCCACTCTCACAATATATTCATTTTCAATCCTCTAATATTAATTATTTTTAATCAAGTATATATATTGACTTTTAAATAAGTCTATTGCGGCGTGCAATCCGATCCCCCAAATAATGACTTTTAAATAAGTCTGTTGCGGAGTGCAACCCGATCCCCTAATATGGACTTTTACTAAGTCTGTTGAGGCGTGCAACCCGATACTCCAATATGGACTTTTTAATAAGTCTGTTGCGGTGTGCAACCCGATCCTCCAATATGGACTTTTAATAAGTGTGTTACGGCGTGCAACCCGATCCTCCAATATAGACTTTTAATAAGTCTGTTGTGGCGTACAACCCGATCCTCCAATATATCCATTTCAATCAATTCTGTTGCGGCGTGCAACCTGATCCTCCAATATATCCATTTACCAATTCTTATAGAAGAAATTTCCCCAATAAATGCAATAATTAATAAAAAATTATAAGACAACAAGCATACAATAATTATGATTTAATTATGAAACAAACAATGACAAATAGCAAATTATTATGGAAATCAGGGAGAAAAATAAGCAGTTTAATATTTAATATGCTAAATGCCAAATAATAATTAAGACACATAAATCAAACAGCATGTAACAATTAATGCAGGAATTCAAGAATTAATATTTGACAAAGAATAGGAGAGAAATAATTATTATAATAATTAATTCATGATTTAAAATAATTTATGATTTTTCAAGTAATTATGCAAACAATTAATTTGACAACGTATAGACACTCGTCACCTCGCCTATACGTCGTTCACATGTATTTCACATAACAAATGGTTTAAGGGTTCTATTCCCTCAAGTCAAGGTTAACCACGACACTTACCTCGCTTTGCAAATTCCAATAAATTACTCAACCACAACTTTTCCTTTTAAATTTGTCTCCAAAAGCTTCAAATCTATTCATAAATAATTTAATATACTCAATACAAATCATAGGAATTAATTCCATATGAATTTACTAATTTTCCGAATAAAAATCTGAAATTATTTAAAATATTTGCCAGTGGGAACCAACGTCTCAAATTCCAGAAAAACTCGCAAAATCCGAACACCCGTTAATCTACGAGTTCAACCATACAAAAATTATCCAATTCCGATATCAAATGGACCTTCAAATTTAAATTTTTCGTTTTTGGAAAGTTTTACAAAAATTCCAATTTATTCCATCTAAATCCGAAATAAAGGATGAATATAGACATAGATTCATGAAATATAATAACTTTTGGTTATAGAACACTTACCCAATTCAAAGTCGTGAAACCCCCTTTGGAATCGCCAAAATCCGAGACTTAAAACTCAAAAATGAGTAAAAATGGCTAAGACCCGATTTTATGTATTCTGCCCAGAATTTTCGCATATGCAAGCTATATTTTCGCACCTGCGGTCACGCATTTGCGAAGTGGGGCTTCCAGGCGAGGTTCCGCATCTGCGGACATTTCTATCGCACCTGCGATGTCGCAGAAGTGACCAAACGACCACAAAAGCGGTCTCTTCCGCAGAAGCACTTCAGCCTTCACCGAAGCGGTCGCGCATGTGCACCCCATTTCTTCGCAGAAGCGACGCAATTGGCCAGTGCCAAGGTCGCAGAAGCGACCAGCTTCTCGCAGATGCGGTTGCGCACCTGCGATCACCATTGTGCAGGAGCAATTACACCAGGTTCTGCCAAGAACCTGTTGCTTTCAACATGCTCTAAACTATCTGAATTTCGTCTGAAACTCACCCGAGCCCCTCGGGACCTTATCCAAATATCCCAACAAGTCCCGTAACATAATACGGACTTACTTGGGGTCTCAAATCACATCAAATAACATCGAAATTGCAATTCACACTTCGATTCGAACTTTGAGTTTTAAACTTTTCAATTTGCAAATCTCGTGCCAAAATATATTAAATGAATCCGAAATGACTTCAAATTTGGCACACAAGTCGTAAATGACATAATGGAGTTATTCAAATTTCCAAAATCGGATTCCGGCTCTGATATCAAATAGTCAACCCCGTGCTCAAACTTGGAAATCTTTAGCCTTTAAATTACTAGTTTCCGTTAAATGGTCATAACATGAGCTAGGGACCTCCAAATTAAATTCCGGGCATACGCCCAAGTCCCAAATCACGATACAGACCTACCAGAACTGTCAAAATATTAATCCGGATTCGTTTTCTCAAAATGTTGGCCAAAGTCAACTTAGTTGAGTTTTAAGGCTCTATTTCACTTTTTAATCCATTTTTCACATAAAAACTTTCCGGAAAATTTTACGGACTGCGCACACAAGTCGAGGAATGATTAATAGTTCTTTTCGAGGTCTTAGAACACAGAATTACTTATTAAATTTAAAGATGATATTTTGGGTCATCATATTCTCCACCTCTAAAACAAACGTTCATCCTCGAACGGAGTTACAAAAAGTACCTGAGCTGGAGAAAAGGTGTGGATATTTACTCAGCATGTCCGACTCGGACTCCCAAGTAGATGCCTCTACCGGATGACCTCTCCATTGTACTCGAACTAAAGGATAACTCTTAGACCTCAACTGTCGGACTTGCCGGACTAGAATAGCCACTGACTCCTCCTCGTAAGTCAAATCTTTGTCCAATTGGACTGAGCTGAATTCTAACACAGGGGACAGATCACCATGATATTTCTGGAGCATAGACACATGGAACACCGGATGAACCCCTGATAAACTAGGTGGTAATGCAAGCTTGTAGGCTACTTCACCCACCCTTTCAAGAATTTCAAAGGGTCCAATATACCTGGGGCTCAACTTGCCCTTCTTTCTGAACCTCGTTACACCTTTCATAGGTGAAACCCGAAGCAATATTCTTTCTCCAACTATGAATGCAATATCACGAACTTTACGGTCGGCATAACTCTTTTGCCTAGACTGAGTTGTGCGAAGTCGATCCTGAATAATCTTGACCTCATCCAAGGCATCTTGTACCAAATCGGTACCCAATAATCGAGCCTCTCCCGGTTCAAACCAACCAACTGGCGATCGGCATCGCCTTCTGTATAATGCCTCATATGGAGCTATCTGAATGCTCAGCTGGTAGCATATTATTATAAGCAAACTCAGCAAGTGGAAAGAAATGATCCCAAGAACCTCCAAAGTCTATAACACAAGCACGGAGCATATCTTCCAATATCTTAATAGTGCGCTTTGACTGTCCGTCTGTCTGTGGATGAAATATTGTACTCAACTCCACTCGCGTGCCTAACTCACGATGTACAGCCCTCCAGAAATGTGAGGTAAACTGCATACCTCGATCTGAAATAATAGACACGGGCACACCGTGAAGGCGGACAATCTCACAAATGTAAATTTCAGCTAACCTCTCTGAAGAATAGGTAACTGCCACTAGAATGAAATGTGTTGACATGGTCAACCTGTCCAATATGACCCAAACTGCGTCACATTTTTCTCTGAGTCCGTGGGAGCCCAACAACAAAATATATAGTGATACACTCCCACTTCCACTCAAGAATTTCTAACTTCTGAAGCAAACCACCAGGTCTCTGATGCTCATACTTAACTTGCTGACAATTCATACACCGAGCTACATATGTAACTATATCCTTTTTCATTCTCCTCCACCAATAATGTTTCCACAAATCTTGATACAATTTGGCGGTACCTGGATGAATAGAGTACCTGGAACCGTGTGCCTCTTCAAGAATTAATTCATGAAGCCCATCCACATTAGGCACATAAATACGACCCTGCATTCGTAGAACTCCATCTTCCCCCACAGTAACCTGTTTGGCATCACCGTGTCGCACCGTGTCCTTAAGGATAATTAAATGAGGATCATCATACTGCCTCTCTCTGATGCGCTCATATAAAGAAGACCGAGCGAGTGTGCAAGCTAGAACCCGACTGGGTTCTGAAACATCTAACCTCACGAACTGATTAGCCAAAGTCTGAACATCTGCAGCTAATGGCCTCTCACAAACCAGAATATACGCAAGACTACCCATACTCACAACCTTTCTACTCAAAGCATCGGCCACCAGATTGGCCTTTCCGGGGTGATACAAAATGGTGATATCATAGTCTTTCAACAATTACAACCATCTTCTCTGCCTCAAATTAAGATATACCTCACACAAAACACCGTAGAGGTAATGCCTCCAAATCTTCAGCGCATGAACAATGGCTACCAATTCTAAGCCATGAACAGGATAATTCTTCTCGTGAACTTTCAACTGCCGCGACGCATATGAAATTACCTTGCCATCTTGCATTAATACTGCACCAAGACCAATGTTAGATGCGTCATAATATACCGTATATGATCCTGAACCTGTTGGTAACACCAACACTGGTGCCGTAGTCAAAGCGGTCTTGAGATTCTGAAAGCTCAACTCACACTCGTCTGACCATCTGAATGGGACACCATTCTGGGTCAGTCTGGTCAGTGGGCTTGCTATAGATGAAAACCCTTCCACAAACCGACGATAATAACCTGCCAAACCCAGGAAACTCCGGATCTCTGTAACTGAAGTAGGTCTAGGCCAATTCTAAACAACCTCTTTCTTCTTAGGATCCACCTTTATGCCTTCTGTCGATACAACATACCCCAAAAAGGCAACTGAGTCTAACCAAAACTCACATTTTTAAAACTTGGCATATAACTGATTATTCTTCAAAGTATGAAGCACACTACGAAGGTGTTGCTCATGCTCCTCTCGACTGCTGGAGTAAATCAAGATATCATCAAGGAATACAACCACAAAAGAATCCAAATAGGGCTTGAACACCCGATTGACATCCAAATAGGATAATTCTTCTCGACTGCTGGGGCATTTGTCAACCCAAATGACATCACTAGGAATTTGTAATGCCCATACCGAGTCTGAAAACTATTTTAGGGATGTCAGATTCCCTAATCTTCAATTGATAGTAACCAGACCTCATAATTATTTACCCGAATTAACGAGTCGCATTTAACGCCACCTGGCAGGCACCTACCTCGTAGGTTAAAACTCAATAATTACAACATGAATTTGGCAAGTATGCACAGAGAATTTCATACAAAAATTTTCAAATAAGCCTAACAGGCATGACTCCCTATTATTGCTATAGTACAAATTTAATTTCACAAGGGAGAACTTAAACACAAGAATTTTCCTCACAAGGATCTCGTCCTTATATAACTTCCACCGCAGCTCGTAGCCCGGTTTAAACATATCATTTTATATTAAAATGAGAGGATCTCGCCATCAGTTTTGAATCACAAGTAATATACACATCGTGCCAATCAAAAATTTCCATTTTCTCCTTTTAATTAATTTCGGTTACACAAAATCACAACACATAATGAACCCCATACCGGTAGGGCATATAATTCATGATTTGTAATTAATTATCCATAAATTACATCAAAACTTATCGATATGAGTAATAGAAAGCCACCTTTAACCTCACAGCTCTTATTAGTGACCAACATGGAATGATAGGCGTAGTTATCTCCATATAATCTCCCAACAGGAGTAAACACATACATAGATTATAGAATTACGAAGCTTACTCATAAGTGGAGCACAATAGGAGGACTCGTCTCGATACTCAGAACCGAATCAAGTTAAGGAAATTATTCCTTTATATTAAATCGAGGCCGTTCCTGTAACGACACCATCTGATGTATCGACCTCCACCATACCATAAAACAATTATATCAACGGCTGGGTCTCCACCTCTAGGACGCCTTCTACCTGCTTGTCCTCCACCCCTAATTGGTCGTGTGGGTGGTGTAGTAACAACAATAGGGTACGTAGCCTGAGTGCTTTGGTGAAATATGTCTCTCCCAAGTTTGGGACAATTTTCTCATGATGTGCCTAGTATCACCGTATTCATAACAACACATTTGCGGGTTTGGATGCTCATACTGAGTCTGTGCCAGATAACTGAAATAAACATTGTAGGACACTTATGTTAGTGGTGCATTAAAAGAACTTACTGGAGCACCTCGATTAATCCGATGTGCGAACTGGGCTGGCCGACTGCCCGAGCCCCCGCCATAATAATTTATACTCGCAGAGTAGAATCCACTGAATCCCCCAGATTCTCGAGACGTCTTGGTCTCCTTAGTTTTCTTTTTCCTCACCCCGAACACGTTCTAATATCTTAGCAATTTCTACCACTGGTGGAAATGAAGTATCAGCCTGTAGCTCCCGAGTCATACAAAATTTTACGATCATAATTGAGTCCTTTAATGAGTCTGTGGACTCGCTCTCTGGCTGTAGGAAGCAAAGTAGGAATATGACGGGCTAACTTATTGAACCTGATGGCATATTATGACATTGTCATGGTGACTTGACGCAACCATTCAAACCTTATGTGCCACGCATTACGGAGAGTCTGGGAATCAAACTTTTTCAAAAGTGTTCTGAGAACTGAGCCAAGTAGGCGGTGTTGCATTGGCCGGTCTGTCCTCTTCATAGGCTTGCCACAAACACCTGTGGAGAATTATCTCTCCCACGGCCAATTTCTTCTTTTGTTATGCTGACTCAATACTGTTGAGCTGAACCATTTCTTAACATACTCTTCGAATCTTCTTTGGGGTAACCCTTACCCCTATTTATACACAACGATCACAAAAGTAGAGGTCCATACAGGCAAATCTTGGCACGAACCACATAGTCCAGAATCTCGTCAACCACTGTACTTCCTCTGAAGCACCCCAAAATCCGCAACTATGACATCCACGCTGAGTAGACATTCTGTAAATATAAAGTTGTTTCTCTAACTCCTTTGGTACTGAAGTATAGGATTATTAAGTAGGTGGCATACCGCAAGTCCCAACCTTATCTTCTACAAAATTTCAGGCCTTAAACATGTGTAAATTTTTGGGGAACCTTTCAGTACCACATATATACATTTCAGGCCAAAACTGATATCACACATGACCCTGTAATCCATCCATTGATAGTGGACTCCCCTCACTCGGCGCAAAGTCATAGTTCACCACGTCCGATGATCCACAATAATAACCTTCACAGCTTGTATAAATCAACCAGATGCCAAGGTCTGTTGCACCTCTCACATGATTCACTGGGTGATCTCTCAACACGCCTGCATCTACATTCGGAACCACACGTTGAGGCAATGTTTGAGCATCTCTGGCTCCCTCGTAGTCCATCTACGGCATCATGAACCGTCGACGCACAACTGATACTAAGTGCGCAATGTCATACACGAATGGATACAAAGGAATATGAGATATATTTTTCAAGCTAAATCAACGTCGCACGATAAGGAATGAAAGAAGTGGAATTATTCCTAAACTCTGTAGCCTCTGGAAGATAAGTACAGACGTCTCCGTACCGATCCTTCAGACTCTACTAAGCTTGCTCGTGACTCGTGAGACCTATGTAACCTAGTGCTCTGATACCAACTATCACGACCCAAAATTCCCACCTTCGGACCGTGATGGTGCTTAATATTTCACTTGCTAGGCAAGCCAACGTTAGAATAATATTAACCAATTTTTAAATAATTTTTAAATTTATTAATAACAAAGAACGATTGCGGAAGTAAATTCTGAAATATAATGAACAATCTATAAAAACAACGGTATCTAAATACCATCCCATAATTTGGTGTCACAAGTGCACGAGCTTCTAGAATAATACAAATAAGGGTTTGAATAAAATAAAGTTGTCTCAAAATAAACACACAGCTAAAGTAAAGTAGACGGGGACTTCAGAACTGCGGACGTCGTGCAGTTATACCTCAAGTCTCCTCTGAGTAGCTGAAATCCGAGCAAGTCTATGGTACGCCGTTGGGACCAACTCTGAAATCTGCACAAGAAGTGCAAAGTGTAGTATCATTACAACCGACCCCATGTACTGGTAAATGCTGAGCCTAACCTCGACGAAGTTGTGACGAGGCTAAGGCGGGTCACTTACATTACCTGTACGTAATATTAGTAACAACAACAATAATAGAAATAAATCAGGTAACTCATTTATAATAATTGAAGCCAATTCGGCAGTCATAACCAATTATCGTTTCCATCAATTCTGTTGCAACGTGCAACCCGCTCTCACAATATATTCACATTCAATTCTGTTGTAGCGTGCAACCCGCTCTAACAATATATTCACATTCAATTCTGTTGCAGCGTGCAACCCGCTCTCACAATATATTCATTTTCAATTCTCTCATATAATTATTTTTAATCAAGTATATATATTGACTTTTAAATAAGTCTATTGCGGCGTGCAATCCGATCCCCCAAATATTGACTTTTAATAAGTCTGTTGCGGCGTGCAACCCGATCCCCCAAATATTGACTTTTAATAAGTTTGTTGCGGCGTGCAACCCGATCCTCCAATATAGACTTTTTAATAAGTCTGTTGCGGCGTGCAACCTGATCCCCCAATATGGACTTTTACTAAGTCTGTTGCGGCGTGCAACCCGATCCTCCAATATGGACTTTTTAATAAGTCTGTTGCGGCGTGCAACCCGATCCTCCAATATAAACTTTTAATAAGTGTGTTGCAGCGTGAACCCGATCCTCCAATATGGACTTTTAATAAGTTTGTTGCGGCGTGCAACCCGATCCTCCAATATATCCATTTCAATCAATTCTGTTGCGGCGTGCAACCCGATCATCCAATATATCCATTTACCAACTCTTATAGAAGAAATTTTTCCAATAAATGCAATAATTAATTAAAACATTATAAGACAACAAGCATACAATAATTATGATTTAATTATGAAATAAACAATGACAAATAACAAATTATTATGAAAATCAGGGAGAAAAATAGGCAGTTTAATATTTAATATGCTAAATGTCAAATAACAATTAAGACACATAATTCAAATAGCATGTAATAATTAATGCAGGAATTCAAGAATTAATATTTGACAAAGAATAGGAGAGAAATAATTATTATAATAATTAATTCATGATTTAAAACGATTTATGATTTTTCAAGTAATTATGCAAACAATTAATTTGACGAAGTATAGATACTCGTCACTCGCCTATACGTCGTTCACATGCATTTCACATAACAAATAGTTTAAGGGTTCTATTCCCTCAAGTCAAGGTTAACCACGACACTTACCTCGCTTTGCAAATTTCAATCAATTACTCAACCACAGCTTTTCCTTTTAAATTTGTCTCCAAAAGTTTCAAATCTATTCATAAACAATTCAATATACTCAATACAAATCATAGGAATTAATTCCATATGAATTTACTAAATTTCCGGATAAAAATCCGAAATTCATTAAAATATTCGACAGTGGGACCCACGTCTCAAATCTCAGAAAAACTCGCGAAATCCGAACACCCATTCCGCTACGAGTTCAATCATACAAAAATTATCCAATTCTGATATCAAATGGACCTTCAAAGCTAAATTTTTCGTTATTGGAAAGTTTTACGAAAACTCAAATTTCTTTCATTTAAATCCGAAATAAAGGATGAATATAGACATGGACTCATGAAATATAATCACTTTTGGTTATAGAACACTTACCCAATTTAAAGTCGTGAAAAACCCCTTTGGAATCGCCAAAGTCCGAGACTTAAAACTCAAAAATGAGTAAAAATGGCTAAGACCCGATTTTATGTATTCTGCCCAGCATTTTCACATCTGCGGGCTATATTTTCGCACCTGCGGTCACGCATTTGCGAGAAAAATCTCGCATTTGCGAAGTGGGGCTGCCATGCGAGGTTCCGCATCTGCGGACATTTCTATCGCACCTGCGATATCGCAGAAGCGACCAAACGACCGCAGAAGCGGTCGCACATGTGCGTCCCATTTCTCCGTAGAAGCGACGCAACTGGCTAGTGCCCAGGTCGCAGGAGCAACCAGCTTCTCGCATATGCGGTTGCGCACCTGCGATCACCATTGCGCAGGTGCGATTATACCAGGTTCTGCCAAGAACCTGCTGCTTTCAACATGCTCTAAACTATCCGAATTTCGTCCGAAACTCACCCGAGCCCCTCGGGACCTTATCCAAATATCCCCAACAAGTCCCGTATCATAATACGGACTTACTCGGAGTCTCAAATCACATCGAATAACATCGAAATAGCAATTCACACCTCGATTCGAACTTTGAGTTTTAAACTTTTCAATTTGCAAATCTCGTGCCAAAACATATTAAATGAATTTGGAATGACTTCGAATTTGGCACACAAGTCATAAATGACATAACGGAGTTATTCAAATTTCCAAAATCGGATTCCGGCTCCGATATCAAAAAGTCAACCTCGTGGTCAAACTTGGAAATCTTTAGCCTTTAAATTACTACTTTCCGTTAAATGGTCATAACTTGAGCTAGGGACCTCCAAATTAAATTTCGGGTACACGTCCAAGTTCCAAATCACGATACGGACCTACCGGAACTGTCAAAATATTGATCCGGATTTGTTTGCTCAAAATATTGACCAAAGTCAACTCAGTTGAGTTTTAAGGCTCTATTTCACTTTTTAATCCTTTTTCACATAAAAACTTTTCGAAAAATTTTACTGACTGTGCACGTAATTCGAAGAATAATTAATAGTATTTTTTGAGGTCTTAGAACACAAAATTACTTATCAAATTTAAAGATGACATTTTGGATAATCACATATCCGTTCCGGTGACAAGCGTACTGGCCGCATTCGGTTCTCAGTCATTCCATCTTGGAATTCACGTGTCCTCCTTTTAGTCAGCCACGTATCATATCATATTTTACCCTGTACAAAATGTTGATTCATTCAATATTTCATATAATTGAGGGTCGAAGGAAGTGTGTTGTATTCAGTTGGCTTGATATAAGATTTTCTTACGGCACAAATTGAGGGAAATGAATTAGAAGAAGTTCGTCCCGATAGTTTTCCTCGGTTTAAATGGATCCATGGATCATGTGCTTCTCACAATTCAACTATGTCAAAGATAACGTCGTTGTGTGTTTAATAGTAACAGATATCAAAAGTGCTCAATTTTAATAAATATAAAGAACAACTACTCACGTGTATATATATATATATATATATATATATATATATATATATATATATATATATATATATTTCAATAACCATTTTATAGCAACCCCAAACAAAGTGACTATTTTGTCATTTTTCTCTGAATAACTGTGCATGGATTGGTAATAATATATAAAATATTATGCAGCAATCACCTACTTTTCTAATTTCTCCAACCAATTAGCACTGTATTATTTTCTGCAGAATTTTCTGCTAGGATTATTTTTCCTAATCTCTCTAACCAAACACCTTATTGTATAAATTAGATTTTAAATGCAATACTTGAAAATAAATATATACATCTATTTACTATATTCAATTTCGACCATAGTACAAAAAGATGAAACGAAATATACCAACTTTGTGGACTATTATTTTGCAACATTTTCTTTTTAAATTTGAGATGCTATTCTAAATTTCAAGATGTACAACTTAGTTGAGAGATAACAATTTCTTTTATTTCGTGCTTTTAGTTAATCTATGGACAATTCAATCTTGGTAAAAATAATGACCCCTAATCAATTGTATAGTGGAGAACATAGCAGAACTAAAGCAAAACGCAATTGGTAAGGCTTTAATCCACTTATAAGGCATGAAACTTTAGTTATAACTTCCAGATGAATGATTTCTTTCTTGTCCCCTTCAAATTTGAAATTCACAGGACCCATATGTCCATAAAAATTATGTCCTTTCTTTCGAAATTCATCTAAATTTTTTTTTTTGGTTATTCATTTTGTATGAGCAAAAAAAAACCTTTGAAGGTTGTGATGTGTCGACATTATTATGACATATCAACCTGACCCCAAAAGGTCGAGGTCATGTGAAGAAGGCAAATTGTCGTCGAGGTAGCTTAATAGAAGACGAGGACGAGTACGAACATCCGTCTTCGGCGCACAGTAACGGCTAGTTTAAGGATTTAGATTCCCTAGAAAATATTCTAGTGAATATTTCTTTCTATTGTATTATCTACAGTTTTGTGGTTCATGTACTCTTATAAATAAGAAGAGATGTAGTTCTAGAAAAGTGGAACATTTTTGTAAAGAACATCATTGATATTCTCTATGAAGATTCTCGCTTTATTGAACACATACAAAGCCTAACTTTACATTTCTTCTCATTTATCCTTATCTCTCCCAATCCAAGATGAATCAGAATATTCAACCACTTACCATCATCCATCATTGTCAGAAAGCATAGTGGAAAATCTCACCCTTGTCGCGTGGACTTTGTCCCATTTGTTATTTAAAAGTCATTTATTATTATTTATTGCTATCTTTCATGTTTTCAAATCATTATTGCTCCATTATTATCCTAGGATATTCTTCACTAATAGCTCACATTAAATATTCTCCATAAAAGCACTAGATCTGCTATTTGAATATTAATATTGACTTTGATTAACCCTCTTTTTTTATAAATCTAATTGTATAAAAACCTAGATCTAATTTTTTGGTTATACAGTTTGGCGCCGTATGTGGGAATTTCTTAGTCAAACTATTAGTTTTCATTCGGATCTACAACTTTCGTGACTTGTTAAGCTGACATACTGTAGAGTTATCCTTTTTTCTCTTTGCAGACAAGGATTCCATGGCAGGTAACCAAGGAAAGGGAACAAGAGCAACTGACAATGTCCCACTCAACCTTATGAGTGCCATTAAAGAAGGGTATGAAACTCAAGATGAGGAAGTAAACCCCACGACATCCCCCACATTAGGGAAGTCGCCGACACCCTTTTGTAGCACAGCCAAACCAAATAAAAAAGGGGATTCGCGGGAGAAGGAGCACCACCCGCTATGAAAAAGCTCCTCGAAGCTTGGCTAACCGATACTTTGGTCAGCATAATGAGCAAGCAGGCCACGTGCACGACCGAGGAAAGCCTAAGAATCCATGCAACACAGTGCAAGAACGAACAAGACGACCAATCAGACCCTCTTACTCCAGGTAATATCCATACAATTGCTGACAGTGTAGGTGACAGCGTCCTCGCCGCCGTGTTAAATAGAATGGAGGAAATGGAGAATGAGAACATGGCGCTCAAGGAACAAATGAAGGAGTACCAAGAACGGGTAGACGAGATACCAGTTGTCCCCAAATTGTTACCAAAAAGAGATGTCGGCAAGTTCATGGAACAGCCATACAGGGAAGAAGCGGCTCCTCATGCCATACCAAAAACTTCAAAATGCTCTCGTACCTCAGAATCTACGACGGAATAACTGATCCTGAGGACCATGCAACTCACTATGTCACCGCGATGAAAGGCAACAACCTCACTAAAGAACAGGTGTCCTCCATCTTGTTGAAAATATTTGGTGAAACCCTCACAGTAGGGGCGTTAAAATGGTACTCGCAGTTGTCGGCCTATTCCATAGAAACATTCGAACATATGGAAGACAAGTTCATGACGGCGCATGCCAGGTCCAAGAAAGCCGAAACGAGGGTGAATGATATCTTTGCCATCAGACGATCCCCATGGGAAGGACTGAGGGACTTCTTAGCCCGATTCAACAAGGTGAGGATGACCTTACCAAATGTCTCCGAGGTAATGGCCGTGGCAGCCTTCCAAAACGGGCTGAATAGAGAAGGCTCAAAGGCGACCAGAAAGCCACTGAGCCGATTGATGAAGTACCCACCGCTACCTATGACTAGATCCACAATGCCTACTGCAGTGTTTTAAAAGGCGTGGGTGTAAGGCGAGGTATTTTACATATGCCTCAGCGAGGCGTAAGCCCCGAGGCACAAAGCGTAAGCCCCATAGGTATTTAATTTTTAATATTTTATAAAATAATATAATTACAGTAAATATTAATAAACATGTAAAATTACATAAAAATGAAGAAAACTATAAATATGTGAAATATATATATATATATATATATATATATATATATATATATATATATATATATATATATGTGTGCGCGCGCGTGTGTGTGTGTGTGTGTGTGTGTGTGTATGTGTGTGTGTTTCATCCCCACAAAAAACTAGTCAAAATAATCTATTATAAGCTACTTAGAAGCTCAAGTAACTTGAGTTGAAAAGAATAAAGCTTTCTACATGGAGGAACAAAAAGAGTACACCTTCAATTTGAACTTTGAACTTGCTGCTATGAAGGAGAATGGAGTTCTCTTTATATTTGTAAAAATAAATTAAATATTCGTTGCTTTTGGGAGATATTAGCGGACTAGCGGACAAGATAAAGAATTGGAAAATACCATGAATTGGGGCTCCAATCAATAAAAAAGGTATTGACTTTTAAATTTAATACATTTCAGTTCCTTTTTAAAACTTCAGAGTAATTACCAAGCTGAATTTTGAAACTTTGGGTATTATATGAAGGACTTATTCAACAAATTTTGTTTTAATTTAAAAAAATCTCTGAGGCTTACGCCTCACTAAAAAAACTCGCCTCAAACTCCGGGGCGTACGCCTCTTGAGACTTTATCCCCACACCATCGCCCAAGGGCGTTTTTGGTGCGCCTCGCCCCAGGGCTCGCCCCGAAAATGCCTTTCAAAACGGCCTACTGTGCCGAAGTCGGGGCGTATGATGAAGACCTCAATGGACCAAACCGACAACTTACCTCAGTGCAATCCGAACCTAGGAGAGAACGTACGGACAACGCAAAGAGAGACACCCTAGTGTCGCGATCAAGCAGAGATGTCACGACCCGAAATTCTCACCTTCGGGACCGTGATGGAGCCTAAAATTTCACTTGCTAGGCAAGCTAACGTTAGAATAATATTAGCCTTTTTAAATAATTTTAAATTAATTAATAACAAGGAAACCAATGCAGAAGTAAAGTTTGAAATGCAGTGAATAATTCATAATAATAGCGATGTCTAAATACCATCCCAGAATTGGTGTCACAAGTGCACGAGCTTCTAGAATAATACAAATAAAGTTCTGAATAAAATAAAGTTGTCTGAAAGCGAACACACAGCTAAAAATAAGGTAGACGGGGACTTCAGAACTGCGGACGTTGTGCAGTTATACCTCAAGTCTCCTCTGAGTAGCTGAAATCCGAGCAAGTCTATGGTACGCTACTGGGACCAACTCCGAAATATGCACAAGAAGTGCAGAGTGCAGTATCAGTACAACCGACCACATGTACTGGTAAGTGTCGAGCCTAACCTCGACGAAGTAGTGACGAGGCTAAGGCAGGTCACTTACATTAACCTGTTCGCAATAATAGTAATAACCACAATAATAAAAATAAATCAGGTAACTTATTTTAATAGTTGAAGCCAACTCAGCAGTCATAACCAATTATTATTTCAATCAATTTCCGTTGCAGCGTGCAACCCGCTCCCACAATATATTCATATTCACTTCTGTTGCGGCGTGCAACCCGCTCCTCCAATATATTCATTTTAATCAATTCTATTGTGGCGTGCAACCCGATCCCCTAATATAGACTTTTAAATAAATCTGTTACTGCGTGCAACCCGATCCCCCAATATAAACTTTTAAATAAGTATGTTGCGGCGTGCAACCAGATCCCCCAATATAGACTTTTAAATAAGTCTGTTGTGGCGTGCAACCCGATCCCCCCATATATTTTAACAACTCATAAATGTAACAAAGATTACTCCAATAAATATCACGTTCAATAAGAAATTATTAAGCATCGAGGCATACAATAATTATAATTCATTTATGAAACAAACAATGACAAGTAGCAATTAATTGTGGAAATTAGGGAGAAAATAGGCAGTTTAATATTTAATATGCTAAATGCCAAGTAGCAATTAAGACATATAAATCAAATAAGTATATAACAATTATTGCAGGAATTCAAGAATTAATGTATAACAGGGAATGTGAGAGAAACCATTATTATAATAATTAATTCGTGTATTAAAACAATTTATGATATTTAATAATTATGCAAACAATTAATTTGACAAAGTATAGGCACTCGTCACCTTGCCTATATATCGTTACACATGAAATTCACATAGCAAACAATTCAAGGGTTCTATTTCCTCAAGTCAAGGTTAACCACGACACTTACCTCGCTTTGCAACCAAATTCAAGAATTCAATAAACCTTTGCCTCGCGAATTCGTATCTGAAATCCTCAAATCTAGTCATAAACAATTCAATATATTCAATACAAATTGTAGGAATTAATTCCATATGAATTTACTAATGTTTCGGATAAAAATTCGAAATTTATTTTAATATTCGACAGTGGGACCCACATCTCGAATCCTGGAAAAACTTACGAAATCTGAACACCTGTTCCGATACGAGTTCAACCATACAAAAATTATCGAATTCCGACATCGGATTGGCTTTCAAATCTTCATTTTATATTTTTGAAAGATTTTATAAAAATCTGATTCTTCTTCCATAAATTCACGGATTCATGATGTAAATGAGTATGGAATCATGAAATATAATCAATATAGGATAAGGAACACTTACCCCAATGTTTTTCCGTAAAAATCATCCAAAACTCGTCTTACCCGAGCTCAAAATCGAAAATGATGGAAAATAGGTCGAAATCCCAATTCCAGAACTTAAGTTTTGTTTCCCAGGTTATTACTCTTCGCGAACGTGGTCAGTGCCTCGCATTCGCGAAGCCCAAATTTGTGTTGTCCAACATTGCCCTTCGCGAATGCGATGCTTGCCTAGCTTGGCCTTCGCGCACGCGAGATGCCCTTTGCGAATGCAATTCCTGGCCAGCCTTTTTTCCCTTCGCGAACGCGATGCCCTATCGCGAATGCAAATAACAACCACGCTTGCCTCCAGTTTCTTCTTCGCGAACACGAGACCCCTCTCGCGAACGCGAAGAAGGAAACCATAAGCAGATTTCTGCAGTTTTTCCAAGTCCAAAAATGATCCGTTAACCACCTAAAATCAACCCGAGGCCCCCAACCAAATATACCAACAAGTCCCGAAACATGATAGGGACTTACTCGGGATTTCAAATAACGTAAAACAACATCAAAATCACAATTTACACCTCGATTCGAACTTTTGAGTTTTAAACTTTTAAATTTACAAAGCTCGTGCCGAAACATGTTAAATGAATCCGGAATGACTTCAAATTTGGCACACAAGTCATAAATGACATAACGGAGCTATTCCAATTTTCGGAATCTCAATCCGAGTCCGATATCCATAAAGTCAACCCCATGGTCAAACTTTAGAAACCTTTAGCCTTTAGATTTCTAGTTTCCGTTAAATGGTGATAATTTGAGCTAGGGACCTCCGAATTCGATTCCGGGCATACGCCTAAGTCTCAAATCACGATACGGACCTACTGGAACTGTTAAAACACTAATCTGGGTCTGTTTGCTAAAAATGTTGACCGAAGTCAACTCAATTGAGTTTTAAAGCTCTATTTCACATTTTAATCCATTTTTCACATAAAAACTTTCCAGAAAATTATACGGGCTACGCACGCAAGTCGAGGAATGATAAATAGTACTTTTCGAGATCTTAGAACACAAAATTAATTATCAAATTTAAATATGACCTTTTGGGTCAATACAAGAGACTAGCATCAACCTTATATCAGGGCATCCGTCCCCAATTTTCGCCGCGAAGACGGGTCGTCTCAGTTGAGTTTTAAAGCTCTATTTCACCAAAGATGAGGTTCGACACCTCTAGGCCAAGATCAGACATCCACATAAATGATCGAGGTATGGCTCCCTTACTATTTGCTCATAAATTTTGTGTGTCGCTATAGAGGTGGTCTACGCACTCGTGATGCTCGGAACAAAGGTGAAGTGGCCACCAAAGATGAGGTCCGACCCAAGCACCAGGAAGTCGGACGCCTTCTATGAGTTCCACCAAGACCGTGGACACAAGACAAAAGACTCACACGCCCTAAGGTTAGAAGGGTCGAGAACGTCCAGGCCCACCAAAACCGCCTTTGCCCGCTCGCACCATCAACATGATTATTGGTGGAAGTAACGATGCCTACATCAATGGAATCAAGTTCACCGCCACTCACAAACTCAACAGATCAATCACCTACGAACAGTATGACGGCCTCGAACAGAGTATCATCTTCGATGAGTCTGATGCCGACGGTTTGACTTTTCTTCGCAATGATGCACTTGTCATTACTTTACAAATTTTTTACACTGATGTTAGGAGAATTATGGTAGACGACAGAAATGGAGTGTGCATCATCCATCCTCGAGTCCTCGTACAAATGTGACTTGAGGATAAGATAGTGTCGTGTTGCATTACGCTAACCGATTTTAACAAATGCAGTTGAATGAACTTCGGGCGAGATCATACTCCCCGTCCTCGCTGGTGGGGTGATATTGGATACCGCGTTCCACATCATGGATCAGGACATAGCATACAAATGCCATCATATGTCGACCATGGATACGCCCCATGAGGCCAGTCCCCTCCAGCATGTACCAAGTGATCAAGTTCCCGACCCCCTGTGAATATTCATCATACTAGGGGAAATAAGCACATCCCGAAAATGCTATCGGATCGCCCTGGGCAGTAAAACAACCCAATAAAAGAAAGAAAAAGAAAAAGAAGCATAACAATCTACAGGGTCGAGGTCCCTGCAGGTCAAAGCCAAGGATACCATTATGGACCCAAAAACGGTCGAAACTACACGATAAACCATAGAGGACCTCGATCTCGTCCAGCTAGATCACAGCGACCTCAGCAAAAAAGCCTACATCGGCTGCAAACTCCAAGACTAAGGTAAATTTAGTCAATTCTTAATAGCTAACACATATTTATTTGCCTTTAGCCATGCAGATATGCCTGACAATAGCCACGCACTGGTTAAATGTCAAACCCTATGATGGTAGGCTATAATCTCATGTTTTAGTCGATTATTACACTCTAATTTACTGCACTTTAATTGATTTGGAGCTTTAATCGCTAGTGTTTTGCACTAATTGTGTGTTTTATGCCTTGTAGGAGTGATTCCGATCTATGTAGATGTTATGGAATGAATTCAAGCTATTCTGGAGATTTGAAGTCTGATTAAAAGCCCAAGGATTAAGTTGGGATCTAGTTCGGGGATCAACGGATGATAGTGGAGCGAAACGAAGAATCAAGCAAGCATCTTGCGCATTGTCCAGTAAAATGCACATAACGTTTCGCTCAAAACTCCGTTTGGACTCCACAATATATCGTTAGAAATCTATTTAAAAGGGCTACAACTTTCATGTTTTACGTTTTCTCAAATTCCCAATAGAACGCCACCCACGTGCGCGGCTGCATATTGGGCACGCATATGAGGCAGAATAGGGTGAAAAGTGCACGAGCACACTTCCAGGTGCGCGGCCACGCACATCCAACTCCATAAAAGTGTCCTATTTCGCGTAGAAGAAGGTGTATTTATTTGGGCCCGACCCTACTTGGTATATATACATGGAAAATGGTATTTTGAGGACTTTTGACATAATTTAGACCTAAGGAAGCTAAGGAGAAGAGGGAGAAGCAAGAGCACAAGGATTTCACCATTCATCCTCACTCAAGACAAGGGTTTGGGTATTTTATGTTTTTCTTTGACTTAAACTTAATTGTGATGAATTTCTCCATATCCATGGAGTAATTCTTCCTTAGAGATTGATGGATTTGGTATTTTGAGAATTGTTTGTAGATATTAAATCTAGTTTTTATGTATTGAATTGTTTGGGTATTTTAATTGGTGCATATATATTCACATGTTTATGTAATCGAAAGAGGCATAATTTGTGATGTTTTGCATTATCTTATTGGTTGAATTCATTGATTCTTATTAGTAATCGAAAGAGGTTAGTTGAATTAATGTTTAGACCTAGTTAGGAGGATAATCGAAAGAGGTTCTCCTAAGGATCAATCCACTACGAATTCTTGCATATCTTCACCAAGCTTAACTTAGTTCATATCGTAAGGTTGAGACTTAATCGAGAGAGGAGTTTCTACTGAATATTTGAACATAATAGAGTGAATTCGAGAGACTCACTTGAACCATAGAAGTGAAGTAACTAGAGTTAGTTTCCAAATATGTATCTTACACCTATCCAATCAACCTCTATTTTCTCCTTTTGATATCTTCTTGCTTACTCTTGTTGCGATTATCATTAGCCAATAGTTTAGACTTTTAGTAAATTTTAGTTTTAATTCACACAAATCTAAATTTTTGATCATCTTGGATAGCAATTAAAATTAGAAGCTACGAAAACACTGTTTAAATCCAATCCCTGTGGATACGATATTTTCTATACTATATTCGACTAGCGAGCATAATTTTGTGTTGTATTTTTAGCTCATCAAATTTTTAGTGATAAATATTCTCTCCTGTCACGCGGGTGACCCGGGTTCGATCCCCGGCAACGGTGCCAAAATTTGACGAGCTAAAAACACATCACAAAATTATGCTCGCTACTCGAATATAGTATAGAAAATATCGTATTCATATGGATTGGATTTAAACAGTGTTTTCGTAGCTTATAGTTTTAATTGCTATCCAAGATGATCATCTATTTAGAGTTATGTGAATTAAAACTAAAATTTACTAAAAGTCTAAACTATTGGCTAATGACAATCGCAACAAGAGTAAGCAAGAAGATATCAAAGGGAGAAAATAGGGGTTGATTGGATAGGTGTAAGATACTTGTTTGGAATTAACTCTAGTTACTTCACTTCTATGGTTCAAGTGAGTCTCTCGAATTCACTCTATTATGTTCAGACATTCAATAGAAACTCCTCTCTTGATTAATTCTCAACCTTACGATATGAACTAAGTTAAGCTTGGTGAAGATTTGCAAGAATTCGTAGTGGATTGATCCTTAGGAGTACCTCTTTCGATTATTCTCCTAACTAGGTATAAACATTAATTCAACTAGCCTCTTTCAATTACTAACAAGAATCAATGAATTCAACCAATAAGATAATGCAAAAACATCACAAATTATGCCTCTTTAGATTACATAAACATGTGAATATATATGTACCAATTAAAACACCCAAAACAATTCAATACATAAAAACTAAAGTTAATATCCACAAACACCCTACCACCCCCCAGTAAGGCAGGTTCGATGAAAGTTCAACCCCACCATCAACGAGGCCATCCACGAGGAAGTAGAGAAATGTTTGGCCAATTGATCTATTAGGGAGTCGAAGTACCCTAAGTGGATTGCCAACGTGGTAATAGTCATAAATAATAACGGGAAGTGGAGGATGTACGTAGACTTCATCAACCTGAACAAAGCATGCACAAAGGATTCATTCCCATTGCCATACATCGATCAGCTCATCGATGCCACAGCGAGATATGAGCTACTGAGTTTTTTGGATGCCTACTCGGGCTACAATCAGATACTCATGGAAGAAAATGACTAGGAGAAAACCACATTTATCACTCACAGGGGGACGTACTGCTATAGGGTCATGCCATTCGGGTTGAAGAACACGAGAGCTACCTACCAAAGGGTGGTCACGAAGATGTTCAAAAACTAGCTCGGCAAAATCATGGAAGTATACATCGACGACATGTTGGTTAAATCCTAGAGGGTCGAGGATCACATCGACCATCTGAAGGAAGCATTCGAGATATTGAGGAAATACAGGATGAAACTAAACCCCAAAAAATGAGTGTTTGGCGTAAGTTCGGGAAAGTTTTTGGGTTTCATGGTATCATAGCGAAATTAAAGTCAACCCATATCAGATCAAGGCTATTGACGAAATAACGAAACATCTAACCACCAAGAAACAAATCCGAAAACTTACGGGTCAAATCGCCACCCTGTCTAGATTCATCTCGAGTTCATCTGACATGTGCCACAGGTTCTTCAACATACTCAAAAAGGATAAGGCCTCGAATGGATGCTTAAATGTATACAAGCATTGAAGTAAATCAAGGAATACTTGTCATCTCCACCCTTGCTCTCAAAACCCGAGCCCGGGAAACGTCTCCTCATCTACCTCACTGTTTCATAAGTAGTAGTAAGTGCAATCCTAGTTCGAGAAGACAAATGTACGCAATCTATAATATATTATATCAGTAAAACACTTATCGACGCTGAGACGAGGTATCTTCACCTCGAGAAACTGGCCATGGCCCTTGTCGTAGCTTCAAGAAAGCTCAGGCTATACTTCCAGTGCCATCCAATCTTAGTCATCACCACATTCCCTTTAAGGAGCAAACTACACAAACTCGAGTTGTCGGGGAGGCTGGCCAAATGGGCAATCGAGTTAGGTGAGCACGACATCACTTACCAGCCTCGCACATAAAATCACAAGTGCTCGCTGAATTTGTCATGGACTTTAGTGCCAAGGTGATGCCTGAGGCTGAGAAGGAAGCCACTCAAGCTTCTCACCTGACGCAGGACCTCTGGGTCTTGCACACTGACGGTGCGTCCAATACATGTGGGTACGGACTGGGACTCGTGCTCGAATTTCCCACTGGCGAAGTCGTTCGCCAATCTATTAGGTTCCCAGATATGACTAACAACGAGGCCGAGTATGAGGTCGTGATTGCAGGACTAAGGCTAGCACTCGAATATGGGGATAGGCGCCTACGGTTGCACTGCGACTCCCAGCTCGTCGTCAACCAAGTAACAGTAACTTTCCATATCAAAGAACAAAGGTTGAAGATGTACCAGACTGAGATATGCAAATTGTTGCCCAAATTTGATGAATGCCAACTCGACCAAATTCCATGAACTCAGAATATCGAGGCGGACGACCTTGCAAAATTGGATGCAGCAACAAAAAGCATAATTCCTGGGGACAGGAGCGTCGTGCATCACCTCAGCTCAGCACTAGACCATGTCGAGTTTAAAATCTGTAAACCTAAACTGGGATTAGAGCAATTGTATTATAAACTATTTACAGGATGGTACCCTCCCAAATGATAAAAGGAAGCCAGCAAGCTAAGAATGCAAGCGGCAAGATATAACCTCCTTCATTACGAGTTGTATAAAAGAACGTACAATGACCCCTTAGCAAAATGCTTGGGCCCGAATCAAACTCACGCGTCCTCGAGGAAGTCCATGAAGGTCATTGTGGCAGTCACTCCGGTGATCGAGCACTAGCTAGGTGCCTCATACGGGCGGGATACTATTGGCCCACCATGACGAAAGACGCCCTGGAGATCGTAAAGAAATGCGAACAGTGCCAGAAGTATGCCCCAATTATCCACCAAGCAGGCGAAAACCTCTATTCAGTCACCTCTCCATGGTCGTTCATCAAGTGGGGAATGGACATCGTGGGACCGCTTCCGCCAGGATGAGGTAATGTTAAATTCCTTTTAGTTTTAACTGACTACTTCTCTAAATGGGTGGAAGCAGTCTCATTCGCCTAAATTCGCGAGCAAGAAGTAATCACCTTCGTATGAAAGAACATCATCTGCTGATTTGGCCCGCCTAAAGAAATAAGCTACAATAACGGACCCCAGTTCAGGGGAAGAAATAACACCGAGGTTTTCGAAAAATGGCACATTAAAAAGATACTCTCAACCCTTTACCATCCAGACGGCAACGGGAAAGCAGAGTCCTCCAACAAGTCGATCTTAAATATCATGAAGAAGAGGCTTGAAGACACCAAGGGATTGTGGCCAGAGATACTCCCGCGAGTATTGTGGGCACACAGGACGACCCCAAAAACAAACACAGGGGAAACACCTCACTCCTTAGTTTATGGGACTGAAGCGGTCATACTGGTTGAAGCGAGAGAATCCAGCTTGAGATACACTAATGAGAGTGGCAATGACAATAATGAGAACAGAAGACAAAGACCTCGACGAGGTCGAGGAGAGAAGAGACATGGCGTATATAAGAATGGCCGCACAGAAATAGCAAGCCAAACGCTACTACAACAGTAAGGCCAAAGTACGATTACTCAAGGTCGGAGACTACGTGCTCAAAGCCAAGACGCAAGCAGGAAAAGATACCCGAGAAGGCAAGTTAGGAGCCAATTGGGACGGACCGTACAAAATCATAAGCAAGGCAGACAAGGGCTCATTCCAAATTAAAATGTTGGAAGGGAAGCTCTTACCAACAACTGGAAAATCAGCAACCTCAAATACTTCAACTTCTGAGAAACAAGGAGTGCCCTGTAAGTCATACTTTTTTTTCCTCGCTTGAGTTTTATCCCAATAGGGTTTTCTCAAGGAGGTTTTTAACGAGGTGACAGATGAGACACTTCGAGTTGGAGTACGTGAGAACAAACACATTTCATTGCCCGACTCCTCAAGAATCTCCAAGTCGAACAATGAAGGGACTAGATATATTGGGACTAGGACTTGGACTGGAATGCCAGCCTGATGTCGCCCAAACTCACACCACAAATATAGGTAGTGAGGTGGTCGAAGTAATAATAAAATCCAACGCAAGTCGGGGTCGAATCCTCAGGGAGATAGAATTGGGATTAAGTATATATTTAGTGTAATTGTACGATATGCCTTAGATTAAACTTCCACATTCTTGTTTGTTGTTTCTACTTCTACTTTAAACTATTGATTGGAATTATAAAACTAGAAGACAATTTTTTTTGTTTTGGTTGTTTTCCAAATGATAAAAGATCTAAGGTCGTGACTTCCACCTAGGTGGTTACCTAATGGGTTGTAAACTCTATGGCAAGTTTAATTGGTCGGGGTTGTAATATAACAATCACACGCAATTACCCACTCTATACCTCTCGGTAGTTTGAGTGATTTTGCCCAATTTGGCTTTCTCAAGTCCAAATGGGTACTGCACAAAATAAGTGATAAATGCTCAAATCGGATCTTACTATCTCTAGATTCAACCCTTTAATTGGGGCTATCAGTTTCTTGAGTTCACCCCAATTTCTTGTTAGCCAAGTTTTCCTATACTTAGTTTCTCTTTCTCAAGTAGAGACTAAGTCAATTAGGCATGAATCAATGTTTGCAACCATTAATTATTGAATTCAAGCAAGAACTAGGCTAAATATCACTAACCCAATCATAAACAAGTCCTAAATCAAATGCCCATTAAGTACCCACAGTAGGGTTGGGCCACAACCCTAGCTAGAAATTTAGATACTCATGAAAATAGAAGAAATACAAGAAGAAATTAAGATAGAATGCATAATAATTGATTAGGGAAAGAAAATCTAATGTTTAGAAGCTAATCTAGTACAATATTACTCAAAACAGTAAAGAAAAATGGCTCAGGTACTCTCCCAAAACAAAACTTATCCTAAAAATGACACAAAATTCTATTTATACTAAGCTAAAAATATCTGACAAAAATGCCCTTGCAGAGGTTGTGCGGCCGCACAATTCTGTATGCGGTCCACACTCTAAGCTTGACTGGTCAACTGGACCTTCTGCGGTCGCATAAAAGTGGGATGCGACTGCACTTCATTTGATTGTGCGGACCGCACAATTCTGAGTGCGGCCGCATACTTGAACTTGGACTGGAACATAGCTCTCTGATTCTTCTCTTTTGCGGACCGCACAATTATGAGTGCGGCCGTACAATTATGGTGCGGTCCGCATATCTTAGGCCTGCCCAAAAACTAACTCTCTGAATCTCCTCTTCTGCGGTCGCACAATAATTATGCGGTCCGCATACTCTGAAGGACATCTGACAGTGATGTTTCATTGTTCTACGACCGCACACAGTATTGTGCAGTCCGCACTGTGGGCCTTTTTGCCTTGTTTTGGTCCTTGTCCATTTTTGACTCCTTTATGAGTTGATTTTGACTTCTTTGGCTCGTCTCCCAATATTCCTGCACGAAAGCAAATTTTATTAGTTCCCGGGAATACTTTTAAGCATTTTTGAGCTAAAACATAAGTAAAAGAGAGCAAATAAGCGGTCAAAATCCTTACTTATCAACTCCCCCAAACTTAAGCTTTTGCTTGTCCTCAAGTAATTAAGGAAATTCCCACCTCCACTAGAAAAAGGAATATTTCAGCTGGCTTAAGGTGAATCAATCACACATCAATTGGGACCAACAATTACCCACAACACGTATGAATTATCAACAATGCAATGATTTGACTTTTTGAGTACAATAGTTCTAATGTGACACTAGAGCATCAAGAGTTGACTTTATTCATCAAGGAAGCTCGCTCTTTCATGTAGGTCATTGTAGATCCCAAACTCCTCCTCCTCTACTCTCCATTAGCATATCTCATTTTAGAATGTAACACTCGATGCAAGGATTATGAAAAGTTTGCTCATCTCTCTCAAAAGAATGTCACAAGTCCGGCTCTAAGTACTATAAGCTTGCCCCTCATGTAAATCACCACTAATGTAAGCTCACTCAACTTGAAATCATGTAAGGCTTTTACGGGATGTAATGAAAACTTTTGGACTAAGGTAGGACTTGTTGGAATAGAATGGTTTCATCTTTCCTTAAGCTCTTGTCGACTCTTTGAATCATTTACTTTTTCTACGGGGAAATAGAGAGACGTAACGTCACTCTTTCTTGGTCATGTCATTCATTTTTCTCCTTTTCTATTTACTCCATGACTTTCATCATTGTTTTCTTTGAATCCCTTCAACTTTCTACCTTATTCACATTCTTTTGGCATTTTTCTTTTTGTTCTTTCTTTCTTTTCTTTACCTTCCCTTTTCTTCATTTCTTTCTCTTCTTTGTACCTTTTATCACTTTCAAACTCCTCGTCTCTCCCCCAAACTTATGTTTTTGCCAATTGTTTCTCAAGAATGCTAAGGAAAGATTGGGTGCCAAGAGAGGGTCATTACAAAATGGATAAAGGCTTGTAACGTGGTTATTAAAAGAAAAAAAAAAGCTTAGGCTTAAATGGGTTGACTAGGGATATCACATTGGTAGGTTATGGAAGATTTCAAACTTCAAATCGGATCAAGGAGAGCCTATAATCATTTCTCAAGCCAAGCTACACTTAGAATTTCGCCTAGAAAAATATTCGGGGTAAGTTCTAGACTATTAGCACGGGAACTTGGATTTGCAATTCAATACCTCCCCTTTTACGTTGCTGGATTGCTAAAGAGAACGAAGTCGAGGGCCCACAACAACCCTAGTTAAGATTGAGAATAATAAATGGCTCGACTGAACCACTCGATGACTGTTTAAGTCAACACAAGAGTCAAAAGGTCACAATTAGAGCTATTTTATGCCAACAACTTTGTTTTTAACCATAAGGTCGGAGGTAAATATGTTGGTACCAAGTGAAGCATGCTTGAGACCCTTTTATTCATTACTACTATATTTGCCTAAACATAAAAGAAAACGGACTCAATTCCTTAATAAGGTTGTCACGCCATCCATCGTTGGGAAGAACCATCCGGTTCACATAAAATCCATCTTTGGAAAGAACCGTGGAATTAAGAAAACCAAAGGCTTATTGATCACTCAAACGTAAAAAGAAGCTAACAAATTAAAAAGAAACTACTAAAGTAAATAGGAAGCTATACTACTAATAAAGACGAAGTAAAGAAGCAACGAAATAAACTACGGAAAGCAAGATAAATGAATATACAAACCGAAGTAAAATGAATATATATACATAAGGGAGACTGAATATATACACCAAACGAAGGGGGAGAATATATACGTACCAAAGAGAAAATAAATATAAAGGAAAAAAATAGTATAAGAGTTATTACAGGCCACATGTCAATGTCAATCAATCAAAATAGATCACCCCCCGAATAAAAATAAGCATTGTCCCCAATGCTTAACAAAAATAAGAACAGGGAAGGGTATAGAGTTAAGAGAACTCCCTATGTGGTCTCAGTCTGCATGGGATCCACAGCACCCTCTGTCTCCTCTAGTTGTATCTCATCATCACCTGGCTGAGGGACAACAGGGTTGCTGAGCATCTGGATCATCTCCTCAGTGGTGTGGGCAGTCGCAACCGGCTCCTCAGAATGGCCGGCTGCTATATGTGAAGCCTCCGGTACTGCTAGTGTTGCCTGTGCTGCTGGATCTGAAGGTGCTCCCTCCATAGTAAGTCCAGTGGTAGATCTCCGGCAGATGCAATTTTGGCAACCACTTTTCTCAACTTGTTCACTGACTCTTCGATGCCTGAGACTTCCGCATCTTCTTTGTTTGCTTTCCCAACTCCTCAATGACCTCCCCATGCGCCACTAGAGTCTCCGTAATGGTTTTCTGGTTGTCCAAAATCTTCTTCAACATTTCCTCCACTGACGAAGGTACATGTGGTGCTGCTGGGGCTGCTGACTGTGCTGCAACAGCACTGGATATGTCAGACAGCTTTGAAGTAGCTGCCTGCATCTACTTGTTGAGACTCGCCAATGTCTTGGAGACTCGCAGCACAGTTTGTGGAAAAGTGGATGAAGCCGGTACTGATAATGGCACTGATAATGAAGTTGGTGGTCTAGAAGACGACAGTGGTGGCATGGCTGCTGTCCCGGTAGAAGGACCGGCTGTTATGGAAGGCTCAGTACCTGAATCAGTAAATACTATCGTTGGCTCCTCAGACTGGCCAGCGGAGGTAGCTGCCTTACCCTTGAACTTCGGGTTGTCAGCACCTTGCATGTGGTACCATGAGAAAGGCTTCTTGGTCTTTACTTCTGTATCATATTGCCTCGGCTCCACCGTTTGATCTTTGAAGTATTATGTGAGGAAGTTCGGGTACGGGTATGATGTCTCATCTTTCTGGACAGCTAATGTGATATTGGTGGACATGATGGCACCAATATTAATCGGATACCCATCCATAATCAAAGCCACCAGGACTGCACAGGGAAGTGGGAGGTTGTTCTCATTTAGGCATGGATCAATGTGGCTGCACACAAATGTTTGCCACCCTTTTGCTTCAAAATTTAGGGTGGCCCGAACTATGGGAACCCCTGCTGTAAGCCATGGAGGTGTTGATCCTCGAATAGCCAAAATCTCAGCTAGCCACCGGCGAGCTGCATCACCCATAGCCAATTTTTCCAAGTAGTGGACTGCCTCCACTTCTTCAAATCCCACATAAGAGTTCAAAGCACAGGAGTCGAATCAGATTTTTAGATTTTGCACTTTTGTCACCTTGGTACCCTTCTTAATGTGAGCCACATTGGCATAAAATTCTTTAACCAAGTGCTCATTTGCATCGAGGACGCTTTGGGTGAACCATTTCCATCTTTTTCTCTCTTGGAACTGTCTGAGGACATTTGGGTTATGCTTGTCCAAATCCTTCATCAAGAATTGTCGCTCAAGAGTGAGTGATCTATGGGGCCACCACTCTCTAAATCTGTTGAAGGCAGTCAAGCTGACAAATTTGTCTTCCCACATCTCCATTTTCCTCAACCTATCTAAACCCCCCACTGTAGCATCACCCCATCTACCATCGTCCGGGACATGATCATCATCATCAACATTGATTGGTGCAGCCGGAGCATATGAGGAAGAGGGCTCGGAATCTGGGCTACCCTCTTCTGAACCTTCAGAAGAACTAGCAGCGGAAGATGACTCATCTACCAATTGGAATCTACCCGGGACTTGTTGTAATTGGGCTTTCGGCTGTACTTGCATGGAGTTACCCTCAGAAGCTTCCCCAGATGGGAGATACTCACTGGTCTTAGAGGGTTCAGGAACTCTGTTGGCGGTTGGTTTCTTTCCTATGGTCCTCTGAATGGCAAGTGGTAGGTTACTCTTGCCTCGGCCTCAGGAGGGTTCTGCCCTCCCTTTTGATGTATCTCCTCTACCACGTGATCTAACCATCGTCTGCAATTCATAACAATAAGAATTAGTTAGAGTTCAGGTTCATAGGACATAGAAATATGCATGACAGTTGCATGCCAGTTGTGGAAAAATAGAAGAGGCATTGCGGACAGCAAAAAATGAGTGCGGCCACACTGCCAAGTGTGGACCGCACAAATTGAGTGCGGCCGCACAACTAAAAGTGCGGACCGCATAATTTTGAGTGCGGTTGCATAGCCAAAAGTGCGGACCGCACAATTTTGAGTGCGGCCGCACAGCCCTAGGTTCAGAAGACTGGGTTCTCATAGATCATTCATCAATGCGGACCGCACAATTTTGCTGCGGACCGCACAACTTCACTATGGACCGTATATTTTTTAGTGCGGTCCGCACAATTCAAGCACACAGAAGCCCTAAGTTAAAGGACTGCGGACTGCACAAAACTGTGTGCGACCGCACAATTTGAATTTCACGGGCAGTAAACTAGGGTTCAAGTAATTTTTCACAATTTAGACATGGTTCACAAATTGACAAGCTTAGTGGTCTACCCAGTCCCTAATTAACACATATGAGACTACCCACATGATTTTGAAGCACATATTAAGCACATTTGACATTTATAGGCCTAAAAATAACTAAACTAATCAAAGAAAACAAGAACACAAATTAAGAAGAAAGAGCAAAAATCTAACATGGATTGAACATACCAGTAGTGAATGATACATGTAAGAATCTAACTTGATGAAATGAGAGAATATTTAGAGCTAATGGGGTATGCACCGTGCTTGCTTAGGGCTTGAGATTTCAGAGTGTAAATTATGAAAAGTTATGAAAAGCCCTATTTATAGGTTGACCCGTCGGACCCAGAACTTACCTGAGTGCGGTCCGCACTCCTTACCTGTACCTTGGAAGAATTTCTGCGGTCCGCACAAGAGTGAGTGCGGTCAAAAAATTTATGAGGACCGCACAATTTTGTGTGCGGCCGCAAATTGTTAAGGAAATTTGACAGGTCAAACTTCAGAGACCATGCATTTTTGATCTTCCAGTTGTGCGACCGCACACAGAATTGTGCTGCCGCATAGTGATTGTGCGGTCCCAGAGTGATTGTGCGGTCCACACTTTTGTGACACTTAGCCAATTTTTCTTGCACAGTCCCTGCAATGCACACCCATTCCTGCATACCCTTCAAAACTAGTTAGCACAAAACAAAGCTATTTAACAAAGAAGAAAAACAAGAAAAAGAAAAAGATACATGGGTTGCCTCCCAAGAAGCGCCTGATTTAACGTCGCGGCACGACGCAGATTACCAATCATTTGAAATGAAGAACCGCCACAATGTGGCCATCATCAACCTTGCCAAGATAATGTTTAACCCGGTGCCCATTGACTCTAAACACCTCATCATTCTTATTTTTCAAATCTAGAGCACCAAAGGGGGTTACATTCACCACTTCAAAGGGGCCACTCCATTTTGACTTCAACTTGCCCGGAAACATCCGTAACCGGGAATTGAACAATAGCACAAGATCACCCTCTTTAAATTCCTTGTTGTGGATGTACTTGTCATGGAGGTACTTCATCTTCTCCTTATAAAGAGACGAGCTTGTGTAGGCATGATACCGGAATTCATCAAGCTCATTCAATTGTGACATCCTTAGATTTGCCGCGACATCCCATTCAAGGTTCAACTTCTTCAAAGCCCACATGGCCTTATGCTCAAGTTCTACCGGAAGATGGCATGCCTTCCTGAACACTAACCGGTATGGAGACATCCCAATCGGTGTTTTGTAGGCCATTCTATAAGCCCAAAGAGCATTATCAAGATTTCTTGACCAATTCGTCCGGTTGGCATTGACTGTCTTTGACAAAATACTCTTTATCTCCCGGTTGGAGACTTCAACTTGTCCGCTTGCTTGAGGATGGTAGGGGGTTGATACTTTGTGAGTGACACCATACTTTGTGAGTAAGGTATCAAAAGCCTTGTTGCAAAAATGCGAACCCCCATCACTAATAATGGCTCTTGGGGTACCAAACCTCGTGAAGATGTTCTTTTTCAAGAATGCCACCACACTCCTTGCTTCATTGTTGGGCAAAGCAATGGCCTCAACCCATTTAGATACATAATCCACCGCAACTAGAATGTAGGTGTTCCCACAAGAGCTAACAAACGGACCCATAAAATCAATACCCCACACATCGAAGATATCTATCTCCAAAATGGTGGTGAGAGGCATTTCATTCTTCTTTGAGATCCCACCGGCCCTTTGGCATTCATCACACCGCTTGACAAGCTCACTAGCATCCTTGTAGAGAGTAGGCCAATAGAATCCACAACTCAAAACTTTTGCCGCCGTTCTTGCTCCACCATGGTGACCACCATACGGTGAAGAGTGGCAAGTCTCAAGAATACCCATTTGTTCTTCCTCCGGCACACATCGTCGGATCACACCATCGGTACATATTCGGAAAAGATACGGCTCATCCCAATAATAGTCAAGGCAATCCCGTTTGAGCTTCTTCCTTTGGTTTGAAGAGAACTCATTCGGTACAATGCCACTCACAAGATAGTTTGCTAAGTCGGCGAACCATGGCATCCCGGTCATTGAAACGGCTAGGAGTTGCTCGTCGGGAAATGAATCATTGATCTCAAGGCCGTCATGTGGCCTCCCCTCCTCCTCCAATCGGGACAAGTGGTCCGCCACTTGATTCTCGCTACCCTTGCGGTCTTGAATCTCTAGATCAAACGCTTGCAATAGAAGCACCCACTGCATCAACCTTGCCTTAGAATCTTTCTTGCTCATCAAATACCGAAGCACCGCATGGTCGGTGTGAACAATCACCTTTGTACCCATCAAGTACGGGCGGAACTTCTCCATAGCAAAGACAATAGCAAGGAGCTCTTTTTCGGTCACTGTGTAGTTGACTTGGGCATCATTCATGGTCTTGCTTGCATAATAGACCGGATGGAAGATTTTGTTGATACGTTTCCCCAACACTGCTCCAACCACCACATCACCTGCGTCACACATGAGCTCAAAAGGCAAGCTCCAATCCGGTACGGTAATAATAGGAGCAGTAGTCAACTTGAACTTAAGCAACTCGAATGCCTTCATGCAATCTTCATTGAAATGGAACTTGGCATCCTTCTCCAAAAGTTTACACAAAGGGTTCACCACTTTGGAAAAATCTTTGATGAATCGGCGATAGAACCCCGCATGACCCAAGAAGCTCCTCACTCCCTTCACGGATGTAGGGGAGGGAGTTTGGAGATCACTTCAATTTTGGCTTTATCAACCTCAATACCATACTTTGAAATCTTGAAACTGAGGACAATGCCTTCCTCGACCATGAAGTGACATTTCTCCTAATTCAAAACCAAGTTAGTTTCCTCACATCTTGCCAATACATTGTCCAAGTTGTTCAATCAATCATCAAAATAATTCCAAACGACGGAGAAATCATCCATGAAGACCTCAAGAATATCTTCCACCATATCGGTGAAAATAGCCATCATACATCGTTGAAAAGTCGTCGGTGCATTACATAACCCAAATGGCATTCTCGAGAATACAAAGGTACTATATGGACAAGTGAAAGTGGTATTCTCTTGGTCCTCAGGAGCAATAAGAATCTGATTGTAGCCGGAGTATCCATCCAGGAAGCAATAAAAAGCACGTCCGACCAACCTATCCAACATTTGATCAAGAAATGAAAGCGGAAAATGATCTTTCCGAGTGACTTTGTTGAGCTTCCTATAGTCCATGCACACTCTCCACCCGATGAAAGTTCTTGTGGGAATCAATTCATTATTGTCATTTGTTATCACACTCATGCCCCCTTTCTTTGGGACACATTGCACCGGAGAAGTCCATGAGCTATCGGAAATGGGGTAAACAACCCCGGCATCCAACCACTTTATGATCTCCTTCTTGACCACCTATTTTATTGCTTCATTTAGCCTCCTTTGATGTTCAACGGAGGGTTTGGCACCCTCCTCCAATATAATCTTGTGCATACAAAAGGTGGGGCTTATGCCCTGGATATCCACCAAGGTCCATCTGATTGCTCTTTTCCTCCTTTGTAGCACCTCCAATGTGGACTCTACATGTATGTTAGTCAAACAAGAAGAAAGAATAACTGGTAAAGTAGAAAAAGGTCCAAGGAATTCATACCTGAGATGCGGAGGCAATGGCTTTAACTCCAAAGTGGGAGGCTCCTCGATTGAGGGCTTTGTTGGAGAAGTCTTCCGGTTTTCACGATCCAAAGATAGCTTGCGGGGCTCATAAGTGTATGACTGCATCCCTTGCAATGCATTCACACACTCCATATAGCCTTCTTTCTCCACATCATCATCAAGGTTGAGCAATACTGCTTCCAAATTATCCTCAACATTCATTGTGGCACTAGCATCATCAACAATTACTTCGATCACTAAATCCATGAATGAACAAACTTCGTTGCTATTTGGTTGCCTCATCGATTTGCACACATGGAAAACCACATTTTCGCCACCCACCCAGAAAGTGAGCTCACCGGCTTCCACATTAACAAGAGGCTTCCCCGTAGCAAGGAAAGGTCTACCCAAGATAATAGGCACCTCGTAGTCAACCTCACAATCAAGGATCATAAAGTCTGCTGGAAGGATGAACTTGTCAAGACGGACTAATACATCATCAATAATTCCCAATGGCCTCTTCATAGTCCGATCCACCATTTGCAACCTCATAGATGTGGGTCTAGGTTGCCCAATTCCCAAAGTTTTGAACACAGAGTAGGGCATCAAGTTGATACTTGCCCCCAAATCACATAAAGTTTTGGCAAAGCCAACGCCCAATAGTGCAAGGGATTGTGAAAGCACCTGGTTATTCCAATTTCGGATCCATTGAGTGCACAATAGCACTCACTTGATGTGTCATCTTGATAGTTTCACAATTCATCGACCTATTCTTGGTGACCAAGTCCTTCATGAACTTTGCATAACCCGACATTTGTTCCAATGCTTCAACCAATGATACATTGATAGACAAACTCTTCATCATGTCAATAAACTTTTTGAATTGGTTTTCACTATTATGCTTTGCAATCCTTTGAGGGTATGGAGGAGGAGGCCTTGGCATTGGTGCCTTAGCCTTTGGCACTACCGGTTCCGGTATGTCAATCACGTGCTCTCTAGACGGGTTCACCTCTTCTTGCAGCTCCTCCACATTTTCATCAATATCAATTCTCACTTTATCATTAGCTTGAACCACATTGCTTGGAATTTCATATTCTTGAACCACAACATCATCATCCACAATTATTCTTTGATTTGAGGTGGTTGAATCTCTACCTTTTCCACATCTCATAGTCACGGATATAGCATGTCCCGCATTATTCCCACCCTTTGGGTTCACCACCGTATCACTTGGTAGTGCCCCCTTAGGATGAATGTTCAATGCTTGTGAGATTTGGCCAAGTTGAACCTCCAAATTGCGGATTGAAGTGTTGTCGGAGGCTAATTGAGCATCGGAGTCGGCATTTTTCTCCATTATTTGTTTGAACATATTTTCATTCTGTCCCATCTCATTGTTAGAAGAGCTCGGGCCTTGAGAAGGATAGGGAGGTGGATTGATCGGTTGTTGGAACATCGAGGGACTTTGAAAACCCGACCCCCGGTTGTTGTTGTTGTTGTTGTTCCACCTTCCTTGATTACCTCCCTAATTACTTTGATTGTTGCCACCCCAATTGCCTTGGTTTCCTTGATTATTCCAATTATCTTGATTATTGTTATTTCCCCAATTGCCTTGATTGTTGTTGCCACCACTCCAATTGCCTTGGTGGCCTTGGTTGTTCCAATTTTCTTGATTTCCTTGTGATCTCCATTGTTGTTGATTTTGAGCATTGTTTCTTTGACCTTGATAATTGCTGACGTATTGCACTTCTTCTTCTTGCTCATTATACGAATCACCTTGGTCATACCCACTATCATCTTGCATGAATTGTTCCGGACGGCTTTGCCCTTGTTGATCTTTTTGCCGTCCTTTTGTTCATCATCATATTTACACCCTCCATCGCATTCACTTGTTTCGGCCCTTGAACTTGTTGCAGCTAAGCTTTGGCCAATTGGTTCATTGTGGTTGTTAACTCTGTGATAGCTTGCCCATGATCATGTATTTCCTTGTGTAGGTGAATGACATTGGAGTCACCTTGCGGAACATTGGCCCTACTTTGCCATGACGATGAGGTATCCGCCATCTCATCGGAAGTTTCATTGTTCTGCGGTCGCACATAGTATTGTGCGGTCCGCACTATGGGCCTTTTTGCCTTGTTTTGGTCTTTGTCCAGTTTTGACTCCTTTATGAGTTGATTTTGACTTCTTTGGCTCGTCTCCCAATATTCCTGCACGAAAGCACATTTTATTAGTTCCCGGGAATATCTTTAAGCATTTTTGAGCTAAAACGCATGTAAAAGAGAGCAAATAAGCGGTCAAAATCCCTACTTATCACAGCCAACACCCAAAACTTGTAATTTTCTCCAAAAACGCCTCAGGGAAAAATGATGTAATCGATGCAATGATGTTGAAATAAATGAGATAGTCATTCATCAAAACTATTCTCCTAAGTCTCCCAACTAAAAGGTATGTTCGACCAGCTCGAGCAACACCTATTGGCCCTTGGCCACGACTTAAAAAAAGGTACGTTCGATCAGCTCGAACAACACCTATTGGCCCTCGGCCATGACTTAACAAAAAGGTACGTTCGACCAGCTCGAGTAATACCTATCGGTCCTTGGCCATGACTTAACTAAAAGGTACATTCGACCAACTCGAACAACACATATCTATCCTTAGCCACGATACAACTGAAAGGTACGTTCGACTAGCTCGAACAACACCCATCGACCCTTGACCACAACTTAACTAAAAGGTACGTTCGACCAGCCCGAACAACACCTATCGACCCTCGGCCACGAGTTAACAAAAAGGGACGTTCTACCAACTCGAACAACACCTATCGGCCCTTGACCACGACTTAACTAAAAGGTACATTTGGCTAGCGCGGAAAATGCCTATCGGCCCTTAGCCACGATACAACTAAAAGGTATGTTCGATCAGCTCGAACAACACCTATCATCCCTTGGCCATGATACAACTAAAAGGTATGTTCAACCAGTTCAAACAACACCTATTGGCCCTTGGCCATGACTCAACTAAAAGGTATGTTTGACCAGCTCAAACAAAACCCTTTGGCCACATCTCAACTAAGAGGCACATTTAACTAATTCGAACAAGGGCCGATATGACCCATGGCCACTCGACCCCATGACTATCGAAACCCAGAGGATAACAACGTAGTGCTGAAGTACAGAAGTAAAATACACAAGTACAGAAAAAAACATGCAAAGATAATAAAGGTGTGTATAAACAAAAACCAACTTTAATATTTAGATAAAGAATTTTTACAAAGGCGCACGAAGACGCCAACAAAAAGAATATAAAAGTACAAGAAGTTAAACAAAAATAAAGGTTGAATATCTAGTGGCCATCACCACCCTGGTCTCCACCATCCTCCCCATCCTCGCCTCGGTCATAAGTAGAGTCGCACCAGGCACTGTCTTAGAACTTGTCGAAGCCTCCTTCATCATCATCATCCTCGGCATCAGGCTGAGGTGTGGGGGTTATAGCCGTATGCCAGCTGAGCTTTATAAGCCTTAGCTCGAGCTTTCTCCAAAGCTATTTCAGAGATGAAGCCCGTCTGACCCAACTCGCGAACCACCTCTACTCAGGCTTCAGTGAGGATCCACTCCTCGTATCGCTCTTGAGGGAGGGCCGGGAATTCAGAGGCAAAAGAAGTAGAGGGTCGTTCAAGCAGTTTGGCATTCTCTCCCTCCACAACAAAAACCAACTTTACTAGCTCAGTGTTCTCTTTCTCCAATTCGCCAATCCTCTCCTCGAGCCTCACTTCCTTAGCTTCAGCCGTCGACCGAACATTGTCCCAATCGGCGCGGAGGCTTTTGTTCGCCAACTCTAAAAGAGCGACTCTTTTTCGAGTTTCCATCCTAGAGGACTCTGCCTCCTTGAGCCGCTGCTGCTTACCAGCTACCTCTCCCCTAAGCTTATCTATTTCGAACTAACATTCATTCAACTAACCTTGCAGCTGATTGACTCGGCTCTGGAGGTTGCGACACTGGGCTTCTACGCCCCTGCTAAGCTCAAGCTCATCCTCTCTTTTCGTCAATGACCCCTCGAGAGTGCTTAGCCGTTCCACAGAGGCGAGCAACTCTTCATCCTTCTTTTTCAGCTCCTCCCTCAGGGCGGGCACATCACCCTCCCCACGAAGCCGCTTCTCGGCCTCCTTATACCACCCCCAATACTCCTCATACTTCGACCATATTTTTTGGTAGATCTTCTTCCGCCTCCTCACTCTCTGCACACTCTCAATCTCCAGGATAACCGTTTGCACGAAAAAATAGAAGAGTAAGCAAGGTGAGATCTAGAAGCAAATCAAAGCAAAAAGAAAAGGAGAAAAAGAAAGAGGATGGAAACGATTTACCCTGAGAGAGAGGCCGGTGATGCTCTTGGAAAGGGTACTATCACTCAGTTGCCCAAGAGTCCTATGCTCGGAATTAGTGCAGAAGGGGCCAAAGGCCTGAATCACATCCTCAGTGTTCTTAAGCATGCCGTGACTCACTGGGATCGTGATAGTCCTCAATCCTCCCTCCACCCTGACTTCGATCTGAGTTATCCCACTGTCAATCATCTCATGATCTTCAGAGTCGAGGTCAGAATCGGATTCATCGTTGATAAGCTCGGCTCGCTCCTTATCCTTGTTCAGCGGGCATCTTGTCTTTTCTCATGTCGGCGGGGGAAGCTTACCAAACTAGTCCAGAATACAAAGCCTTCCCACACCCGGGAACTTGCATGACCATCGTTTGAAGCATTCACGGTTGCCTCATCCTCTTCAAGATGAAGGGAAGCAGCAACATCAAATTCCTCCAAGCTAGGAACCTATGAGGCTGCCTCTATATCTCCCTCAGCCCGCGTCGCCATGGTGCCTTGCACCACGACCTCGGGAGAGATTTCTGACAAATCAACCGCCACCTATACACCGTCTCCCCCATCTACGTCTTTCCTCTTCCTGGGCCACAAGTCCGCGTAGCGCGAATCAACTTCCTTATCTTCAATGTAGGGAGGAGCCAAGGGAAGAACAGGCGTAGAGGTTGAACTAGGGGCAGGAGTAGAGGAAGCGACACCCCTCTTTCTCTTAAAAAAGGCGTCGACGCCAGGTTCCTTTTAGCGACCTCCTTGGCGGGGCCTAGAAAGAAATACAAAGATGAGCACAATAAAATGGGCGAGTACAAATACAACACCATCCAAAGAACAACGTTACCTTTAGTAGGAGGAGTCAGCTTGAATTTTTGCCAAAAGCTTGACCAATCGCAGATCCATGTAGTGCAAGGAAGACTTGACTAACCCAGTCGGCGAGGTGTGTCGCCAACTGAAGAGGTCAATCAGTAGTTGCAAAACGAGAAGGGTTAACTCACAAACTCAAAATACAAGACTAAGTGAAAGGGCAAAGGTAAGTATGAAGACGTACGGGTACGGTTCCAAGCTTTAGGAAAATCAACGATATCGGCTATGACGGCCTTAGTATTGACAAAAAGAAGTCAAGTAGAACTATCGACTACCCTTGTCTTCCATTCTAATGACCAGGGACTTGCTTCCACGATGCCGAATGTTCAACATCGTGCCCCGATAGAAGTTGGGCATGAACATGTGCGCCAAGTATCGCAGAGTGATCTCAAAATTAACCATCTCGGCAAACTTGGACAACATCTTGATCAATTTGTCGACCAAGGGCGCGAGCAGACCCAGTAATAACGGCAAAATTCTTTCACCAAAGGGGGAAGAGGAAACGAATAGCCTACAGTGAAAGGGTAGGCAAAAAGAGTACATTACCCTAGGCGGTGAGTGTACACTTTATCATCACCGACGGGTACGAGCTCCACTTGATTAGGAAGGCCATATTTAGCCTTGAATTCCTCTAAATATTTGGCCGTCAGAGAGGATCATAAAACCTCAGCCACCGCCTCCGGCTGCCGTTGCAAATCCAGTTTCGCGTCGGGGTTGCGGGGAATAATTTCTTCCACTGATGGAAGAGCCTCCGCTTCAACAGTGAAAATGGTATCTCCCCTACAAACGGAGGCCATAACTACCAATGAGGTAGCCAGAATATCCTCATTCACACCAGAAACCTCTCCACCACAAGTATCAGAAGGTAAGTCAAATATGATTGTAAAGTTTGAAGAATGTTAGGGAGGAAAAGAGTTGAGAAAATGGGAGTGAAAGTTAGAGAATGATGAGCTAAAGAAGAAAATTCAAAGAAAGCAAAGGCAATTCTAACCGCAGCAATGACGGTAAAACTCAAATAATGGTTATCATCCCCCTCTTTATACAGAGGAACCTTGAAATTGAAGCATCTTGTCATAATAACAGCCGAAATCGAAATGGCAGAACCAATCCAAAAGTCGCGCGTGTCTTGATGCGATATATAAGGAACATATATCATCATGACGAATGACGTCATGACGTCACATCCCATCCATGTCAGACTCTCTCTAAAGGTCACCCGGGAAGATTAAAAGTTCGAAATATGTGACTCTCAAAGTGCCACATCATCCGCCTCTTATGACGACCACGACCGCTATTATCCACTTATAAAGTCCGTCCACGAGGACGACCTCGACAAGCGGAGGGACTAACTGTATGGGCGAAAAACTTTATGTCATGCCTTTGACCTGGTCAACAGAGATAAAGTCGTTGAAGGCTGTGATGTGTCGACGTTATGACGTATCAACCTGACCCCAAAAGGTCGAGGTTATGTGAAGAAGGCATATTGTCGTCGAGGTCGAGGTGGCTTAATAGAAGAAGAGGACGAGGATGAGCACTCATTCTCGGCGCGCAGTAACGACTAGTTTAAAGATTTAGATTTCCTAGAGAATATTCTAGTGAATATTCCTTTCTATTATACTATATAGGGTTTTTTGGCCCATGTACTCTTATAAATAAGAAGAGATGTTCCAGAAAGGGGGAAACATTTTTGTAAAGAACATCATTGACATTCTCTGTGAAGATTCTCGCTTTATTGAATACATACAAAGCCTAACTTTGCACTTTTTCTCCTTTATCCTTTTATCCCGAACCAAGAAGAATCGGAATATTCAACCGCTTACCATCATCCATCATTGTCAGAAAGCTCAGTGAAAAATCTCACCCTTGCCGGGTGAACTTTGTCCCATTTGTTTCTTAAAAGCCATTTATTATCATTTATTGCTATGTTTCACTTTTTAAAGCCATTATTGCTCCATTATTATCCTAGATATTCTTAACTAATAGCTCATATTAAATATTCGCCATAAAAGCATTAAATCTGCTATTGAATATTAATAATGACTTTGATTAACCCTCTTTTTCTATAAATCTAATTGTATAAAAACCTAGATCTAATTTTTGGGTTATACCTGAATTTTGGAGATGAGTTTCAAAAATTTGAAGATAAGTTTCAAATTTGAAAAGTGAGTTTACCTCTTTTTTCAAGTAAATAATATTTTTCTCTCACAAAAATGTGATATTTTTTCAAGTGAAATACATGTCCAAATACAATTTTAATTTTTAAATACCTTTTTTCAACTAACATAAAAAAATTACTTTTTTTTCCAAATCTCACGTTATGTTCAAATGCCTGCTTAATCTATACTCTCATTCGCATAGGGGCATATGCAGCTACACGAAGTAACTTTATTTTATACATACGGGCCATATTATCTCTTGAATTCTTAGACTAAAGCGAAAGATAATCAATCTCATTCCATCATCACTAAAATGTAATTTATTTCGTTTAATAACTTAGTTAAGTGGAGTAGTTCTCACCCCCAAAGCAAAAGAAGAAAATAAAAGGAATATATACTGCTCCCTCAACATATATCTAAAAGGAAAGCTATATAGCATTTGGAGCGTATGCGTCAAAACATCTAATTTTATATGTGAATGTTGATTCAATATTGTTTAATGAAATAACATTTATCTATTTAAAAAGCTAAACTTAACTTCACAACTTTATAATTATAGATATTTAAAAATGTACACAAAGTTGTAATAAAATATTATTTAATTTCTTAAATAATACTCCATCTGTTTTATTTCGAATGACACTTCTTTAATTTTAGGTTATTAAAAAATACAACATATTTGTATATTTAAAAATAATATAATTTTAAACTTTTTATTGTATTCTTAAAATTTTTTCCTGAAAGTTCGTATCAATCAAATACATTACATAGTGGGTCAATTGGTTTTTTGGCCTTTTACAAAAATAAATTTAGTTTTATGATCCTACCTCTTTTTTTTACACATGAGAGATTTACTTTTACACATAAGAGATCTTTCATTTACACATAAAAGATTTAAAAAAGATAATTTTTTAAATTTAATATTGTAAAAGGTCAAGAAAACCTAAAACCTCAAAAAAATAATAAAACTGAAGGAGTAACTAGTAAGTACACTTGTAATGTAAAATTGATTGAAGAGTATTCCTATTTTTTTATTATTATTCAAGCACCGAAGAGAATAAAAAATCTCATTATCTGGTGTTTTCGCGCATTTTCAATTTCCCGCGCAAAACGAACCAATATAAGCCTTCGTTTTTTCCCACTACCACTAACTTCCAACGCACGCATATGCAACCGCCATGACCTCCGCCGCAACCAAAAACCCCTCCGCCGTCCGCCACCATCAACCACCACCGCCACCATCATTGACCGACGTAGACATAGTTCAATTAGCTCAACTATATCACCCCCAATCCTCCACTCCACTCCCCCAATTTCTCCTCTCCGATGACTCTCACCAGACCCTTGTATCCTATCTCCACTCACGCGCCTCTTCTCCGAACCCCTCACTCGCTGTCTCCGAATACCTCTCAGCTCTCCTCTCCCTTACACAACTCCACGCTTCACTTTCCCCACTCGTCCCTCTTCTTCTTTCTTCCTATATTTCCCTTTTCACTTCCCATAAAATCCTCCACGATAAATCCTCTCTCTCCATTTTCCAACTTTTCGTGTCCCATATCGAAACAGTCCAAGTCCATGAATTAACGACAATAGTAGATTTGATTATATCTTATTTACCTCAGATTATTGATTCTGAGGATACTCATGTATTAACTATACTTGCTAAATGTATAGAGCTGATTAGGTTTTCAAATGATGTTGATAAGCCTTTGGAATATGTCGATAAGGTGTTTGATAAAATTCTTAGCTGTGATTGGAGTAAGGTTTTGTTGTTAAAATTGGTAGAAATTGTGAAGGATTTGAATTTCATTGAGAAGGGGAAGAGGAGGGAATTTTTGGAGCGGGTGTTTAGTGGAATGAGGAACGTGGACTTGCAGGATTTGCCCGGGTTGGTGTATCAATTGTTGATATTGGGATCAAAGGGTTTTGGTAAGAAGGAAGTCGTCGAAGGGATTGTGATGTATTTTGGTGGGGTGAAGTCAGGTGGTTCAATAATGAGGCAAGTTGAAGGGACTGTGTTGCTTCATGTGAATTTTGCTGTTAAGCAGGATCCTTCTTTAGGACAAGAGGTGTTAGGGTTAGTGAGGTCCGATTATCGGGTGTTTAATCATTTTACTGTTGCAATATTGTTGTCAGTTGCTAGAGTTAAGAGGCTCGCTGACAGCTCCATTGCGGTTCTGAAAACATCACTGTTTGCTGCGTATAAAGACTTGAAATTTGCCAGGTGCTTTTTGCATTAAGTTCTGATGACTATGTGGATGTAATACTGTTTTCCAATTTATATGATATTAATTACTACTATATAAACAGCTTTTTTGTTGACAGTAATTTTTCAAAGACGTAAATATTTGTAATTAAAAATGTGATATAATCTAAATATGTTCATTTATTTTAGGCAAATTATGGAATCAATGTCTGAATAGAGACCAAAAATTATATCATTTTACCACATACTTTGTACTATGTCATCTTTTGGATGAGGGATTATTTGTTTGTACAAGTATAAGCCCGATTCCGATCCATCCCTAGAATGTATGAGAAGCTTTCCATAAAAGTGTAACTGTTTCTAAACTGTAAGACCTTTGCCATGATCATTGATATCATATTTGCTAAAAAGAATGGTACCCCTAACGCCATCATTAATTCTCTAAACTGTTATCGACACTACTGCCGTGTTCCATAGCAATGTTGTTGCATTTCAGGAGCTGTAAATGGCTATCATCTGACTTGAAGGAACACTATTTGCATACTGCCAGAAACATGGAGAAGGCTGTGCTAAGAGCTGTAAGTTCCTTTCGACTTTTTACCTCATGCATCTAATTACATCATTATTCCTCTGCATGCCTTTGTGATCTGCGAGAGGAGATTGCTCAGAGGTTCTTCCACAATGCATTGAGCAAATATACATACATTCCTGATCAGAATAAAATATGAGAAGGAAGACTGCATGATTTCTTTGGTATGCAAGAAGATGATAACACATAAGATACAGTTCATTGTTAGCGCTATAAACTTGGCAGCCTTTTTTCAAGAGATGCCCAACATTTATTTGCTGGAGTTTATAGCTGTGAACAGACTGAAGATGATGAAACATGTATCATTGGCTACATATTTCGATCTCTGGTCCTCTCAGTGAGTCATGGGTTTATTATGTCTTTTTTCTTTATCCGTAGGTTAGTGAGAGCAACTGCGGAAGAGAACACGTGGTGCCAAGTACCGTACAACTTGGATTTGTGTTGCTTGAAGGAATCGAAGAAGGAACTAAAAAATATGAAAAGTCTGATGATATGATAGGTCCTGACGAGCTAGGTACTCAGGTTCTCAAGAGTCTATTTGAGGTTCATGATATGGCAAGAAATGAGGTCAGTATGAAAGGTCTATGTTCATCCAACCTTGGCATCATTTTCCAAAAAGTCTCGTTCTTGATTCTGTTAGTAGATCTTCTTATATCTAAATTCTAAGGTACAAGGACAGGACGCTGCAACTTATAATTACTTTCACTTGCTGATTTCTTGCAGATAATAGAGCAATGCAAATTACGTATCCTCTCTTTGAAGCCTGAACAAAGCTTTCCTGTAATAAGGTGATTGCAAGTCTTAGCTAAGGATTTTGGTCCACACTTTTTGGTAGTGTTTACCAATAATCAATTTATTTGTCCTTGATAGACTGCTTGGTTGTCTTATCTGTACTTATCCATACCCAATGTTGGAGCACATTTCACATCTGAAGGAACTGTTGGATTATTTCACATTCATGAATGAAAAGGTCTCCTCTCATCTTGTTGCTGCCCTTTTGCCTCTAATCAGATCAAGCCGTGATCTTCAGGTACTCATTGATATCTTACTGTTTCTTCTATTGTCGATTATGTATTCAGATATTGAAAAACTTAAATAGTGTACTGGAACTTAAGGATATCACAGATGTACAATAGCAAAAATAAATTAATCGTTTCTGTTGAGAAGGATTCTGAATCAGTTAAGAAGCTTAATGAAGCTGTTTACTATCTTCTTTCAACGAACTATAGAATGAAACATGTCAAATTTGCTTCCTAATTCAATCAGCACTCTCTCTCTCTCTTCTCTTGCCGTGGTGAATAGTTAACTGCACATTCTTCATTGGAATCACAACTTTGAGGTTAAAATCTACATCCTTTTCTATTTCTTCTTTGTTCCTTTGTTATTTATCCTATCTTGTCAATGGTGCAGGATTATACCATCTTGGTCTTGCGTAAGGCAATGTTTAGACGAGAAGACTCGATTCGTCTTGCTGCAACAAGTTCAATTGTCAATTTGATATTGGCTGAAAAACAATCAAAGAAAGATGGACCATTTTCGTGTCAAGACTCAAGCAGTCAAGCGAGTAGCAGCCAGCAAGCTGAAGTTTACCGTGCACTTGGATCTAGTCTTTTCCAGGAGCTAAATGGTTTGTTGCAGAGGTGCCTTTATCAGCAGGTAGCACTTACATATTTTTCTCTCCTTGTCTTTTCTTGGTTTTCTCCCATGAACATCTTGACAATGAGCTTTCTGCTTAAGGGGTGAAAATAGTACTCATGGAAAAATGTTCCTTTTTAGGCAAAGGTCAGAGAGATTCTATATCATGGACTTCTTAAGCTTGTTTTGGTGGATCCTTTAACTTCTGGAGCTGTTTTTGATTTTCTCTTCCCCCATTTCTTGCGATTTTACAGAGAGGTATGGATAGTTCTCTAACTGTTAATCTGACTTTCTTGTGATATTACCTGCCTATGATTTTGCCTTACCTCTTGATGCATGGTTGTTTGTTTCAGGATGCAGATGTTCTACTGGATATTAACCAATGTACTAATTCAGAGAGTGGGAAAGTGTATATTCAAGAGCCACTAGACTGCCTTCTCTCCTGTATCTCCTGGATGCTTCTTCTTCAGCCACATGGGAAAACTGACCATCCTTCAGATTCATGGACTTGCTTTGGCTTCTCTCTGACACAAGAAAATGAGGTATTCTAGTTAAATAGGCAAGATATCCCCACTGATTCAAAGCTTGTTACCTACTATTTTGGCATTTGATAAAATTGCAGCAGCCTGGAAAAGCGTGGTCCAAAGAGTCACTGTCCAATGCGTTATCAAAGATTCGGGACTTCCTAAGAAATGCAGATATGGAAGGTGCGAGAAACTGTTGAGTTCAGGTTGAATAAAGTTCAACTTGAGGGCAGTTAATTTTGCTATTGTTGATATTTCTTGACCTAAGCAGCTTATGTTGAACACCAAACAGTATTAGTTGACCATTTTTCTTACTCCACACCAAAATTAGTGTTGTTGACTCTGATTATGTTTCTTGCTATTGAGTTACAGCTATTTTTAACTTCCTTGCACTGCAGAAAATTCGTTGCTAGTTGTTTAGTGAAGCTAATGATTGTTTGATATTGTTATTTGCATGTTAAATCAGGCTTACTTGGCAAAAATCAGGATACAGGCTCTACTCCTTTAGAAGAGGAAAAACGGAGATGCTGTTCTTCAATTTTATTAGGAATCATTGAGGTGATGTTGAATGTAGTAGGGACTGAGTTTGGAAAAACAACTGATGTGAAAAAGTTTGAGTTGGAAAAAGAGCTGTTTGACTTCATTGGTATTTTTGAATCTCTGGACCGAAATATATGTAGACAGGGTGGTGGTTCAACTCAAAGAGGTTTTATACGGCCTACTGCAAGCACTACTTCAGAAGAGCTTGAATTTAGTGGCAGTAAATTATGTCAGGAACGAATTCCTCTCTTAGCAACTTCAATTATCTATCAGCTGTTGCAAAACACTATAGAATCATGGAGATATGATGGCTTTAACAACAATGTGGCCTCTCAAAAGCATAGCCAATTATCATCTGGAAAGGCACCAACTCAGTATTATAAAATTCTTTCGTTTACTCTTAACCTTTGCCTCCGTCAGCTAAAAGCATCCTCTGTTGTGCGACAGCAAGATCCTCTAAAAATGTTGATCTATGGGGAGATCAAGCAGTTGGGCTCCCCTTTGCTGAAAATGATTTGGTGGCTCCTCTCTGAACCAAAATCTATGACAGATAGTAGGAAAAAAGATGCTAATGTGAAGAAAGATCTTGATGACAGGAAGGAATATATCCATTCGGCACTTCTTTCCTTGAAAGAATTGCTGGCATTAATCTTGCATGAGTTGGATTATTCTGTTCTGATAGATGACCTGGCTGCAGTTTCTGGTCCTGGGGATGAAGTGGGCAATGCTATGGATGGCGATATTGATACCGAATGTGAAAAAGCTGATGACATTCTTTACAAATATACAAGTGAAGAATTATTCATCAAAAACAGTATAAGGCCACTGATTTCTATGCTTCTTGCACGTTCTTTCTTCCGTGAAGTTGAGGTAAATGCGTATGATTGGGAGTTTTTGCGTGATGTATAGCCTAGTTCTTTATACTATTTAATAGCATCTATGTTATGTTTGCTGCCAGGTTCTTTGTGATATTATCATGTTAATTAGCAATAAACTGCCAGAGGAGCAAAGGAATCTTGTTGGTAATTGGGCTAAATGCATCTGCAAGACCAGTAAAATATCAAATCCCAAGGCTGCTAAAAGTATTGTATCTATTGCTATGTTGTTGACATCACCACCAAGTGACTTAATTATTGCTGAAGACATGGCTGCAGAGCTTCTGAAAGTGGTGGGATCAGAATCAGAGAAGTTTGATTCACAAGTGACATTGGACGCGTATTCAATTATAAACAAATCAACCAGTGCTGCAGTAGCTTCACTAATACTGCACTTAGTTGAATCAGTTATTCTCGACACTGAATGGGTCATAAGGAAATTGAAGATATATTCTGTTGCAAATACAAGAGCTGTTTTAGTTAATCAGAATGGTGAAAGAGATCCAGGATTGGCGCTGGAAGAGATTGTTTATTCAAGAGCAGAAGCAGTTGTAAAGGTGTTATCTTCTTTTGTGATGATGGACCTTAAGGGTATGTTAAAAAGAATCTAGATATTCTTGTTATTAATTAATCTACTTTTTTTTTTAATCATGTTCCAATCATTTAACACCAACACAAATAGCAGATCCTCAGGCAGAGCAGTTGGTGAAGTTAGCTGCAAGGTTTTACAAGAACTTAGCCCAAATGTCAAAGCTTCTAATTGCTTCCAAAGGTGTGAAACAACCTTTACCAAGCCTCAAGTATCAAAAGCTTGTGGAAGTAACTTGTAGCCAGCTAACAGCTCCACTCTACAATTTTATGGTAGTGATGCAAAAGGTAAAGGCTTTGGAAACTCTTGTTTAAGCTAAAGCTTCACTTCTTTTGTTGAAATGGTTTTGTTTATTCTACCTGCTTGACTTGTAGAAACAACTGGAGAGCACGAAATCTAAAGCACTCGTCAATAAAATCAAAAGGGAGAACAGATGCATCCCCGACTTGATTTACCAAATAGAAGATTATGAGAAATATCTCATACAAATTAGCAAGGCTACAAAAATAAATTTGCTGAGGCATGCAAAACGAAGCACCTCCAGGGACTTCAAGATAATAGAGCCACAAAGTTTTTCCGTAGAGGAAGGTGCTGGAAGCCAAGATGCAGAAGATAATGATGCAGCACGAGGTGAGAATGAAGAAGACCCTCGTGATGAAGAAGGAAATGGAGCAGAAGACGAATCAGTGGTTGGAGCTGAAGATGATGATGAAGGAAATGAAGTGGAAGATGCATTAATGGCTGCATACAATAGTCCACCAGCAGTAGAGGCTTCTGAGTCCGAAAATGAAGCTGAAGCTGATCTTCCTAAGGCAAAGAGAGCAAAAATGACGAGGGTTGTTGAGGACTCGGATGAAGAAGCATAAAAGAGGCAGAATTGTCAAATTTTAAAGCTGTGAGCTGTTGTCTGGAAACTAGGATTCATGTAAATATGAAGAAACAGTTTGAAGTTTTTCACGTCTTTGAAAGATGGCAGCCAGCAGTCCAGTTTCTAACTCCATTTTCTAGCAGCTTTTAGGAAATTTCTTTGTAATTGAGGTGAAGAAAAATGTATTTGATTGTGTATATCCGCATAGTTTTACTTTTTGTGCATGGGAAGTTTAAATTTTTATGCCAAAGGATCTAAAAGAAGAAAAAGAACAAATTCTATATTATTTTGATAAATAGTGACCATGCAACTAACATATTCCTACGGGAAGGTGTGATCCTTGAAGTGATAGTTATGTTGCAACAAGAATTATTGAGTCCTAATGTGAACATTCTTTTGTCTGTTTTAAAATTGTTTCTTAAATTCCTATAAGAATTTGAAGTTGTATATTCTATTCTGTTTTAAAATCGTTTCTTAAATTCCTATAAGAATTATTGATTCAGCCTGATTGAATCAAATCTTGGATACCTCTCTTAAAATACCCTTTTTTTCCCAACAAACTCTGACGGTCTGTATTTTATTTTTGAAAATACAATCATGATATGAAATGGAGAGAAAACGGGCAAAATTACTACTAGTACTTGCTTCACCAGAGGAGATCTAATATGATTTTTAAACAATAAGTTATTTTTATATATCAAACATACATTATTCTCTTCGAATACAAAGAGCTGCTTAACATATGAAAAAGAAAAAAGAAAAAGAAAAAGAAAAAGAAAAAGAAGCAGGTGACCCCACTCGAGTGAAATTTAAAAATGATGTATTCATTAAAGAAAAAAGGATAACATTAGTTCCATGTAAAGAGTCGGTTAAGTTATACTACCATTTCTCCCTATACTTTTTGAGCTAGCGTTTAGACATAAATTTGGTTAGAACTTGAATTTTTTTTTTTTAAAATTAACTAAAAAATAATACATGAAAGTTGAAGTTGTGTTTGCATATGCATTTTATTTGAAAAAGAAGTTAAAGTTTTGTGAGTGGAAGAAAAAATTTCACCCAAAACTGCACTAAACTAGTTTTTGTGAACTTAAAAATATTTTTAGATTTTTTTTAAAAACTGATCGTATTTCATGACAATATTTTAAAAATATTTTTGAAAAAAAAGCCAAAATCTATAGCAAGCGGGTCCTAAATTTTAACTATGAGATTTGTGATTTGTAATATTTTTATACAAGTAAATGGAAATCAACTTTGAATTCTCAGGAAATTAAATACATGTAAATCGGTCTTTCTTTTTTGGGACCATCGAAAAGTGTAGTAGGATGGAGAAAGTTTTCTTAACCTTAGATCCGATGTCTTGAGTTTCAATTTTAATACTCCATCCGTTTTAATTTATGTGAACATATTTAATTGGACACCAAATTTAAGAAAAAAAAGAATACTTTTGAACTTGTGGTATAAAATGAGGCACATATATTTTGTGTGGCTATAAATCATTCCATAAAGGTAAATTATTTCTAAATAAGAAAAAAAATTATTCTTTTTGGCACGGACTAAAAAAGAAATATATTCACATAAATTAAAATGGAGGGAGTAATAATTTATGGTAGAAAATAAAAAAAATCCACTCTTTAATGTATCTTATACGATCTGAATTTAAATTAATTCAGTAATGAAAATTCAAATATCATATGATTATTTGAAGAAAAACAAAAGAAAAAGGAAGTGGACGACAATAGAGCAGTGTGACAGTAATAAGTTAAATTCGTTCTCCCACACTCCCGCTTTTTACCAACTCGTAACATTTTTCCCTGTCGCGTAAAGCAAAGGAGAAAGGACAATCTCTTGGAAATCAGAAACACCACATACACACATCACCCACCCCCACCCCACCCCCTCTCAACTCTTTCTCTCTCATACTCATTCATTCCTTTTATCACCGGCCACCGGAGAGGAGCTGTTCTACAGTTCCGGCGAAGGATTTTGAAGGCATGAGTGAAGACGCGAAAAGGACCGGAGGAGCTCCGGTGGCAAAGCCTACCTCCGATGATCGGAGAAGCTCCTCAGGTTCCGTTCCGTCTCCTATCGGCAAAAAAATCACAATCAAAAGTGCCGATATGAAACCTGATGTTCAAAAGGAGGCCGTCGACATTGCTATTGCTGTATATATTCGATTACAAGCACTTATGCGTTTGATTATTTTCTTCTCGTATTCTACTCCGAATTTACTGTTATAGTTCTATGAATTTATGCGTTTTTTTTGTGCTTGTTTGTTTATGTGATTAGGCATTTGAGAAGTATAATGTAGAGAAAGATGTCGCTGAACAGATTAAGAAGGAGTTTGATAAGAAGTACGGTCCTACTTGGCATTGCATTGTCGGCAAAAACTTCGGTAAGGTTCGGAGGTTTTACATGATTTACTTAATGCAGCTTTTATAGAAGATATCAACTTTCATTGTTACTAGAATTAGTTGATAGGAAAATAATATTGTATGACAACTGAAACTTAATTTATAGTATTTCCGTGATCTGATGGGATGTATGCAATATATATCCGAAATGATGTGGATCTAGCACCTCACAAAGCCTTGTCTCGAGTTTCGCCGAAAATAATTACTTATGCATGTTCAATGATTTGTGGATGGATCGTAAGAGGCGTCACTAGGCGAGTTCTAAGCCTTGTACGGATAGAGTTATTTGGTACCTATGCTGGTAGGAGGTAGCAGTTACCAGACTAAATTTGAGCTGTCGCGCAAGCTGGTTAAAATATCCACCCTTGTAAAAAAATTGATTGGTGGATGGATCTGATCTTCCTGTATTAGGTGATCTTTTCAAGGTCATGTTGAAAAGCTTATCTAGGGAGTTAGAAGGGAGGGGGGTATTGTCTTCTCTTTGGTGTTGATCCTATCCATAAAAGGTCATAATCTCTAATGACTAATCTCTAATAATATAAATTTGTAAGTACCATGAGGTTTCAAGTTCAAATTTCAGCAGAGGCAATAAATCATTAGGTGATTTTCTTCTCATCTACTTAAAACTTGGTTGGGAGAGTTACCTGGTACCTGTGTTGGTGGGAGATAGTAACTACCCGGTGGAATAGTTGATGTGCGCGCAAGCTGGCCCAACCACCATCATCATAAGAAATATTGTATACTAAAAGTGAGAAACAACATCATGGATTTGTAGTTACTTGAAAAAGTGCGACTGAAGGACCCTTTTCATGAAATTGTTCTAGTGTTTGTTTGATCTTTATATAATGAATATACCTTGTGATTAGCAATGGTCTTGCGAGAATGAGCATTAATGATAATGCGGTAATATGTAAGCCATTTACCTTTTTGTATGCTCTTCAAAGAAGCTCAAATGGTGGATGATGCAGCGGCGATTAGTTGGATGTGTCTAAACAAGTATCTCATTCAGTTCTGTACTTGTGAGTAGCATATGGAATGTGTCATGGCTTTGTGTTTCCCTTCTGTTTTTTGAAGAATACTAATCGAAAAAACAGCAGATTTGCAACTATGTGTACACTAGGCCAATGGTTTTGAAGCCTCAGTGTAAAATTTGAATATATTTACAATTGTACAAACTAATTAGTTGCTTCTTTCATTTATTGATCTCTGCTGGTTTGACAGAGTCGTCAGTTTGGTAAGTGCTAAGATAATGATTTTTAACCTAAATTTGACTGTTTCTTGTGACCTTTCTAAAGCATCTGTGCCTCCCAGTCTGTAAATTGTACTTGCTTGTTTAGAGTGGAAAATCTGCAGTTAAAGAGTATTCTTTGTTGGTTATCAAAAAGAAAATTTAAAAAATAAAATAATAAGAACAGTATTCTTTGTTGACTTGTAGTGGATATCATATTTTTTCCCCTTGATAACCAGACAATCACTTTTCTTTCCTGCGTCGTTTGGTCAATGCTAGTTGCAATGAGACAGTGGCCCTAGTTCATAGGAGTTTGCGAGTGACAAGTAACATTCAGCAAAAGCTAGAAAAGGCCAACCTTCTATATTACTTGGACTGTTTGGAAATGATTTTCTTAGAGATTTGGGCTTGAAAGAAGAAATGAACGTGGAAATGCCTTTAAGATCTAAGATGTAGAAAGTAGAAATTTGATCTCTATCAAGGCGTCTTATGTTTAACTGATAGAACTTCTCTTTTTATGAATGTCGATATTATCTGGAATGACCAAAGTGAGTATTCAATTGCGAAAACAAGAACACTGTATTTTCTCTGTCTTTGAGTAGACCGAAGTTCAACTATGGTCACTAACTGGACAAATTTGAGTAAGGTGTTGTTGGTATATCAAAGATATTTCAACCTACCAGATGCCTTCTATCTGTCATACTTGTTGGACTCTGTAAAGCAATACCTTTGTAATGTTTGTCGGCATCCCTTTTACAGTTTCAGGTTTAGTGGTTTAGTTGGTCCCATGTCAGGTTCTGCTAGACAGTTTAACCCTCATTCGTGTGAAGTTCAAGACAGCTGAACTTTAAGAATGTATATACCTGTTATTCCGTAGGTTGATGGCGATGAAAAAAGTTCTGCCAGGTCTCTAGTGTTTTACAGTGAAATTATGCAGTAATAACACCAACCTGTTGCCAAGATCTCTTTGGTCTGTCTAGCTTTTATTTTGAATTAATTAACCTCAATTTTTTCATTCGGTGTTATGATCGAGTGGAGGATGATAGATAGTGCTTGTAGCGCTCGTTGGTCATACTATAGAAAATGACTCAAGTGTTGCAACTCACAAATTTTGCTGTGATAAAGGTTGGCGAAGTCATTCAAAAGAAGGTAAGAGAGTCACCGGTTTGCTGCTTTGCCGTGTCATTGTTTTTTGTAGTGCTGACAGGTTATAGAGTTTGGCAGGATGAAACTTGTGCTGCACATTATTCTTCTGCAAATATGTTTGCATAGAAGATTAATTATAATTGACTAGCTTGATTTACAGCTCATTTTGCAGTTACACTGGTGATATTTGTGCTTTGTGTCTTGTAGGCTCTTATGTAACTCATGAGACAAACCACTTTGTCTACTTCTATTTGGATTCAAAAGCAGTACTTCTGTTCAAATCTGGCTGAGCTTGGTATTGATATAGATGGAGAAGCTAATTAGACTTACGGCGGATGATGATGCTATATTTTGCCTTTGCACGTATTCTTTTGATAATTCCAAGCTGCAACTATTAGGTGGAAAATTCTTGTACCTGTATATTCCTGTATTTACTTTGTGCAAACAATTCTAAACTTGATCACATTGTTCTTTAAGTTGTACTTTTATGCTTGATAACTTGAGGCAAAACAGAAACTATGGGTTTATTTTGTGGCGAGAAAAGCCAGTGGCCAGATTCGGACTATGCGCTGAAGATTTCTAGCTCAGTAAGACTCTTAAACTTTGTGTTACAGAACTATTGGCTTAAAACTTTTACGAGTGGTATTTGATCATATGATTAAGGTTTTGTCTAGTGGGAACGGTCATCACTTTCGTAAAGCATTTGGCAATCTCGCGAGAAGAATGAGAAACTTCTAATATCTGGTGAAAGGCTTGAATTGGAAATGGTGGTTGTTTATGGCGTTTATATCCCAATCCGCTTTGTTAAAAAAAATTGCCCAGTCCTCATATAAATCGGCGAATTATCTTATCCAAAGGTGGATGAGAACCAAGTTAATGTATTTTCTGGTCAATCATTTATTTTGACTGGAGTAGGGGAGGTCTAATTGAGGATTCCAACTCGTACAATGTGGCTTGAATTTGAGCTCTTGCTCATGAATTGTCCCTGAGATTGTACGGTTTGTTTTTATGGGAAATAAAGTGATTTTGGCTTTTAATTATTAGGAATTTGAAAACTTAAATTTTGAAAAAGAACGCAAGTAGAAAATTTTTAAGCGATGCAGTTATCTGTTATCCACCAAGGTTTTTTCAATCGCTATTATTGGACTGGTGTGATGGCTACCCCCATACTTTGAATATGCCCCTCTCTTGACATTTTAGCAGGCTAAAAACCTTACTCGCATTCCATGTTTACAATAACCTAAGATGCCATGTCTTTATATATGTTTTATTACTAAATCATTGCTTAATCATGATAAATTAGTATGATTTGGTATAAATATAGGGTGCGTCCTCCTTTTTAGTTTTTTTTTCACATTACATACATGACAAGAGAAGAATGAAGGTCTATTCGAGCAACATTCACCTTTTTTTTGGGTTTTTCATCCGGTGTCCGGTACCCACATTGGACCCCGACTAAATCCAGATTCGCGATGGGAAGTCTCATATTGGGAGGTAAAGTGCTCCCTAACAAATGTGACTTCATACCCAGGGACTCGAACCCGATATTTCTGGTTGAGGATGAAGGAGTATTTATCATTCCACCACGACCCTCGTTTGTAACAATCACTTTTGAACTCTGTCGTTTTGCGATTCAAGTTGTATCTTTTTAGCCTCTGTGTTTTCTAACTGGGTACAAATAAGTTGAAGAAGAAAATTTACTTCTTAGCTTTAGAAAGAATTTAACAAAATAGGAATTTCTTCCTCTAGCTTCAAGTATGTTACTCTTGAAAAGCAAAGAAAAGAACTTAGAAAAGCTAAAAATAGCTGCAGTGATAACATTGGTTTTGTTTGACAGCAGGATTTAAAGGGCAAATGGCACCTATGGGAAATGTTAAACTGTGGTGATTTTACTTCCAAAAAGATTATTATAAGTAAATAATAGTTCAAACAAAATGGTAATTTTTGGGAAAGCAAAAGTTGTAAGTTCTGTGATTAAAAAAAAAAAAAAAACTACTCTCTATCTGACTATGTGTTTGAAAACAAAAATCTGATTATATGTGATACTATTTGATAGGACTTGAACTTGAGATATTAATTTAAATTGTATAATGTGTTTCTTATGGAGACTGAAAAGAAGAAGAAAATCAGATAAAATGAAATAAATATCCACAAAAGGTACTCCCTATGTTTTCATTTTATGTGGCATTCTTTCTTGTTAGTTCGTCCAAAAAAGAATGATATTTTTTTATATTTGAAAATAATTTAACTTTAAATTTTTTATTTAATCTTTAATATTGTGCTATAAAAATATCATAACATATTTAACATTATAAATTTTAATTTTCTTTTTTCTTAAGTTATGTTTCGAGTCAAAAGCCACATAAATTAGAGCAAATGGAATAAAAACAAATAAAATGACTACTCATCAGCTGTAAGTAAAGTAGAGAAAAAAAAGAAGACAAAAGATGGGCCAAACCGTCCCTTTCCAAGGGGAGAGCTGTGCGGACCAAAATGGCAAAGGGCAAAAAGACTCCGAACTGGCAAAAAAGTTCAAGGCCCAAATGATTCCCACCAAAAGTACGGAATTATATCAATTGGATTCTTCGAAAATGCCTACCTAAAGAGAAAAAGATTCTTCTTAAATCTTGTTTATTTGCTTGATTATTGGCACGAAAATTGCTTTTGTTTAACTTCATTCATTTTTGGTAATTAGCTTTTGGTTAACTTCTCATTTATTTTTTACAATAGCATCTAGCCGACAATAAAAAGAGAAATGTAAGAAGTATGTAGTCAGCGTTTGGAAATATGAATACATAAGTCGTTATTAGTTTCATAATAATCATACACTTGAACAAAAAATTATTTGATTCTTCTTATAGTAATTGTATCGTAAAAATTAATTAAAGGGGGTAATATTCAAAGGATAAATGAGATTGGTTATACCTTTTTCTATGAGACTATTAGTCAAAATCCATAGTAAATTGATTGGTTTTACGTTGACCGTTAGTTTATCAGTCTGTCACAATTCTCTTTGTTTACCCTTAAAACGGATAACAATTGAATTTATACGCGGTTTTAAAGATATGTGGATTGATTCAACACAAATAATCAAGAATGTTAGATAAACGAATTAAAGATAAAATGAATAGCCAAACCAGTTGTAACGTTAAGGCCATGCTCGGATTTAAGCTGAACAGTAGTTTTATCCTTGACCGGACCCTCAATTCGAAGCCAATTGTGTATGAAAAACAACAATGAAATAAGAACTTTGCAATAGCTAGAAAGCAGAAAAAGGACTTATATTGCTTTGGTTTGCGTGTTACAATATATGTTATTAAAAAAATTCCTTTATATAGAAGTAGAGTTTCACCCCTGGTACAAATCTAAAAAAGGTAAAAAACCTCCTTTCTCGTTAATTACTGATCTGTAACCGCCATTGAGTGAGATTCGCACTGTGATATCCAGTTGGTTCCGAATATCACGGCCCTCTATTTGTTGCCCACAATCGTTCATGCGCTTCCCGGAGTCTCAGAACTCACCCCGGGTCCGGGGCACGTTGTTTTATCAAGTTCGCTGGCGAGCACTCTGTTCGCGCTTTGGTACAAGAAGTTCTCAGCTTCGATCTCGATCTCATGTATTCATATTATCCTTGCTTCTTTTGACCCACCGGGAAATCAGGGCGTATGTTAGCCCGATTTCACCCGTATACACTCCTCTTTTATGCTTTTTTTTTTATCCGGATTAAGACGTACTGTTATTGTTGCTATTTGATTGTCAATATGCTTGTGAGTAGAGAGGGAAAGGAAAGGTGGAAAAACTTCTTGCTTTCTATCGGAAGACGAGCTTAGTTTGCTTTGTTTCATACAACAATTTTAATAGGAATCTCACATGAGATTATCACATGGGGGAAAAAAGATCAGTTTGAAGCCATACATCCTCTAGCTAGTCAATTTGATCAATAATTATCTTACTAGAAACCAGTGATGTATCTTTCTTGTCTTTTTGTTTGAACTGCTTTTCCTCTTATTTTCTCAATGGCATTTGCTTAGCCAAAAGCATAAACTTTGATAGAATATAGAGTAATATTCTTAAGTGGCACTAAGATTTATCACTACTTCTTATATGAAAATGAAAAATGTGGATACAAGGATAGACTTTTCAGGTTCTAAGCATTTCTTTTTGGTTTTCCATCGTGTCCAATATCCGCATTAGAGATCCGATTAATTTGAATTTGTACAACGTAAAATATATTAACAGAGAAATGAAGAGATCTTATTCATACCATACCATGATTGATAATGAGCCGTTAAAGCTCAGTGTTGAATTTTATAGATGAAAGAATGTCATTTTCTAGGAAATTGGTATATTTCGTTATCCAAGAGTTATTCTTTATATTATCTGCGCTTTCTCCTCTTTAAGTTTTTGAAATAAGCAATTAAAAGTCAGCATTAGAAAGAACTCTGGTTTAAATTTAGATGTAGACTAATGGAGTGGGGAGGGAATTGCAATTTATACCACAATCTAACGGGAAATAAAAGATATTTTCATCCTTTAAGAAGGAAAATGGTCTATACATATAAATTAAACAACTAACAACGATATGATCTTTCGTGGGAATAAAAAGAAAAGCAAAAGTAGATACACAAGATGATGAGATAATAAAGATAAAAATAAAAAGAATTTAACTAATTTAATAAGCACCGATAATATAAAAAAATATTTACATTATCAGATAGATAATATTTATCCGTATTTTAAGATTTCAAATCTCAGTTCTTATAAAGAATTATATGTGTACACATATTTTGAGTGAATTTTAAAATAAGAAAAAGTAGCGAAATTGAAGAGATTAATGAGTTCTTGTGTTCCTACTATCCCTTTCCATTTGCCTTAGATAACCAATCATAATCAATTACTTGCTGGTCCACACATCCAATCTTTTGAACGAAGGAATAAAAAACGAAATACTAGTATAAGGTATGCATCGGCCAAAAAACCTATCGATTACAATTTTCCAAATTTGAATATGATTCTTCAATTCCAATCGGACATTCTAATATTCAATATATTACAACTAATTCCAAATGAAATGTCACAAATTCCAATCTCAGTAACCTCTTATATTAACTCTTTCCTGCCCCATACTACGCTTACCTCTTTAAAATGAATTAACAATGAGTTTAACAACAACAATAACAGAAAACCTAGTGTTATCCCACAAGTGAAATCTGTGAAGAGTAATGTATACGCAGACCTTGTCCCTACCTTAAAAAGGTAAAAAACTATTTCCGATACACCTTCAGCTCAAGGAATTAACAATAAGTTTAAGTTGTATAGAATATCGTTAATGTAAAAAAAATTGTTACACTATTAGGTTGTATGTTGTATGTAAATGCTCTTTGTGTAAATGGATGAGATTTTAAATCTCATTTTTAATGGAGACTTGCATGTAACCTGACAATGTAAAATATATATATATTGATAGTATATAAAACTTTTGCAACTACTAAAATGCGCATCAAAACTAGCAAAGTAAACAACGAATGAGCATCTCATTGTTATCTAGTGATCCGTGCAGAAATAAAGCAGAATTTGAAACTTATGAGTTCAAGATTTTAATTCTTTCAAGTTATTTAATTTTAAATTAATAATTTACGCATATTCAATAGATTTTTTAAGACAAATACATAGATTGGACCAAAATAACTGGGTTCCGCCAAACCGAGCTAGCTCAGTCCCTGCTCCATGCCCCCACACGTGCGCCCATGAATGAACTCTATATTTAAGTATTAACCATATCCTATGAGGATCTCAAAATATTCTTAGCTTATTACTTATTAACTCCAAATTTTCACCTTTATGCTTTAATTAGTGAAAATAATTTAGTGACCAAGAGATTACAATCCGAGTACGGGAAAGGTTATCAATATTTTCTCATTAATTATCCAATATATCTTAACCATATCCTATGACAATCTCAAAATATTCAGAACTTCGATTATTTAATATTGACACTTTTTCAGTCTTAACAGACAAGTTAAGTCAAGTGGTGAAAACAAAAATCAAAAGATAAGACAAGTGCCTATAGAGTTACAATTCGAATTTACCGTACCATATAATGGGAATAATTTACCAATTATTTCCATTAAGTACCCAAAATATCCCTAACTGTCCCCACCACCCCAAACCTTTAAAAAGAAAGATTCTCAATATCATTATTTGAAATTTAATGCAATTTGGTTACCTGCCGATTGGACACCACAACCCATGGGCTGATATATGAAAACTAGCAGCAGTTTGTTGGCTCATTTTTCATACTCCTAATATTACTAATAAATTAAAAACCAAGAAACAAACCCAAAAAATAAAAAAAGGGATAGCATAGTCATTACAAAATGTGGCGAGGACAAAACTGGAAAGCAGCAAAATTTTCCTCGGACAGTAAACTCCTCTCTTTCAATATGCAAATCCATTTGGTCGGTTTCTCGCTGCCGTTTTCCTACTCCGTGAAGACGACGTCGTTGAAGAAGAAGAAGAAGAAGTACAAGTACAAGATTTAGATGCTTGAGATTTCATATTATCCCTTTTCTTTGTGCTAAAACTCTCTTCTTCATCCTTAAAAATCTGTTTGCACCTGCACTCCACGCTACAAAATGCCCATTCTCCCCTGTATCATACCACTAGTTATAATCACAACACTAAATAATAAAAGTTTTAATTTAGAGATGAATATATATTTGAGCAGAGTATATATAGCTTACTTGTACATGTAGATATCTTTTCCAGGTAAGAGTTTCTGCTTACAAAGGAAACAATAATCGAGAAACCCACACGCCGCCGTAGATTTACGCCGGAAAAAAGGAGAAGAGGGAGTGGTCGGAGAAGTAGGTTTCATAACCATACTAGCTTTGTTAACAATCTGCCAAGTAGAAGCAGTTATAGTAGTACCAGCAGCAGTACAACTAATATCTCTATAACCTTCGAGTACTACACTGAGTCCCACCATCTCATGGCCTTTTGACGGCGGAGTAAGGCGGAGGGCGGTGTAGTGATAATTTTATGGGGAAATATATATTTTTGTTTGTGTTAAAAAGCTTCAACGATTTATATTGCTAAATAGGAGTTGGCTGAAAAGAAGGGGGTGAAGATTATTGTAATTGTAGGGGAGTGGGTAAAAGGGGGGGTGGGGGTATCCCTACAGCTACAGCAGAGAGAAATTGGCAGTAAGAAAGGACGAGTAGCGTAGCGAATGATCTAAACTTGTAATGCTTAGTTGAATGCCACGTTATCCCTATTTTGGACTCTACCTTAACTCTCATCTCCTATTTTCCATTTTCCATTTCTTTTTTTAAAAAAATCTTTTACCCTTGTTTTGTCGTTTTGTATAGTATTTCCCCAAATTATTTTCACGGATTTATAGCTAGCGTTTGACCATATATTTCCAAATTTATTCTGAAAAATCTAATTTGGGTGAAATTTGGTTTGAAAATGAAAATGTGTTTGGACATTTGTTTTGGGTGAAGTTTGGTTTGGAAAAATATGAAATATGACTTATACCCATAAGTTCTAAAAACTATCACAAATACCCAACAATACCATTATCAATAACATTCATTATATTATCGCAAACCATAGTCCTGAACATAAATAAATTTGATACAAAATTATCATTTTTATAATGAACTACATGATACACTATCAGATGACCGAGAATACGAAGCAACATCGTTACGAAATAATAAATGGTGAGCTCTTTTATAAAATACAAAAGTTTGGGGTAATTTTTAAGAAATATAATAGTGATATTTTAGCCCAAAACCAGCTATTGAGCTGGTTTTGAGATTTGAGATTTGGGAGTTGGAATTTGGCCAAAATGTAGGCAAAATCTATGGCCAAACATGTGTTTGCCAAATAAAATCCAAGTTTATTTTGGCAAAATCTATGGCCAAATGGGTCCATAATCTTGGGGAGTTTTAGATGATCTACTCCAAGATGTCTCATAACAAAGAATGGACGAAATTTGGAACAATAGGTAAATTTAAAATTTTCATTTATTAGGTTTGAAATAAAATTTTTATAATTAAAAGCTCTATAAACTTACTATAAAACATAAATTTAATGGTTAAATATATTTTAAAATAATTGTCAAAGAGAAGTTATTCAGTCCTCCAATAATAATAATCTATAGGTCATCAGCCCGAGTCGTGAAATTAGTCATTAATACTTGCATCATGGTAGATTGCGTATATCACACCCCTTGGGTCGCAACCCTTTTACGTTCCCTATGTTAAACTAGTGAAAATAGGCTGGAAAAGAGGAACTCGTTAATGGAGATTAGGGCTTTCTAGAGAGTTCTTCATCAGAGAAAACAAAAAGAAGGGAGATTAGAAATGACTGGCCAAACCTTAACCCTTGTGGCCTCTTTTATTTATATTTTTCTTATACAATATAAAGTGACTAATCACTAAATGAATGACTACTATGCTATTTTAAACAAAGAATGGCTAACTAGTACAAAAAGGCTAAGTATGAAATAAATAGGCTGGCCAACTTAAGTGTGTTGCTGCTTTGGGCCTGAAGTAGTGCAAGCTGGTGGCCCAACACCCCCTTCAAGTTGGAGGGGGAAACAACCTTCAACTTGCCAAGAAAAGAGTGATGGAGAACACCAGGTAGTGGCTTGGTAAATACATCTGCCAGCTGATCAGAGATGGGGACATGCAGCAACTGGATGAAACCTTCAGTCAATTAACTCCGGATGAAATGACAGTCCACTTTAATATGTTTAGTGCGCTCATGGAATACAAGATTCTTTGCAATGTGAATAGCTGCCATATTGTCACAGGAGACATAGATAGGAAAGAAAACATCAATAGTAAGATCATGTAATAATCTGGATAGCCAAACCAATTCAGCAATAGCCTTACTAACAGCTATGTACTCAGCTTCAGCGGAAGAAAGAGAAATCACAGGTTGTTTCTTCGACTTCCAACCAATAAGGCTATCACCCAAGAAAATGCAAAAACATAAACAAATTTGCGAGTGTCAGGGCAAGCTGCCCAATCACTATCAGAGTAAGCCTTGATAGAAAAATAAGTAGAGTGAGAGTAAAAAAAGGCCAAGGTCAGGAGTACCCTTGAGATACCTAAGCAAATGAAGAGCAGCAATTATGTGAGGAAGCTGAGGAGCCTGCATAAACTGGCTCAGATGCTGAACACTAAAGCAAATATCAGGCAGGGTGTAAGTTAAGAAAAACAACTTCCCCACAAGGCTTCTGTATTTCTAAGGATTAGGTAAAAGATCCCCAACATCAGCTTTAAGTTTCTGATTCAATTCCAATGGGCTAACAACAGAATGAACATTCAAGCAATCATAGTCTTTGAGTAAATCAGAAGTGAACTTCTTCTGATTCAATACAAAATCATTAGGGAATACAGTAACCTCAATACCCAAAAAATAATGAAGAAAACCCAAGTCTTTGATATTAAATTCAAAATTTAAAAATTATTTTAAAGCTGAAATCTCATGCAAATCATCACCAGTGAGGATGATATCATCCACATAAATAGCTAGTATTACTAGATGACTAGGAGACCCTTTGATAAAGAGAGAGAGTAATAATTGAGTGAATGATAAAAACCTTTAGAATAAAGTGCTTGAGACAATGTGGCATACCATTACCTCGAAGCTTGTCTAAGCCCATAAAGAGACTTTTTTAACTTGCAAGCCAAATGGGCAGAAGAAGAATGAGATGAAACAGAAAGGCCAGGAGGTAATTTCATATAGACCTTCTCATCCGACTCACCATGAAGAAATGCATTGTTAAAATCAAGTTGAAATAAAGACCAATTCTTCTTAATAGCAACAAGAATCAAACATTTGACAATAGACATCTTCACTACAGGGAAAAATGTCTCATTGAAATTCAACCCCTCAACCTGTGTGTCCCCTCTAATAACAAGCCTAGCCTTGTATCTTTCTACTTCCTCATTAGCTTTGTATTTAACTTTATGGACTCATTTGAAACCAATAGGCTTCTTAACTAGGGGTAATTCAACAATATACCAAGTGTTATTAGTTTCTAGAGCTTCGAACTCTTTTCTTATAGCATCTTGCCAATCTGGAAGGGCTGCTTGAGAATAAGTATATGGCTCAAACTCTACAGATTGGACAACAGAACAGGAAAGAGAATTAGGCAGTTGATAAATGTAATCCTTAAGATAAGAGGGATGAGTGTGTGTTTCCTAAATGGTGCAATAGAGGTGGCAGGACTGATAGTGGTAGGAGAAGAAGTAGAAGGGGTAGAGTCAAAGAAAGCATCAGTAAGATGATGAGAAGGTGAAGCATCAGAAGGTGAAGAGTAGTTGTCAGAAGGTAAAGGATGGTTGTCAGAAGCATTGGGGAAAGATGGAGCATCAGAAAGGAAAGAAGGATTATCAAATAGGAAAGAAGTTGAAAGAGGAGTAGAATAATTGGTAGTAGTAGGAGGAAGAATAGGTTTAGACCAATAGATTGGAACAGAAGTTGAAACAGAAGATGAAGTGGTTGACAATGGGGACTTTGACACAATTGGAAGGGAAAATCCTGAAGAAAAAGGGAAGATTTGTTCATGAAAAATGACATCTCTAGAGACAAAACACTGCTTTGACTGAAGGTTATATAACTTATAACCTTTCTTTGCAAAAGGATAGCCAAGAAAAACACATGGGATAGCTCTAGGTTTGAGTTGGTCTCTTTGAGGAATTGGAACAATGGCAAAACAGAGGCAACCAAAAGTCCTCAGGTGTGAATAGCTAGGTGTCTTGCCAAATAACAACTCATAAGGTGATTTATTCTGTAGTAACCTAGAGGAAAGTCTGTTAATGATGTATGTGGATGTGAGTATATAATCTTCCCAAAATCTTATTAGTACTTTGGATTGGAAAACTAAAGCTCTGGAGGCTTCTAGTAGGGTTCTATGTTTCCTCTCCACCACGCTATTTTGTTGAGGTGTGTGTGGACAGCTGGTTTGGTGAATAATTCCATTTTCAGAAAAGAAAGAAACTGCAACATTGCTATTCCTTAATTCTAGTGCATTATAAGACCTTATGTTTTGAATGGTGACATGAAATTGAGTTTGAACCATCAATACAAAGGCTTTTAGGAGAGGAAAGGCATTACTTTTGGACCTCATCAAATGGGTCCAAGTACATCTAGAGAAGTCATCAACAATGGTAAGGAAATATTTTGAGCCTGAATATGTAAAAGTGTGATATGGTCCCCAAGTGTCAACATGAATAAGTTGGAAAGGCTTAGAACTATGAATAGAACTATCAGAAAATAGCAATCTAGTTTATCTAGCCATAGGACAAATAGTACATGGAAAAGACTGTGTAGAGGAAATATCAGAAGAATTTTCAGAAATGCTTTTCATTTTAATAAAAGGAACACGTGCAAGTATCTGATGCCAAACAATGTCCATTTTATTCATAGCAGCTTTATTACAAGAGGGGGAAACAGTATTTACAGTACAAGGAAGATGATCAGAAATAGACAAAGATGACAAGCTGCTGCAGGCAGTTGACAAAGTTACCTGAGGTTGAGAGGGGTTTTCCCACACAAATTTGTACAATCCACTGTATAATTTATCAAGATCCAGAGGCTTCTTCAGAGAAGGGCCCTGTATGAGACATGAAAATCTAGTAAACTGAACTATACAATCAAATTGGTCTGTGAGTTTGTATACATAGATGAGATTATGCTTAAAGGAAGGTAGATAAAGGACATTTTGAAGAATTATATAATCAGTCAAAACAAAGGAGCATGTGCAAGTAACTTTTACTTTATAACCATTTGGTAGAGACACTAGGAAAGGAATAGGTAAAGGTGTAATGTTAATGAGATATTCTTTATTAGAAGTCATATGGTCAGAAGCACCAGAGTCAGCTATCCAAGTTAAGGAATCAGATTGATTTAACAAAGTAGAGTTGAAACTATATACTACATTCTTAGGCAATAGAGTACGAGCAAAGTTGGCAGAACTCATGATATTGAGTTGAGGTGCAGGATCAGAGACATGTGTTGCTGCAATAAGGAGAGCAGTTGAGAGTATTGCTGCTTTGTCAGCCCGGGCATCACAGAAACATTTTCAGCAACATGTGTAATTGAGGTTTGATTGGAAGACTCAGAAGCAGAGAAATCAGAATCTGTCACCATATTAGCAGCTACCTTTCTACCCTTAGTAAACTTGAAGTTAGCAGGAAAGCCATGAAACTTGAAATACTTATCAATTAAGTGCCCAGGCTTTTTGCAATACTTGCAGAAGAGATTAGAGGATTTGGACTGATTATCAAAATTCACTCTTTGAGTAAACTGTCTCTGCTGACCCTGGAATTGCATATTCAGTTGTGGTTAAGTAGTTTTATTATGTGAATTCACATTGAAAGACGTTACTTCAGAGGTAAATTGAGGAGGTGGGTTGACTTGTCTTTGCCTTTCATCTTGAATAAAGAATGTTATAGACTTTATCAAGGGATGATAGAGGTTGCATCATCAACATATTGCTTCTCACACCAACATAAACCTCATTCAATCCCATGAGGAATTGATGGACTTTGTCCTTTTCTTTCTCCTTTTGAAGACCCTCTTTGGCAGCACAATTGCAAGAATTTGCATGACTGCTGCGCGTTACTCCCAATTCATCCTAAATTCTCTTAAGTTTGGTGAAATATGAGGCAATATCAAGGGATCCTTGATAGGTAGAGACAAGTTCCCTTTTTATCTCAAAAACTTTGGTCCTATTTACACTATCATACCTATTATTTAATTATTTCCATATACTTTCAGTCGTCTCAGAGTATTGAACACTTTCGGCTATATCTGGTGATAATGAGCTTGTTAGCCAAGATACCACCATATTATTATAATGGTCCCTTTGTTTATAATCAGGAGAAGTTGCAGCAGGTTTAGGACACGAACCATCAATAAATGCAATTTTATTCCTAGCAGACAACGACACTATCATATTTCCAACCTCCAAACTCATTCCCCGTAAATGGAACAAGGACCAGTGACACACCAGGTACATCAGACGACAAAAGGAATATAGGAGATGTAAAGTCAGGAGTGTACGCGGAAGAAGAAGTAGAACCAGTCATGATTACAACAATTAATAACCTTACATTGAAATCAAAATCCAACGTATGCAAAGGAGAAATGAAAATTACCAGCCTTCTTCGCAACCTGAAGAAGTAAGGCCTTTATATAGTAGAGAAGTTCTAGCGAAGCAATGAAAACGAGGAAACCCTAGCTCCGAGATAAATCGAAGAAACCGTAGCTCTAACAAAACAGAAATCTCAGCCTCCAATCAACAGAATTTATTTGTCGGAAAGAGATTCAGTGCAATCTACACCACAAAGTTGAATTAGTCTCAAAGAAACATAATGTATTTGCCGGAAAACCACAAAGGAATCACGAAATTCCGACGAAGATGAATCCTGATAAAAAATGTATGAAATCAAATAGGAGTAACACCGCACGACATAGATGAACAAGATCTAACAGATTCCCTACTCTGATACCATGTTAAACTAGTAAAAATATGTTGGAAAAGAGAAACCCGTTAATGGAGATTAGGGCTTTCTTGTTCTTCATCAGAGAAAACAAAAGAGAAGAGAGATTAGAAATGACCGGCCAAACCTTAACCCTTGTGGCCTCTTTTATTTATATCTTTCTTATACAATGTAAAGTGGCTAACCACTAAATGAATAACTACTATGCTATTTTAAACAAAGAATGAATAACTAGTAAAAAAAGGCTAAGTATGAAATAAATAGGTTGGCCAGCTTAAGTGTGTTGCTGCTTTGGGCCTGAAGTAGTGCAAGCTGGTGGCCAACACCTTATGTGAACACATAATGCTTTATGCATTGCCTTTTTTATTAGATTGTGATATTTTGGAGGGATAATTAACAATGTCATATAATAACTTTCCTTAAACAATTTACTTAAATACACTCTGTAATATATACAATTCAGATGTTACTTTGCACATAAGAAACTTGTTCAATTGACATGTCAAAGAAATATCTAAAGATGAATAACACACATTACTTTGCAAAGATAAAAATTACTTCAACAATATTAATTACTAACAACAAAAGTATAAGTTGCAATGATTTAATTTCTAATTCGTTCAGCCCTTACATAAAGGTGAAAATCATGATAGAAAATCGTTAAAATATTTCTTTGTGTCACAATCTAGTTTGAGTCTTTGTGCAATTTTATAGGTTTTCTTTTCTTTCTTTTGCGATCAATTTTAACTACAATATATTTTGACTTTAATTAACCATAAGGCTAAGGCTTTACTGATGAATCAATTGACTGTCAACAATTGGTAAGAAAATTTCGTTCAAACCTAGTGGCAACTTTTGGTAAAAAAACAAAAACAAATCTTCGTCTGTATTGTCAAATAATGTTTGCGGCCGAATTTTTCATGTTATAAGGGTTAGGTTACATTTACTATGTCCCTTTTAGTTGAGAAAGCAAAAAAGAAGAGAGAACTTTATTAATTTTTCTTAGTTTTTCATATATAAATTCTCTCCTATAAAATCTACGAGCTTGTTTACCCTCAAAATCAGATAACAATTAAATTTATAAGTGGTTTTAAGAATATGCGGATTAATTTGATACAAAACGATAAATCGAGTTAGAATGGACAAATAAAGATACAGTAAATTCAAACCACGCGAGGAGGATGATTTCAGTCTTAGTGAAGCATTCACCCTCGATCCGGGCTCACAACGGACAAATTTTATGAACGAGAGAAAAGCTTACAATAACAACGAAAATAGTAGTATATTGCTTTGGATTGCGTGTTACAATGTGCCTAGTGAATTGTCATGCCTTTTTTATATAGTAGGGGAATCATACTCTAAGTACAACTCTATAAAAGGTAAAAATCTTCTGTTTAACTGATTGCCGGTTCTTCAATGATACGTGCCGAGATCCATGCTGTGATATCCGGCCGGTCGCAGATATTATGGTCTTCTGCTTGTCGTGCTTGATTGCCCGACAATGTATTCCGAAGTCTTTCAGGATTTGGATCGATTTCGAATCATGACCCCGATATTCTCGAAGGCGGACAACGTGCCCCCCCGATTCTGACAAGATGAGACCTTTGCTTCGATTCCGATCCTTCGCAATTATATCTCGAGCTCGTTTTACCCTATTGGAGGTCGGTGTGTATTATGAGCTCGATTTTTACCCGTATACAGATAGTCCACTCATTTCTCGGAGAGCAAGATGACGAGAAACAACATGAGCATTCCGATTCCTTCTTCAATACGCCGTGACATAAATGATAAAATGCCCGAAATATCTCGTCAGCCATGTCATAATGGCATTAAATGTACGTCAGCCGGCGGTTGGCTGTCCTTTGAGGTGAAATGCCGTAGAGCCAGTATAAATAGCCCCTATTTTGTTCATTTTTACTTTACATCAAACCGTCTACCCTCGTACCCTCAGGATTTCACTACTCCTTTTCATATTCTATCTTTTTTACCTCTGTTATTCGAGATTTCTTTGAAACTTTTACTCATTATCCACTCAAGCCAACACATCTGAGCTTCCATCTTTTCATCTTTGTCCTTCAAGCTTTCCCTTATAACAATGGCAAAAACCTCAAATATGTTCCCCAAAATGTCGCTTCTACCTCCCAAACGACTGCCGGAACCAACGAAACCACTTCTGATGTGGTCGACCTCGAGCGATCCGCTGCTAACGTGGTTACCGATGAACCAGCTCATGAACCTCCATTGAAAATGTTCATTCCCCGGGGTTGTTTGATCGCTGGTGACTTCAAGTTCGAGAAGCCTTCTTCGGTACAAGGTCGGCATGAGGATGCCTCGGGATTCATTTGTTCAATCACCGGAGAGGACCTCCCCATAGTCCGAAAAGACTACAACTGGGCCAACAAGGACATCGTGGTCCATGACTCCGAAGAGGACATCACCACCCATGTCGTGGGATATCTGAGTGTTTACACTTATCCCTTTATATTGGGCCCGATAGACTCGGTCATCATAGACTTTTGCAAGAGGTATAATGTATGCCTCGACCAAATTCACCATTCATTGTGGAGGATCGTGATAATTTTATAATATTTTCACCACCATCGAGCTATAATCGATGGGCAGGCCCCTATTGGGCAACCTCTGATAAGATGGTAAGTTATATATCAAGCCTATTGTGTCCGAGCGCCTATAAGCGAGCCTAGGATGGCCGAGATACATAGCTTAGTATGGCCGAGCGCCTATGAGCAAGGCTACTACGGCTGAGCAGTTACACGTACCAAACCTTATAGGGCCGACCATTTATTTTACTAACTATATTGAAGGAGTTGAGTCAGTATCAACAGGTAAGTATATCTCCAAATCATCTTTGACTCCCAGTTACTTTCAATTATTATATTATCAGTTTAGTTTCAACTTTCAGTATGTTATTTCCTTACATACTGAAAGAGGGTTGGAAGGTTCAGAAGCTAAAGGAATTGAAGAAAATAATGTTTCGTCGAAAGTCGACAAGTTGGGAATGTTATAACATGTACTTTTGGGGTGAGACTAGGGTGCTTAACATGATAAGGAGGTTATGTTAGGAGTTATGTTAGTCGTATGATAGTCGTGTATTATGTTTTGAAGTCAAGCGAGTTGTGGAACAAAAGTTGATGAAAGTCATCACAAGTTATGTTCATAAGTTTTACTGAAACTTTGGGTCAAATGTAACTGTGATTTTCTCCCAATATACTTAGAGTTATGGGTGTTCCACCCATCAAATTGAAGATACAGAGTCTATTTTCTAACGTATTATATCGTTTGTCAATAAGATATTGGAGAAGAGAGATATGGGCATTTTACGAGACTGCGCAGGCTGCGAGGTGACAAGTAGGTGTGTCACCTACTTGCTTAAACGAGAGTCCAAAAATGGGCTAGTTCGGGTCGTCCAAAAATGGGCCAGTCGGGTCATCCAAAGAGGCCTTATAAAGGCCTATTTACTTCATATATTAAACTGATAATAGGGCATAATAACTAGACATAAGCTCTTCAAATATCCTCCCAAATATTGCCCACAAACCCTAATTGCTTTTCTCCCCCTTTCAAGTTCTAATTGGAGGTAAAGCCTAGAGTTTGAAGAACCGCGATAGGAGCTGAGTTATCCGACAAATAAGGTAAGTGTACTGCTATCTTTAATACATTTTGTTTCAGCTGTAAATGCATTGTAAGTCATTCTATATTTGTAAGAACTCACGGGACGGTGATCGGAAGCCGTGAGTTCGCGTTATTCACTTGTAGCGGACTATTTTGTGGACTGTTTTGTGTTGCTGTTGGGCTGTGTGTTTTACTACTATTTTGTAGAGTTTTGGAGGAGGAAGGGTGTGGATAAACACCACATAAATTCAGAGTGGTGGTCTGGTCGTTCGTCGTAATATTTTCGGGCTGTTTGACACTACTACGGTGGTCGTTTTGTGTATGAAGAGATTCAAGTGTGTTGGGTTGTTTTGTAGTATTTTGTGGGATTTATAAGGTTGAAAAATAATGTATATATTTTTTTATTGTTGCATTCTTGTGTTGTTGGTTTTATCTTGAATTTGGAGGAAGTAAGGATTATAGGGGAGATGCTGCCCGTTTTAATACAAAATAAGCTTGTCGTTCGTTGTGTGATAGTTGTACCTTTCGTAACTTAATGATAGTTTTATTATCGTTGTTGTAGATTAAGGTGAGAAGAGGCGAGTTTCACTTGGTGATTGAAAAGATTGTGATAAGGTATGTTAAGTCTAAACCTTTCCTTCATTTTGGCATGATCCTGTAACAACATAGGTTTGACAACGAGACATAAAGAGAAGTTCGTATTCATGAATTTATTCACTTTATCATAGTCTCAGAAGTTACAGTATTCTCCCTTATCGGGACTTTATATTCAGTTAAGTATTATTTTCTTCCAGTCATGAGAGCAGAGGGTGTGTGTGTATATATATATCTCGACCAAATTCACCATTCATTGTGGAGGATCGTGATAATTTTATAATATTTTCACCACCATCGAGCTATAATCGATGGGCAGGCCCCTATTGGGCAACCTCTGATAAGATGGTAAGTTATATATCAAGCCTATTGTGTCCGAGCGCCTATAAGCGAGCCTAGGATGGCCGATATACATAGCTTAGTATGGCCAAGCGCCTATGAGCAAGGCTACTACGGCTGAGCAGTTACACGTACCAAACCTTATAGGGCCGACCATTTATTTTACTAACTATATTGAAGGAGTTGAGTCAGTATCAACAGGTAAGTATATCTCCAAATCATCTTTGACTCCCAGTTACTTTCAATTATTATATTATCAGTTTAGTTTCAACTTTCAGTATGTTATTTTCTTACTTACTCGGTACATTATTTCGTACTGACATCCCTTTTCTAGGGACGTTGCATTTCATGCGTGCAGGTTCAGATAGACAGACATGTAGACCTCCTCAGTAGGTGTTTCCTGAGTTTAGCCTGACCGATAAGCTCCACGTCCTTCGAAGTTTCTGGGTCTAGGGTTTTGTGTACATCTTTTGTATGTATGTATATTTTTTATGGGTAGGTCGAGGCCCTGTTCCGATCACAATACATCCATCATTAGAGGCTTGTAGACATATCCTGTCAGTTAGTGCAGTATGTTGGGCTTGTAGGGCTGGTATGCATATTTTGTTGGTTTGTCAGCTGTAGTAGTTATGACGACCTTGTCGGCCCAGCTTTATATTGATGTTTAGTCAGTGCTAGTTTACATTCAGTTTTATATTTTGCTTCGTAAATTGTCTAGGTTAGGTGAGGCACCGAGTGTCGGTCTCTCCCCTGGGTTTGGGGTGTGATAGCCACGTTGTGGCATTGATTCACTTCAAGTGATTGATGGTAACCTGTGTCGTGCCGCGTTGTTTAATCAGGTGCATCTTGGGAGGCAACCTATATTTCTTTTCATTCTTTTTTATTTTCTTCCTTTTTAGATAGATTTTGTATTGAGCTAACTGGTTTTGAAGTGAATTGCAGGAATGACTGTGCATTGCAGGGACTATAATTAAAAAAATTGGCCAAGTGTTGAAATTATGCAGACCGCACCAAAATTGTGCGGACCGCACAAAAATGATTGCAACCGTAGAGAAGGCTCTACGGCCGCACAACTGGGGACCCAAAAACATGAACTCTATGAAGTTTGGATTTGCAAAACATTGGCCAAAATGCGGCCGCACATAAAATTGTGTGGATCGCACAAATTTATGCGGCCCCACTCACTTTTGTGCGGACCATAGAAGTTAAGTTCAAATTGTAGGTAAAAAGTGCAGACCGTGCTCAAAATTGTGCGGCCGCACTCAGCTAACTTTTTAACCGACTTGGTCAAACTATAAATAGGTCTTTTCAACACTATTCACCCTTTACGCTCTCTGAATTTCCAAGCCCTAAGAAAACACTGTGCATCTTAAAATAGTTCACAAATCACACTCAGTTCACCAAGTTAGTTTCTCACCTGCATCATTCATTACTGGTATGTTCAATCCATGTTAGATTTTTGTCCATTTTCCTTAATTTTTGTTTTTGTTTTATTTGATTAGTTTAGTTATTTTTCGGCCTAAAAATGTCAAATGTGCTTAATATGTGCTTAAAACTCATGTGAGTAGTTTCATATATGTTCATTAGGGACTGGATATACCATTAATCATGTTAATTTGTGCATACCATGTCTAAATTGTGAAAAATTGCATTAACCCTAACCTTACTATCGTAAATGTTCAAATTGTGCGTCCGCACATAATTTTATGCGGTCCGCAGACCACTTGATTAGGGCAAATATTGTGCTTGAAAAGTGCGGACCGCACTCAAAATTGTGCGGTCTACAGAAAATTGTGCGGCCGCATAAAAATATGTGTGACCGTACTTTTGAACTTCAGAGAATCAGTATCTCAGGATTGGACTTGTGCGGCCGCACTCAAAATTATGCGGTCCGCACTTCAGGATGTGTGTCCGCACTCACAATTATGCGGTCCGCACTTCAGGGTGTGCGATCGCACTTCAAAATTGTGCGGTCCGTACTAGACAGTCTGCGGCCACACTCAGAATTGTGCGGTCTGCAATGTCTCCTTTGATGACTGTTGTGCTGCAATTGTTCTACAAATGTTTGAATTGTTTTGAACTCAACTGACCTATGTACCTTGTATTGTAGATAATGGTTAGATCACGTGGTGGAGGCTCTACATCAAAAAGGAGAGGTGAATCCTCCCGAGGCAGAGGAAAAGGTACTCACCCTCGGGGAGTGAAATCAAAGCCTATTGCTAAAAAGCCGACCACCGGGAGTGGAAGGGCCATAGAGCCCTCAGAATCCAGTTCCTATGCCCCATCCAGGGAAGCCTTCAAGGTTCATTCAATGGAGGTCCAATCTGAGGCCCAGTCCCAACCAACTGGGTATTATCAATTGCGCAACGAACCTACATCTAGTTCTTCTAGGGGTTCTAATGCAGGAAGCCAAGGTTTCGAACCCTCCTCTACGCCTACTCCTCCGACATCAGTAGCTATTGATGTCGATTATGATGATGTCCCGGATGATGGTAGAGGGGGGACACTCAAGTGGCTTGCCTTGAGTGGTCGAACAAAAAGGAAATATGGGAGGATCAGTTCGTGAGCTTAACAACCTTCAACAGGTTCCGGGAATTGTGGCCCCAGAGGTCGCTCACACTTGAGCGACAGTTCTTAATGAAGGATTTGGATATTCATAATCCAAATGTCCTTAGACAGTTTCGGGAGCGCAAGGGGTGGAAGTGGTTCACCCACAGTGTCGACGATGCAAATGAGCACTTGGTCAGAGAGTTCTACGCCAATGTGGCTCACATCAAGAAGGTGAAAAAAGTGACAAAGGTGAGAAATTTGAAAGTCCGCTTCGACGCCTGCTCTTTGAACACTCATGTGGGATTCGAAGAAGTGGAGGCAGTCCGGTACCTAGAGAAGATGGCTCTGGGTGATGCAGCTCGCCCTTGGCTAGCTGAGATTTTGGCCGCCTGAGGACCACCACCACCACCATGGATTACAACATGAGTTCCTATCCTCCGGGCCACCCTCAATTTTGAAGCTAAAGGGTGACAAACCTTTGTGTGTAGCCGAATTGATCCGAGTTTGAATGAGAACAACCTCCCACTTCCCCGGACAGTTCTGGTGGCTTCTATTATGGCGGGGTACCCGATCAATGTGGGTGCCATTATTTCAACCAATATCACATTGGCAGTTCAAAAAAATGAAAAGTCCTACTCTTATACAAACACTCTCACAGAGTATATCAATGATGCCAAGGTGGAGCCGAGGCCATATGACACAAAAGTAAAGGCCAAGAAGCCTCTCTCATGGTACAACCTGCAGGGTGCTGATAACCCAAAGTTCAAGGGTAAGGTTACTACCACCGTTGGTCAGTCTGACGAGCCATTAGTGGTAGGTTCCGAGGCTGATGCTAAGCCATCTACAACTCCCATTCCTTCCACAGCAGCCGGGCCTTCAACCGGGACACCCGCCATGCCACCACCTTTACCTTCTAGGCCATCAGTTGCAATACTAGTGTCAGCCTCACCCACTTATCCTCTCACTGTGCTATGAGTCTCCCAGACTTTGGTGAGCCTCAACAACTGAATCCAAACAACCACTTCTAAGCTGTCTGATATATCCAGTACTGTTGCAGCACAGTCCTCTAGCCCAGCAGCACCACAGGTCCCTTCGTCAGTGGAGGAAACATTGAAGAAGATTCTGGATAACCAAAAAACTATTATGGATACATTGGTGGCTCACGAGGGTGCTATTGAGGAGTTGACCAAGCAGGTGAAGAAGATAATGAAATCCCAGGCTTCAAAGAAAGCAGTGGAGAGTTTGAGAAAGGAGGTGACAAAGATAGCAGTAGCAGGTGATTTGCCTTTTGACCTACTGATGGATACAGATCAATCGGTACCAGCTGACCCATCAGCACCATCAGCAGAGGCACCAGCTGGCCAATCTAACGAGCCAAATCTCACTGCCCCCACTGCTGAGGAGATGCTTCAGATGCTCACCAACCATGTTCTCCCTCAGCCCGGTGATAATGTAATACAGTTGAAGAAGACTGAGGGTGGTGATGCTGCCAGTCACCCTGAGACCACATAGGGAGTTTTCTTTACTCTCTACCCTATTTTGTTTTGATTTAGCTAAGCATTGCGGACAATGCTTGTTCTTATTCTGGGGGGTGGTCTATTTTGGTTCATTTTGGATGACTGTGATGACATTTGATTACTTTTTGGCCTGTAATAACTTTAATACTCTTTTTCTTTTATTTTTTTTATTTTCTCCCTCATTATGTATATATTCATCCCTCTTGTATATATTATGTTCCCCTCGGTTTGTATATTCATTTGCCTTACTTTCAGTAGTTTATTTTATAGCTTCTTTATTTTGTTTTCTTAATAGTATAGCTTCTTAGTTACTTTATTAGCTTCTTTTTGATTTGTTAGCTTTTTTTTTTTATGTTTTAGTGAACAATAAGCCTTTGGTTTTCTTAATGCTACGGTTCTTTTCAAAGGTGGGTCTTGTGTGAATCGGGTGGCTCTTCCCAACGATGGATGGCATGAAAACCTTCTTAAGAGATCGAGTCAGTTTTTGATGATTAGGTAGAAACAAGTAGTATTAAGGAATTAATAAGGGTCAAGCATGCTTCACTTGGTGCCAACACACTTAACTACGCGCTTATGGTTAAAAATAAGTTTTTGTAAAGAAATAGCCCTAGTTAGTGACCTTGTGACTCTTGTATTGACTTAGGCAATCATCAGGTGGTTTAGTTGAACCATTAGCGATTTTCAATCTTGAATGCGGTTGTTGTGGGCCCACGACTCTATTCTCTTTGACAATCCGGTTGTGTGAGAGGTGAGGTATTTTGTTACAAGTACAAGTACCCGTGCGAGTGGTCTAGAACTTGCCTCGAATGTATTTCTAGGTGAAATTCTAAGTTAGTCTGGCTTGAGAAGTGATTGTAGGAGTTCCTTGACCGTTTTGAACCTTCCATGGACCACCAGTGATATCAACCTTAGTAAACCCTTTTGAACCTAAAGCCTTTTTATTTGATAACCACATTACAAGCCTTTACCTGTTTTATAGTGACTCTCTCTTGGCACCCGAACTTTCTTTACCACTCATGTGATTCAAATGGCAAAAGAACAAGTTTGGGGGAGAGACGAGGAGTTTAAATATGGTTTCAAGGCACAAAAAAAGAGAAAATAAATGAAGAAGAGGAAAGGCAAAGAAAAAGAAAGGAAGAACAAAAGAAAACACACAAAAAGAAAGTGAATAATGTGAAATGGTTGAAAAGATGCAAAAGAAAGCAAAAGTTCAAAGCATGGAGAAAACAAAGAAGGAAAGTATGAATAACATGACAAATAAAGAGTGATGTCAAGTCTCTTTAATCCCCCTAAAGGAAAAGAAAATGACTCAAAGAGTCAGCAAAATAAGATCCAAAAAGAGAATATGAAGTGCTAAAGGAAAGATGAACCAATTCTATTCCGATATTTCCCTCCTTAGTCCAAAAGATTTCATTACATGCCGAAAAAGCCCTACGTGATTTCAAGCCGAGCAAGCTTACATTAGTGGTGATCTACATGAGGGGTAAGCATATGGTACTCAGAGCCGGGCTTGTGACATTCTTTTGAGAGTGATGAGCGAATCTTTCTCGAGTCATTGAATTGAGTTCTTCATTCGTGAGTGAGATGAGCTTCCGGAGAGTATAGGAGGAGGAGTATGGGATCCACAGTGACATGCATGAAAGTGAGAGCTTCCTTGATCAACAAAGTCAACCCTTGATGCTCAAGCGTCACATTAGAGCCATTTGTGCTTTAACATTCAAATCATTGACTTGTTAATGATTCATGAGTGTGTGGGTAATTGTTGATCCCAATTGATTTATGTTTGATTCAACTTAGGCCAGCTGAAATAGCCCTTTTCTAGTGGAGGTGGGAAATTGTCTTAATTGCTTGAGGACAAGCAAAAACTTAAGTTTGGGGGAGTTGATAAGTAGGGATTTTGACCACTTATTTGCTCTCTTTTACTTACGGTTTAGCTCAAAAATACTTAAAGGTATTCCCGAGAACTAATAAAATGTGCTTTCTTGCAGGAATATTGGAAAACGAGCCAAAGAAGTGAAAATAAATTCAAAAAGGAGTAAGATTTGACAAGAACCAAAACAAGGCAAAAATGGCTATAGTGCGGACCGCACAATACTGTGTGCGGCCGCAAACTCTGAAGATGCACTGATAGAATTTCTTCAAAGAGTGCGGACCGTAGAAGACTAGATTCAGAGACTTGTAGTTTGGTAGCTTGAAGATGTGCGGACTGCATTATTATTGTGCGGTCGCGGGATGCCAAAATACGGCCACACTCATAAATGTGCGGTCCGCAAAATGAAGCCCATATCCAGTCCAAGAGCAAGAGTGCGGTCGCACTTAGAAATGTGCGGTCCGCGCAATTAGAGGAAGTGCAGCCGCATCTCACTTTTATGCTACCGCAGAAAGACAACATGGCTAGTCAGTATCAAAGTGCAGACCGCACACAAAATTATGCAGCCTCACAACCTTCGCAAGGGTAATTTTTTCAGATATTTTCAGCTGGATATAAATAGATCTCTTTATTATTTTTAGGTTAAGTTTGGTGCACCTGACCGCTTAGAGTTGTTTTTATTTACTGTATTGGGTAACTTTGTACTACTTTAGCATTTAAACATTAGATTTTCTTTCCTTAATCAATTATTATGCATTTTATCTTAGTTTATTCTTTAATTTCTTCATTTTCCATGAATAGCTAAACCCTTAGCTAGGGTTGTGACCCAACCCTAATATAGGTACTTAATGGGTGATTGATTTAGGGCTTATTTATGATTGGGTATATGATATTTTGCCTAGTTCTTGCTTGAATCTGAGGATTGATGGTTGCAAATATTGATTCATGCCTAATTGACTTAGTCTATACTTGAGAAAGTGAGACTAAGTCTAGGAAATCTTGGCTAACAAGAAATTGGGGTAAATTCAAAAAATTGATAGCCCCAATTAAAGGGTCGAATCTAGAGATAGTAAGACCCGACTTGAGCATTTATCACTTGTTTCGTGAGATACCCATTTGGAATTGATAAAGCCAAAATAGGAAAAATCACTCAAACTACCGAGAGGTATAGAGTGAGTAATTACGTGTGATTGCTATATTGTATCCCGATAAACCAAACATGCCCTAAAGATATAAATCTGTTAGGTAACCAACTAGGCAGAAGTCGCAACCCTAGATCTTTTATAACTTGAAAAACAACCAAAACCAAAACATTGTCTCTTGGCTTTACAATTACAAGCATTAGCATAAAAGTAAAAGTAGAAACAACAATTGAAAATGTGGAAGTGTAATCTTAGGCACGTCATACATTCACACTAGGTATATACCTAATCCCACATCAAGCTCCCTGTGGAATTGACCCTGACTCGCGTTGGGTTTTTATTATTGCATCGACTGCCTCGCAACCTAAATTACAGGTGCGAGTTTGGGCGATATCAGAGTCACACTTAGCTTCGACCACCTCGGCCCCCAGGCTTTTAGCCAGTTCAAGACCTTCAATCATGGCCTCATACTAGGCTATGTTATTAGTCAATTATACAGTTCTAATATATTGCCTAACTATATTACCCGTAGGTGGCTTCAATACGATGCCAAATTCGAACCCCTTTTCATTCGAGGAACCATCCGTAAAGAGGGTCCAGATTTCGGAAGATGTCCCCGAGTTCAATAACTCCTTCTCGACTACAAGAATTAGGACCGGTATGAAGTCGGCCACGAAGTCCGGCAAAATTTGAGATTTGATGGAGGCCTTTGAGATTTGATGGCGGTTCGGGATCGATATTTGATATCGTACCCGATGATCTCCACGACCCATTTGGCCTATCACCCCGAATGCTCGGGCTTATGCATTATGTTTCTTAATGGGTAAGTAGTCACAAGACATATGAGATGACATTGAAAATATAGTTTTAGCTTCCTAGAGGCCCTTAGCAAAGCGAGCACCAATATTTCTAAGTGAGGATACCTAGTTTCGGCCTCGCCTAGGGTTCTTCTAACATAATATATAGGAAATTGCGTACCTTCCTCTTCCCAGACAAGGACTCCACTTACCGCTACCTCGGATACCGCCAAGTACAAGTACAATTGTTCGTCTGCCTTTGGAGTATAAAGCAAAGGTCGGCTCGAGAGTTATCATTTGAGTTCCTCGAAGGCTTGTTGGCACTTCGGGATCCATGAGAAGTTATTCTTCTTCTTCAATAGTGAGAAGATCGATGGCTCTTGTCGGAGGACCTCAAGATGAATCGACCCAAAGCGGCTATGCGCCCGGTTAACCTTAGAACGGTCTTGAAAATATCCACAATGGTGATGTCCTCAATGGGATTAATATAATTCCCTAATTGGACACCATAAATCTGAGGAATTTCCCGGACCCGATTTCGAATGCGCATTTTTTCAGGTTCAGCTTCATATTGTATTTCTTTAATATATTGAAGGTTTCCTTCAAATGGTCATTTGCTCGGAGGGACTTAACCAACATATCGTCAATGTAATCCTCCATTGATTTTTCTATTTGTTCTTCGAACATTCGATTTGCTAGGCGTTGATAAGTGGTACCGTATAGCAGTTGGTACCGTATTTAGTGTTGAAAGGCATTTTTCCTGGTCGTCCGGGTCTATCAATTTGGTTGTACCCGGAGTAGGAGATGGCATCGATCATGCGATCTATGTTTGGTAGAGAAAAAGAGTCCTTGGGGCATTCCTTGTTTAAGTCTTTATAACCTCCCGGATGGACCCTATTTTAAGGAGTTTAGATACCCCATCCTTGATGAATGCATGCTTGACTTCGGACTGAGGCATCCTTTTCTGCTTGACCGTATGGAACTTCTGATCCAAGCTTAGATTGTGAGTAGTTATCTCTGGCGGAATCCCTGTCATATTGAGGTGGGACCAAGTGAAAAAATTTATGTTATATATAAGGAATTGAATGAGTTTTTTCTTAAGCTCGGGACTTAGCCCTGTGTGCAGGTGTACCTTACGATCAGGCAGGTGTTCGATTAATATGACTTGGTCCAGTTCTTTGGCTGTTGATTTGGGGGCGTCAGAATCATCAGGGACTATGAAAGACCTAGAAACTTTGTCATCATCGTCCTCATCCGTCCCCTACTTCTCCGGCTCAATCGAGGCATGTATCGGTAATTACTATTTGATTTCGTCTCTGGCCACCGGACCTAGACCCTTCGATGTATAAAGTGCGGATATCGTGATCACCTCGTCGACCGCAAATATCTCTTTTACGGCCAGTTGTTCTCCATAAATTGTTTTGGTCCCTCTTGGCATCGGGAATTTCAGCACTCGGTGCAGCGTCAAGGATACGGCCCTCATATTGTGAATCCATGGTCTCTGGAACAGAGCATTGTACCTCATGTTTCCTTCGATCACACAGAACTTTGTTTCCTGAATGGTTCCAGCGATGTTCACCAGTAATGTTATCTCCCCTTTAGTGGTCTCACATGCCATGTTGAATCTGTTTAGAATCATGACTATGGGCAAGATTTGGTCTTGTAGACCTATTTGTTCCACGACAATCGATCTAATGATATTGGCCGAGCTACCTAGATCAATTGACACACACTTAACTCGAGATTTATTTATTAGTGCAGATATTACCAATTCATCGTTGTGAGGCTGTACGATGCCTTCAGTGTCCTCGTCATTGAAAGACAATGTTTCTTGGTATGTAATCTCGAGAATGTTTTTCCCTCGTGATGGATACGTTGGTGCGCTTTAACATCGATCATTAGGGAACATCGACCCCACCGATGATCATGTTTATGATGTGCTGAGGCTCCTCCTCCTCGATCTACTTACGAAAATCTCTATTCCGGAAATGTTTTTTGGCTCGGCCGCTCAGGAACTCTCGGAGATGTCTGTTGTTGAATAGCCGAGCTACTTTATCTCTTAATTATCGGCAATCCTCTATTCTGTGGATGTGAGTTCCATGATATTTACATATTAAGTTGGGATCCCTTTGGACTGGATCAAACTATATAGGTCGAGGCCACTTGGTGTCTTTGATGCGTCCGATGGTAGATACAATAACAACAAAATCGACATTGAAGTTGTACTCTGATAACCTCGGCACTTTCTTTGGCCCGATTGGCCCGTCAAAAATGTTTTACTCATGAGTCCACGGTTATTTTGACCTCGATAGCTTCTCCTTTCACTTCTCACAGGGTTTCGTCCAGACCTGTTACCCCTACGATCACCATTATACGTGCGATGACCCAAAAGGTCATCTTATGTTTTAAAACTCGAATATGTGCTCTTACGCCTTAAAATCTCATTTTTACCCTCCTCGATTTGCGTGTGCAGTCCGGCCAGGTTTTCGAAAAGCTTTTATGTTGAAAACTAATGAAAATAAAAAAGATTTGCCTAAAAAGTTAATTTTAGTTGACTTCGGTCAATATTTTTGGTAAACGGGCCCGAATACATATTTTGACGATCCCGGTGGGTCCGTATCAAATTATAGGACCTGGGCGTATGCCCGGAATCGAATTCGGAGGTCCCTAGCTCAAGTTATGAATTTTTGATGAAACTTAAAAGTCTGAAAATTAATTATTTTTAAGAATTGATTGATGTTTGGCATTGTTAGTACCGGGTTCGTATTTTGATTCCGGAGCCTGATACAGGTTCATTATGATATTTAAGACCTGTTTGAAAATTTTGGTAAGAAACGGAGATTTTTTGACGTGATTCGGACCTTCGGTTGAGAAAATAGTAATTTTAAAGTGTTCTTGAGAATTTCATTCGATTTGGTGCTAAATTCGGAGTTCTAGGTGTTATTTTGGCAATTCAATCGCGTGAGCAGGTCCGTATGATGTTTTTACACTTATGTGCATGTTTGGTTTGGAGCTTCGAGGGCTCGGGTGAGTTTTGGATAGGCTACGGGGTGATTTGCACTTAGAAAATCTAAGATTTTTGCTGCAACAGCTATTCTGGTGTTCCCTTCTTCGCGTTCGCGTAGGTAGTGTCGTGAACGCGAAAGGTAAAATGAGGGCAGGGGAAATTTCTTCTTCGCGAACAGGAAGGACTAGTCGCGAACGCAAAGCGTTAGGGGTGGTACCCATCGCGAACGTGATCTGTCTCACGCGAACTTGATAGTTTAAGGGACCTGGGGGAGGGGGTCATGTTCTTCTACGCGAACGCATCCACTGGGTCGCGAACGCGAAGGCTTGGGGGGGATGCCTTACGCGAATGCGTAGAAAGACTCGCGAACGCGAAGGCCTTAGGCCGCTGTGCATCGCGATCGCGACATGCCTCTCGCGAATGCGATAAAGGCCTGTCCAGTGACTTAAAACAGACTCCAAACACGGGTTTAAGCCATTTCTTCAACAGTTTTCAAGAACCAAACGGGTAGAGGCGATTTTCAAGAGTCATTTTCTTCCCCAAAGTGCTGGTAAGTGATTCTAAACCATTTTATTTCAATTACCCATTACATTTCTTGAATTATCAACCTAAAATCTAGAGTTTCATGGTAGAATTAGGGATTAAGGTTGAAACTAGGGATTTCGAAAATTTGAAGATTTAGACCCCAATTTGAGGTCAGATTCCAAAACTAATTACATATTCGGGCTCGGGGGTGAATGGGTAAAAGGATTTTGGTCCGCACCTCAGGTTTTGACCAAGTGGGTCCGGGGTTGATTTTTCGACTTTTTGGAGGAAATTTTGGGAAATTTAATTTATGCAATATAATTGATTTCTTTAGCAATATTTAATATTATTGAATCATTTTTGAATAGATACGAGTGGTTTGGAGGTGAATTCCAAAGGAAAAGCTGTGATTGAGAATTAAATGGCCTTTGGAGCGAGGTAAGTGTTGTGTCTAACCTTGACTTGAGGGAATTAGGAACCTTAGATTACTTGCTAAGTGAAATTCATGTGAGCAGCGTATATGTGAGGTGACGAGTACTTATGCGCCGCCAATTTACCTGTTTTCCATGTTTCTCTATTTTTCTTATATTGTCTCATTCGTATGCCAAATTTCTACATGTTATACTAGTGTTGTTCGATTTATCGTTCTTATCAAGTTTACGGATTTTATGGTGATAATTAAGTTTTTATTTCAAAGTTGAGATTGATATTATGGAACCAAACGTTGAAATAAGGCTTGTACTTGTTATTCTATCTCTCTGTTGTTATTTATGCATTGCATTATGGTAAGGGAGAGTGTTAATGCACGAAGGTTGATGCAGTGCCATATTATGAGTGTTAATGCACGAAGGGTGATGCCGTGCCATATTGTGAGTGTTAATGCACGAAGGGTGATACCGTGCCATATTGTGAGTGTTAATGCACGAAGGGTGATGTCGTGTCATGATATGAGAGTTAATGCACGAAGGGTGATGCCGTGCCGTTTCTATTAATTTTATGGTGAGATTTAGAGTAAAAGCACGAAGGGTGATTCCATGCATTTTTCCTTACTGTATTCACTATTTCTGTTGATTTATGGTATATTGACTGCTTTGCTGATCATTCTGTTGTAGTTCTTTATCTTGTATTCCCCTCAGTATGTTCCCCTCCTGACATTTCCTGTTTAGGTCTTTATTTCTGTTATTTGCATATACATTGTTAAATTGTACAGGTTGATTTGTAGGTGCCTTGCCTTAGCCTCGTCACTACTTCATCGAGGTTAGTCTCGACACTTACCAGTACATGGGATCGGTTGTACTGATACTGCACTCTGCACTTTCTATGCAGATTTTGATACCAGGTCGGGTTGATCGAGATTTTGCTATTGGTCCGCTGTCCGGAGACTCAAGGTAGACTCAAGGTCAGTTGTATTTCTTTATCACTATTACTTGTAGCAAATTCTAGAATGCTCATGAATTGTGACTTCAGATCCGGGTGGTAGTAATTAATACAGTTTTATAATATTCCGTACTTATTATATTTCATCTTAGTTAATTATTGTTATTTACTGAATGGAAATAAGGAATTGGTTTAACGATTTTCTAACGTTGGCTTGCCTAGCAAGTGAAATGTTAGGCGCCATCACGGTCTCGTCGGTGGAAAACTTCGGGTCGTGACAAGTTGGTATCAGAGCACTAGGTTGCCTAGGTCTCACGATTCACGAGCAAGCTTAGTAGAGTTTGGAGGATCGGGACGGAGACGCCTGTGCTTATCTTCCAGCGGCTATGAAGTTTAGAAACAAGTTTCATTTCTATTCTTCTTTGTCGTGCGATTTTGCTTTCTCAATACTGATTGAACTCTTCTACTCTTATTCTCTCGTAGATGGCGAGAACACGTACTGCTTCCTCAGCTGAGCATCAGCCAGAGCCTCTAGTGGCAGCTTCTACGCGGGGCAGAGGTCGAGGCCGAGGCAGGGGCAGGGCTCATCCTAGAGCCCGAGTAGCAGTTCCAGCAGTGGAGCCTCAGATAGAGATTGACGAGGAGGTTCCAGCCCAGACTGTTCCTACCGGACCAGCTCAGGTTCCGAAGGGGTTCATTGCCACCCCAGTACTTCAGGACGCTTTGGTCCGTTTGGTGGGCCTTATGGAGAGTATAGCCCAGACTAGCGCATTTCCCATGGCACCAGCAGTCTCTCAGGCTGGAGGAGGAGCCCAGACTCCTACCACTCCCGCTCTGAAGTAGATAACTCCCCAGTATCAGGCTCCAGCAGCTCAGCCAGTCAGATTAGTTCAGACGGTTATTGCAACACAGGTCGAAGATGGGCCAGCTATGTCTTCTGAGGCTTTATGGAGATTGGACATGTTTACCAAGCTCTTTCCTGTTCACTTCAGTGGTGCTCCTTCAGAGGACCCCCAAGAATATCTTGACAGTTGTCACGAGCTTCTACGAAACATGGGTATAGTGGAGACCAATGGGGTCAATTTTGCTGCATTTCAGATGACTGGTTCCGCCAATAAGTGGTGGAGAGATTACTTGTTGACCAGACCAACTAGGTCGCCTGCTCTTACTTGGGACCAGTTCTCTCAGCTCTTCATAGAGAAGTTTCTACCTATCACATTGAGAGAGGAGCGTCGCCGTCCGTTTGAGCATCTCCAGCAGGGTAGTATGACTGTTATTCAGTATGATGACCCGTTTTGTGGATTTGGCCCGTCATGCTATTCTTCTGCTTCCCACCGAGAGAGAGAGCGTGAGAAGGTTTATTGATGGACTTGCTCAGCCTATCAGATTGCAAATGGCTAAGGAGACTGGGAGTGAGATTTCTTTTTAGGAGCTGCTAATGTCGCCAGACGAGTCGAAATGGTTCTTACTCAGGGAGGTCAGGGGTCTGACAAGAGACCTCGTCATTCCGGTGAGTTCATAGGTGCCTCATCTAGAGGCAGGAGTCCTTTTGGTAGAGGCCATCCTCCCAGGCCATTTTATTCAGCACTCCAGGCATCCCATGGTGCCTCAGGTGGTCATGGCCCTCAGATGCATTATTCCGACCAGCTAGCCTACAGAACACCACCATCTCTTATTAGTGCACCTCCACTCCAAAGTTATCAGGGTGATTATTCAGGTCGACAGGGTCAGTTTCAGGGTCAACAGTCACATCAGCCGAGGTTATGTTATACTTGTGGTGATCCGAGGCACATTTCTAGATTTTGTCCTTGAGCAACGGGCAGCTCACAACATTAGAGTTCTCGTGCCATGGTTCCGGCACCAGTTGTTGCACCACCTGCTCAGCCAGCCAGAAGTAGGGGTCAGGCAGCTAGAGGTAGAGGCCAGACTGTTAGAGGTGGAGACCATCCAGTTAGAGGCCGTCCTAGGGATATAGTTTAGGGTGGTGGGCCCCAGCCACGGTGTTATACTTTCTCGGTCTGGCCTGAGGCTGAGTTATCTGACGCTGTTATCACAAGTACTATTTCAGTTTGCAGTAGAGATGCTTCAGTTCTATTTGATCCGGGATCTACTTAATCCTATGTGTCATCCTATTTTGCTTCCTATTTGGTTGTGCCTCGTGATTCTTTGAGTGCTCCTGTGTATGTGTCCACACTAGTGGGAGATGCTATTATTGTAGATCGTGTTTATCGTTCGTGTGTGGTCACCATTGGGAATCTTGAGACTCGTGTAGATCTTCTACTTCTCGACATGGTTGATTTTGATATCATACTGGGTATGGATTGGCTATCACCTTATCATACTATATTAGATTGTCACGCCAAGATGGTGACCTTAGCCTTGCAGGGGTTGCCTCGATTAGAGTGGAGAGGGAATCTTGGCCATTCTGCCAGCACAATTATCTCTTATGTGAAGGCTCGATATATGATCGAGAAGGGGTGTCTAGCTTATTTGACTTATGTCCATGATTCTAGTGCGGAGGTTCCTTCCATGGATTCGGTGCCAGTTGTTCGTGAGTTTCCAGAGTTGTTTCCTGCAGACCTGCCGGGGATGCCACCCGACAAGGATATTAATTTCTGCATTGATTTGGCTCCAGGCACTCAGCCTATTTCCATTCCTCCATATCGCATAGCCCCGCCAGAGTTGAAAGAATTGAAGGAGCAGTTGCAAGATTTGCTTGATAAGGGCTTCATTAGACCTAGTGTCTCGCCCTGGGGTGCACCTGTGTTGTTTGTGAAGAAGAAAGATGGATCGATGAGGATGTGTATAGATTATCGGCAGTTGAACAAAGTCACCATCAAGAACAATTATCCATTGTCGAGGATTGATGATTTATTAGATCAGCTTCAGGGTGCCAAGGTGTTTTCAAATATTGATTTGAGATCTGGCTACCATCAGTTGAGGATTAGGTCATTCGAGGTTCCTAAGACAGCTTTTCGGACTCGGTATGGGCATTATGAGTTTCTAGTAATGTCATTTGGGCTCACAAATGCCCCAGCAGCATTCATGAATTTGATGAACCGGGTGTTCAAACCCTACTTGGATTCCTTTGTGGTTGTGTTTATTGATGATATCTTGATCTACTCCCACAGTCGAGAGGAGCATGAGAAGAACCTCCGGATCATTCTTTAGATTCTGAAAGACAGTCAGTTATATGCTAAGTTCTCAAAATGCAAGTTTTGGTATAGTTGCTTTCTTGGGTCACGTTATATCAGCAGAGGGTATTCAAGTGGATCCTAAGGAGATTGAGGTAGTCCGGAACTGTTCTAGACCCACATTAGCTACAGAGATCCGTAGTTTCCTGGGTTTGGCGGGCTATTACCGTCGATTTGTGGAGGGGTTTTCATCCATAGCAGCCCCGTTGACCAGATTGACCCAGAAGGGTGCCCCATTCAGGTGGTCAGACGAGTGTGAAGCGAGCTTTTAGAAGCTCAAGACTACTTTGACCACGACACCGGTATTGGTGTTACCTACATGTTCAGGAACTTATACAGTATATTCTGACGCATCTCGTATTGGTCTGGGTGCGGTATTGATGCAGGGTGGCAAGGTTATTGTATATGCTTCACGGTAGCTGAAGGTTCACGAGAAGAATTACCATGTTCATGATCTAGAGTTGGCAGCCATTGTTCACGCACTGAAGATTTGGAGGCACTATCATTACGGCATGCCATGTGAGGTATTCACTGATCATCGGAGATTGAAGTATTTGTTCAAGCAGAAGGAACTCAATTTGAGGCAGAGGAGGTGGCTGGAGCTATTGAAAGACTATGATATCACCATATTGTATCATTCCAGGAAGGTCAATGTGGTGGCCGATGCTTTGAGTATAAAGTTAGTCAGTATGGGTAGCCTCGCATATATTCCAATTGGTGAGAGACCGCTTGCATTGGATGTTCAGGCTTTGGCCAACCAGTTCGTAAGGTTAGATGTTTCTAAGCCCAGCCGTGTTCTAGCTTGTACAGTTGCTCGGTTTTCTTTGTTTGAGCGCATCAGAGATCGACAGGATGACGATCCTCATTTACTTGTCCTTAGAGACACAGTGCGGCACAGTGGTTCCAAGCAGGTTACTGTTGGAGATGACGGAGTTTTAAGGATGTAGGGTTGTATTTCTGTGCCTAATATGGATGGGCTTCGTGAGTTGATCCTTGAGGAGGCTCACAGTTCTCGGTATTCTATTCACCCGAGCGCTGCCAAGATGTACCAGGACCTGCAGCAGCATTATTGGTGGAGGAGGATGAAGAAAGATATAGTTGCTTACGTAGCTCGGTGCCTAAATTGTCAGCAGGTAAAATATGAGCATTAGAGACCCGGTGGTTTGCTTCAGCAGATGGAGATTCCTGAGTGGAAGTGGGAGCGTATCACTATGGACTTTGTTGTTGGACTCCCACGGACTCAGAGGAAGTTCGACGCCGTATGGGTTATTATGGATAGGCTGACTAAGTCATCGCACTTCATTCCTGTTGCAGTTACCTATTCCTCGGAGCGGTTAGCAGAGGTTTATATTCGTGAGATCGTCCGTCTTCACGGTGTGCCTGTGTCTATCATTTCTGATCGAGGTACGCAGTTTACCTCGCACTTTTGGAGGGAAGTAAAATGTGAGTTGGGTACGCGGGTTGAGTTGAGCACAACATTCCATCCTCAGACGGACGGGCAGTCCGAGCGTACTACTCGGATCTTAGAGGATATGCTCCGCGCTTGTGTTATAGACTTCGGAGGATCGTGGGATCAATTCTTGCCCCTTGCAGAGTTCGCCTATAACAGCAGCTACCGGTCGAGCATTCAGATGGCTCCCTATGAGGCACTATATGGTAGGCGGTGTCGGTCGCCAATTGGGTGGTTCGAGCCGAGAGAGGCTCGGTTGTTGGGCACAGACTTAGTACAGGATGCCTTGGATAACTTCAAGATTATTCATGATCGACTCCGCACAGCTCAGTTCGTGATGTTGCATTCATGGTCGGAGAGAGAGTGTTATTTCGGGTATCACCCATGAAGGGTGTAATGAGGTTCGGAAAGAAGGGCAAGTTGGGCCCTAGATATATCGGACCTTTTGAGATTCTGGAGAGAGTGGGAGAGGTGGCTTACATGAATGCGTTACCACCTAGTTTAGCAGCTGTTCATACGGTATTCCATGTGTCCATGCTTCGAAAGTATCACAGTGATCCGTCCCATGTGTTAGATTTCAACTCTGTCCAGTTAGCCAAGGAATTGACTTATGAGGAGGAGCCGGTGGCAATTCTAGCCCGGCAAGTTCGCTAGTTGATATCAAAGATTTACCCTTCCGTTCGAGTGTAGTGGAGAGGTCAGCCTATTGAGGCAGCTACTTGGGAGTCTGAGTCCGATATGCGGATTAGATATCCCTACCTTTTCACCAGCCCAAGTACTTTTCTATGTCCGTTGGAGGACGAACGGTTGTTTTAGAGGTGGAGATTGTGATGACCCAAAAGGTCATCTTATATTTTAGAACTCGAATCTACACTTTTAAGCCATAAAAATCTTATTTTTACCCTCCTCGATTTGCATGCGCAGTCCGGGCAGGTTTCAGGAAAGCTTTTATGTTGAAAACTAATGAAAATAAGAATTGTTACCTTTAAAGTTTATTTTAGTTCACTTCGGTCAATATTTTTGGTAAACAGACCCGGATCCATGTTTTAAAGGTCCCGGTGGGTCCGTATCAAATTATGGGACCTGGGCGTATGCCCGAAATCGAATTCGGAAGTCCCTAGCTCAAGTTATGAATTTTTGATGAAAATTAAAAGTCTGAAAATTAATTATTTTTAAGAATTGATTGATGTTTGGCATTGTTAGTACCGGATCCGTATTTTGGTTCCGGAGCCCGGTACAGGTTCATTATGATATTTAAGACCTGTCTGAGAAATTTGGTGAGAAACGGAGTTGATTTGACGTGATTCGGACCTTTGGTTGAGAAAATAGTAATTTTAAAGTGTTCTTGAGAATTACATTCGATTTGGTGCTAAATTCGGAGTTCTAGGTATTATTTTGGCAATTTGATCGCACGAGCAGGTCCGTATGATGTTTTTAGACTTATGTGCATGTTTGGTTTGGAGCTTCGAGGGCTCGGGTGAGTTTCGGATAGGCTACGGGGTGATTTGCACTTAGAAAATCTGAGATATTTGCTGCAACAGCTGTTCTGGTGTGCCCTTCTTCGCCTTTGCGTAAGTAGTGTCGCGAACGCGAAAGGTAAAATGGGGGCAGGGGAAATTTCTTCTTCGTGAACGCGAAGCATTAGGGGTGGTACCCTTCGCGAACGCGATATGTCTTACGCGAACGCGATAGTTTAAGGGACCTGGGGGAGGGGGTCATGTTCTTCTACGCAAACGCGTCCACTGGGTCGCGAACGCGAAGGCTTGGGGGGATGCCTTATGCGAATGCGTAGAAAGACTTGCAAACGCAAAGGCCTTAGGCCACTGTGCATCGCGATCGCGACATGCCTCTCGCGAATGTGATAAAGGCCTGTCCAGTAACTTAAAACAGACTCCAAACACGGGTTTAAGCCATTTCTTCAACATTTTTCAAGAACCAAACGGGTAGAGGCGATTTTCAAGAGTCATTTTCTTCCCCAAAGTATTGGTAAGTGATTCTAAACCATTTTCTTTCAATTATCCATTACATTTCTTGAATTATCAACCTAAAATCTAGAGTTTCATGGTAGAATTAGGGGTTAGGGTAGAAACTAGGAATTTCGAAAATTTGAGGATTTAGACTCCAATTTGAGGTTAGATTCCAAAACTAATTACATATTCAGGCTCAGGGGTGAATGGGTAAAAGGATTTTGGTCTGAACCTCGAGTTTTGACCAAGCGGGCCCGGGGTTGATTTTTCGACCTTTTGGAGAAAAATTTGGAAAATTTAATTTATGCAATATAATTGATACCTTTAGCAATATTTGATATTATTGAGTCATTTTTGAATAGATACGAGTGGTTTGGAGGTAAATTTCAAAGGAAAAGCTGTGATTGAGAATTAAGTGACCTTTAGAGCTAGGTAAGTGTTGTGTCTAACCCTGACTTGAGGGAATTAGGAACCTTAGATTACTTGCTAAGTGAAATTCATGTGAGCGGCGTATATGTGAGGTGACGAGTACTTATGCGCCGCCAATTTACCTGTTTTCCATGTTTCTCTGTTTTTCTTATATTGTCTTATTCGTATGCCAAATTGCTACGTGTTATACTAGTGTTGTTCAATTTATCGTTCTTATCATGTTTACGGATTTTCTGGTGATAATTGAGTTTTTATTTCAAATTTGAGATTGATATTATGGAACTAAATATTGAAGTAAGGTTTGTACTTGTTATTCTATCTCCATGTTGTTATTTATGCATTGCATTATGGTAAGGGAGAGTGTTAATGCACGAAGGGTGATGCCGTGCCATATTGTGAGTATTAATGCACGAAGGGTGATGTCGTGCCATATTGTGAGTGTTAATGCACGAAGGGTGATATCGTTCCATGATATGAAAGTTAATGCATGAAGGGTGATGCCGTGCCGTTTCTATTAATTTTATGATGAGATTGAGAGTAAAAACACGATAGATGATGTCGTGCATTTTTCCTTACTGTATTCATTATTCCTGTTGATTCATGGTATATTGACTGCTCCAGTGATCATTCTGTTGTAGTTCTTTATCTTATATTCCCCTCAGTATGTTCCCCTCTGGACATTTCCTGTTTAGTTCTTCATTTATGTTATTTGCATATACATTGTTAAATTGTACAGGTTGATTTATAGGTGCCTTGCCTTAGCCTCGTCACTTCTTCGTCAACGTTAGGCTCGACACTTACCAGTACATGGGGTCGGTTGTACTGATACTGCACTCTGCACTTTCTGTGCAGATTTTGATACCAGCTCGGGTTGATCGAGATTTTGCTATTAGTCCGTTGTCCGGAGACTCAAGGTAGATCTGTCGGTGTTCACAGACCTTGAAGTCCCCGTCTATCTTTTCTGTTCTATTATTTCTTTCATTCAGACAGTTGTATTTCTTTCTGACTATTACTTGTAGAAAATTCTCGAATGCTCGTGAATTTTGACTCCATATCCAGATGATAGTAATTAATACAGTTTTATAATATTCCGTACTTATTATATTTTATCTTAGTTAATTATTGTTATTTACGGAATGGAAATAAGGAATTGGTTTAACGATTTTCTAACTTTGGCTTGCCTAGCAAGTGAAATGTTAGGCGCCATCACGGTCCCATCGGTGGGAAATTTTGGGTCGTGACAATACGATTGATACCAATCTCTACTTGACCTTGGTTCAAGACCAATGTCTCTTTTGGATCTGTCACTAGCTCGGACGAGACAAACAGACCTGGAAGGGGCCCAAACTGATCATCTTCGACCCTAATTTTTGATTGGTATCGGTTATGCACAACGGCCCAACTTACAGCCGGATATTCTACCAGATTTTTCTTCAACTGCTATGAAGCCAATGAGCTTCGAGTATTGAATCCTTGGGTGAAGGCCTGAACGGCCCAATTGTGTGCCACCGGTGGTAGGTCCATCAGTTCTATTTGAAACCTTGACACGAACTCCCTAAGCATCTCATTATCTCTTTGCTTTACCTTGAAATGGTCCGATTTCCTAGTCTCGACCTTGATGGCTCCGGGGTGCGCTTTTACAAAAGCATCTGCAAGCATAGGAAATGAGTCAATAGAATTGGGGGGCAAGTTGTGATACCATATCATAGCTCCTTTTGACAAGGTTTCTCCGAACATTTTCAGTAGGACAGATTCGAGGTCACATGTTCAATTGGATTAGTTGTTTCGTTGTACTTAGGAATTTCTGGCATGCGGAACATTTTCGGGATCTGTTTTGGAGCTGCGCTCGCAAGAAAAGGTTTTTGAACAAACTATTTAGAGTCTAGGCCTTTCAATATAGGTGGTGCTCCAGGGATTTGGTCGACCCTGGAGTTGTAGGTCGCCACCTTCTTGTCGTTGGCTTTGATTTTATTTTCTCCCGTTTCTACCCGTTTTGTCAATTCTGCGGGCATCTTTATTATCTTAAGGTTGGTATTGGGTTCAGCTTCATTTGGCCTATATGTGGCTGGTTCATTTCTGCGAGTGTTTTCCCAGGACGGTTCAGGCTCAACTCTACTAGGAGCGCGACTTTAGTTCTGTAAATGGGTTATCACTACCTGATGAGCCTGCAGTATGCCGAAGATCACCCGTAAGTTGATCCCATCTCCTTCACCATCACGAGCATTTTGGGCCACCGATCGGACTCCCCAGCGGATGCTGTTCTCAGGATCGGTAGGTAAATTTGTGTTAATTGCCATATGTGAGTTGGCGTCGATCAGGTCCGCGGCCGGAATTCCGTTAGGATCGGCATCGGGCACCTCGTTATAAGGCACCATATTATTGTTCTCGCCATGGTGGCCAGACTCAGCATCCATGTTTAGAGGGGCAGATTTGGAGTTCAACATTTCAAACTTTTACCTGAAATCAAAGACACTTCAAAGAACAAGTGTGAGTAGGGTATCTTATGGAAATTTATATCAAATTGCCACTATTATCCTTAGCCCCACGGTGGGCGCCAAACTATTTATCCTTAAACTCGGATAACAATTACAATTGTAAGTGATTTTAAGGATATACGGAAAAATTTAATACAAAATGATAAACTGAGTTAGAATGGACAAGTAAAGATATAGTAAATTCAAACCACGCGAGGAGGAGGATTCCAGCCTTAGTGAAGTATTCACTCTCGATCCGGGCTCACAGCGGACAACTTTTACGAACTAAAGAAAAGCTTACAATAATAGTGAAAATAGTAGTATATTGCTTTGGAATGCGTGTTACAATGCGCCTAATGAATTATCAGACACCCTTTATATAGTAGGAGAATCTTATTCTAAGTACAACTCTATGAAAGGTAAAAATCTTCTGTTTAACTGATTGTCGGTTCTTAATCGATATGCGTCGAGATCCACGCCGTGATATCCATCCGATCGCGGATATTACGGTCTTCTGCTGGTCGTGCTTGATTGCCCGACAATGTTCTCCGATGTCTTTCAGGATTTGGATCGATCTCGAATCATGACCCTAATATTCTCGAAGGCGGACAACGTGCCCTCGGATTCTGACTCGGTGAGACCTTTGCTTCGATTCTGATCCTTCGCAATCGTATCTCGAACTCATTTTACCTTATTGGAGGCCGGAGTGTATTATGAGTTCGGTTTTTACTCGTATACAGAGCTAATGCCAAAACAGCGGCAAAATGAGGTTAGAATCTATGAGCAAAACGTACGTTCAATGCATTTCATTTTGTTTTTGCCTATTTTTCCACTTTGAGTGGTTCCATTCTTGAGTTTAACATTATAATATGTAACTATAACAGCTGGACTGTCGATGCCACTAGTTACATTGTTAAACTAAGAAATGATTAGATCGTAATCAATTTGTGGAATTTCTAGCTAAATCCGACGTCAACTCATTAATTATTAAAACAAACGCAATAGATATTTATTGACAATTTCCTTACGGCTTTGCATGTAGCTCTTCGTTTTTAATATTTCCTTATAATCGGAAATTCCGAGAGGAAATGAACTACACAATGTCTTAAAGGCTTTTTATGTTCTCGCATTCGGTATATGTACCAAATTTAATAAATCCAAACATGACACATATCTTGTTGGTGGTTTACCTCCCTTGTCCTGACAAGTAGTATCAGTCTTAGTCTTGTATTTTTTTATTTTCTGGTTGTTTGATGTACTTCGATTTTTATGTTATTTTGTTGGTGTTGTTACTTGTTGCTACTGCTTCTTCTTTTTCATCTTTTTTTGAGCCGAGAGTCTATCGAAAATAACCGCTCTATCTTATCAAAATAGGGGTAAGGTATGTGTGCACATTACCATCCCTAGACTCTAGTTATGAGATTATATTGAGTTTGTTGTTATTATTGTTGTATCCTACTACTCAATTTATCATTAATTTGCTTGTTTACTCTCAAAATCGGATAACAATTAAATTTATAAGTAATTTTAAGGATAAGTGAATCAATTTGACACAAATAGATTGAACTATAAGTAAAGCAAACAATAATAAAGTAAATTCAAACCGTGTGACTTGAACAGTTATATCCTTAAGAAATAGACCTCACTCGAACTGAATAATATTCAAATAATATCAAATATAGAAGAACAGTAGCTTTGAGATAGAAAACAATATTATAATATTTTTGGGATGCATGTTGCAATGTCCTTTACAAATAATGAGACCCCCTTTATATAGTAGCGGAATTCTACTTTAGGTACAACTCTATATAAGGTAAAACAAACCCTCTTGATTTGCCAATTAAGCGGTTTCATTGATATCTGCCGAGATTCCCACCGTGATGCGCGACGGATTACAGATATTTCGGCCTTCCGTTATGTTGGTTCGATGATGTTTTCTCGAGCTAATTCGGAGTAGGAGTCAGTTTCGAGATCACGGGCTCGGTAATCTTTGCAGGTGCATGTTCTAATCTCGTACCTAAGTTAGACGGAATCCAGGGTCAATATTCAACCCATTCTGTTTCGGTTCTGATCCGTCATGCAATAGATGTGCCCGGTTTCGGAGTGTAAATGACGAGAAATGATATCAGCCCCTGATCCTGATCTCGATATTTCGCTTGAAAAATGACAAAAACAGACGAAACGTCTCGTCAGTCACATCTTAATGGCATTAAATGTTCGTTAGTCGCTTGTCGGCCGCTAGAGACCTTGAACCGTCGTTTGAATACTATATATACTCCATCCTTCATCCATTCAAACTTTACGTTTAAACTTCTTCTACTCTTGTTCTTTAAAAAAACTTTGCATTCTCTAACACTCGTACCAGATTTCTTGAGGTTTTTGCAAGAATCATCACTTGCCTTCATTCCAAATCATTAGCGTAACCTTTTAACATCCTCTTCTCCATCTCTATTCAGAAAAAATGGCGAAAACTTCTAAGACAGTTTCACAAAAAGAAACTGCCTCTTTATCACGGCCGGCCGGTGAGGAATAAGCGGTTGAACCTCACCCTGAAGTGTTTGTTCCTGGTGGGTGCTCGACCGGTGCCGATTTCAAGGTTGAAATGACTTCCTCGGTAACGAGTCGATGCGAACCAGTCTCGAGATATTAATGCTTGATCACCGACGGTCTCTTCTCTAAAGTCAAAGAAGATTGCAACTCGGTTGATAAACACGTGGTGGTGCCCACGCCTGAGAAAGTGATTACTACCCACGTGGAGGGTTTTTTAAGTGTTTGAACTTATCCCTTTACGTTGGGCCCCTTGGACTCGGTCATCATCGCCTTTTGTAAGAGGTATGAGGTGACCCTTGGTCAAATCCATCCCTCTTTCTGGAGGGTAGTAATTCTCCTCTTCTTCTTCGTAAACAGAATCGAGGGGTGTCCCTTCACCCTCGATCATCTCATGCGCTTGTACAGTCGCCGAATATATCGAAAGGGATTTATAAAGCTTGCCCGTCAGGCCAGTAAGGCCTCATTCTTGAGCATAGACGAGGATAGAGACCAAGGCTGGTTGGGTTGATTCATTCGAGTGAAGACCTCAGATTTAATCTCGGCCGAGGACATACCATTTCTCGAGAAATGAAACATGAAACATAAGTATAATTTTTCCTTAAAGATTTCGTTTATTTTTCTTTTCTTTTCCCCTTTTCTTATCGACGTTTTGTGGTGCAACTGTTGTTTAAATGCCGAATGTTGTTCCTCGACTCAAGGAGTGGGTCAAGAACCTCTTGTCACAAAAACCCTATTCCGAGCGCGCGTGGCGTGAACTGTCGAAGGGCCGGTGGAAGGCCCGATCACATGGTAAGTTTCCTTTTCTTATTTAATAATATTTGATTTTCTTCCTCGTGTAGTTGAGTTATTATTAATTTTGTTTTCTTTTGCATGTCTTCCCAAGGATATTGCTATGAGGCCTCCATCCGGTGATAAGGATGTGCCTCTCGAGTCCCCTGCTCCGAGGCAGGGTAATGAGAAAAAAAGGAAGAGGACCCCGAGTTCTCCGAGCTCAGAAAAGAAGAAAACAAAAAGAAGTCTGGTGCATAAACCTAAGGGTAGCACCAGTGCTCGGGCGCCCTCCTCGGACTCATTCCACCGACTCAGGGATGAGTCACAAGAAGAAGAAGAGAACTCTGAACTAGTGGCCCGTGTATGGTCAGGGCTCGAGGTTTGAGGGGCCCCCGAACTGGTGAGAGCTGAACCTGAATTACCTCGACTCGAGGAGGTCGATGAGGGAGCATTAGCCGAAGCTTCCGACCCAGAAGGAGGCAAGGCTGCTTTGCCTCAAGATAGGGAGGCCGATAACGAGATCGTATTCGGTTCTTCCCGGACAGTGGATAGTGCTCCGAGGGGAATACCCGGAGTGATAGACCTCTCCGGTTCACCATTATTTACTGCGTCTATGATCGCCGATGTTCAGGCTCTGAAAGATCAACCCAACGAAGAGCCACAAGGGGCAGTAGATTCCTTTCAATACTTTTTTGATGGCATAGACTCTACCGCTATGAAGGGCATCACCGGATTGGGTGAAATACCAGTGCCGAAGAAAAGTCCATCATCGGGGACAAGCGAACCTACTTCGAGCCTGAAACTAGTCAACTGGTTCCCAGCCCTGAGTTTGAATCCTGATCGGAAGAGGTCGATCATTATGTGCATTCCGGAGGATGCCCGGTTTCTTTCTTCCCCCGTGGGGGTAGCTAGTTACCTTTGGTGCTTGGTGACCGAGGAGGATCAAGCCAAGATGAACGAGGTGGAAGTGCCTTGTTTATTCAATGAAGCCTAACACGCATTAAATCGGGTAACCTCAGATACCTCTTAATAATATTTAGTGTGTACTTAGATTATTTGGTACATCATCATAACGTCTCCTTCTGTGTTTGTAGGCTTCGGTACTCCACCATGTAATGTTCCTCCAATACCGGGAAGAACTAAACCAGTACGAGGCCGAGATCCGAGGGTTCACTGATAAAAGAGATGCTTACAAACTTCTCAATAAGCAAATAGAAAGGGAGGCTAAGGGCCTCCGGGCTGAATTAGAGGTGACTCGGAAAGCGCATTCTAACCTGGCTGACCAGGTAATAAGAATTTTTGAAGTTAGTGACGACAAATCGATCACGGTGACTAACGACCCGCACCCAGAAGATTGATAAGATCGGGCAGCTTCGGGAAGAGGTAGATGGGGTAAAGGCTGAGGCCGAAGAATAAAAAAATAACATGGACCGCCTGATCTCAGAAAAAGAGACATCTCGGGCCCAACTGGCTTCGGCTAAAGTCCAGTTCCGAGGTATAAAGGAGTAATCCATGGTGCAGGCCAAGAAGATTGAGGAGCTACAATCCCAGTTAAATTCAGCTATTTCTGATCCAGAAAATCTGGCCATGGAGCTCGAAGAGGCCAGATTGGAGGCCAAAGTAGTCAAGGCCAATGCTAATGAGATGGTGGTTATTTATAAGGCCGATGCTGAGGCTTCTCAGGTTCGAGAAAATGACATCACCGAGCATGCTAAATGGCAATCTCGAAGGGAGGCCCTCGAGGAAATCCATGCTCGGGGTTTCGACCTATCAGCTGAGATCGAGAACGCCAAGGAGCTCGAAACTGAGGCTAAAAGGTTGGCTTATCCTGAGGATGATTATGATTCCGAGGGTTTAGGCGAGTCCGAAGGAAGGGAAGATCCCGAGGATGAAGACGCTGCCCCCGATGAGGACCAGGAAACTTAGGCCTTTAGATATTATTAGTTTTTTGTTTCTTGCATTCTTGTTGAGGCCGTTCGACCTATGTAAAAAACTTTATCGAGTTGTTTGGCCTTTGTAGAAAGAATTTTATAAATATATAAGGCTTTCTTTCCCTTTCACGGCCTTCAAATTTTTCCCTTTGCTTTATTCTTTATATTCACAAAGATCAAAATGCTTTAGCACGAAAGTAATTAGGTTATGTTCAAAGATTCAAACAAAATTTGCGTTTACATTATTCTATTTTAAGGCATTTTGGGGGTTCGGTGTCAACAAAAACTTCCTCCCAAAGTAAGTAGTCGAAACTACAGTTTGTCGAGGGTAGCCTTTAGAACCGGTTGTGAAAAGTTTCTTTTCGAAGGCCTTGTTTTTATTGCGGGTCTCGGACATCTTCGAGGCGTGTTAATATAGATGTAGCCTTTTAATTCGGGTGTCGCCCAGTGGGCTTGGTTTCCCGAGTTATCCGGGTTTGCCTAAGATAACAATCCCTGAGTGGGGATGGACGTGGCCCTTAAAATTCAGGGGTTGCCTAATAGGTCTTATGCCCCCGAGGTCTAATAGTTTGGACCGTTCGAGTTTTCGGACAGCAGTCCCCGAGTGAGAGAGTGATTGTTTGATCTCAGGTTAAAGCGGCCCTTGGGCTCGTCACATTTAGGGGATCGAAAGTAGCTAATTCCTTAAGAAATGTGAATAAGAAATTTTTAAAAGACAAGATGATTGCAAGGATGAAAACTTCTCTTTATTCTTATGTAAAACAGTCATACATGCGTACATGCTTTATGCTAGGACTCGAGCAATCTATGTGGGCACGGTTCGTTTGATCGTTTGGTCCTTACAATAAATCCTACCTATCGAGACCCTTCCACCACGAAGTAATTTCCTTGCTAAAGTTGATATCTGAGAGTAATGCCCCCATATTAGAAGTTGATCATAGAGAGAAGCGTCGGATACTGTTAATGTGATCTTCGACACCGATTTGTGATCGGTCTTTTGATTCTAAGTTAGCACGATCCACTGTTGACTCGTTAAAAACCTTGCCGACAAACCCATTTAGGACAAAACCAGTTTAAGGGAAAAAGAGTGCAATGTGTGCTTTCAGACCTAAAACTTTGTATTGCTCCTTGTCGGTCACCTGCAAATGTTAGTCCGAACTATAAAAAAAATGAATGGGGTCGTAACTTAGTAGTAATATCATTTTAGGTGAGTTATTTTCCAATTACTCGATAGTTGTTCACAGTTCATCGTTTCGAGCTTGTAGGATCCTTTTCCGGTGATTTTGACGATATGATACAGTCCATCCTAGTTCGGTCCCAACTTTCCCTCGCTCGGGTTTCGGGTGTTCAGTGTGACCTTTCTTAGTACTAAGTCCCCGACATTGAAGTATCGAATGTTGGCCCTTCTGTTGTAATATCTCTTGATCCGTTGCTTTTGGGCAGCCAACCGAACAAGGGCGGCTTCGCGCATTTCATCCAACAGTTACAAGCTCGTATTCATTGCCTCGTCATTTGATTCCTTTGTTACATATAGAATTTGATACTTGGGTCTCCGACTTTGACCGGTATTAGAGCTTCAGCGCCGTAAATTAATGAGAACGGGGCGGCCCCGGTACTGGACTTTGAGGTCGTACCGTATGCTCATAGGACTTTGGGTAGGATTTCCCCCCACTTCCCTTTGGCGTCGGTTAACCTCTTTTTGAGGTTTTAGAGTATGGTTTTGTTGGTCGATTCGGCTTGTCCATTCCTACTAGGGTGATAAGGTGTTGACAGGATCCGTTTGATCTTATGATCCTCGAGAAACTTGGTCACTTTGCTACCGATAAATTGCTTCACGTTGTCACATACGATTTCGGACGGCATTCTGAACCGACATATAATGTGGTCCCAAATGAAGTCGATGATCTCCTTTTCCCTGACCTTCATGTACGCCTGGGCTTCCACCCACTTAGAAAAATAATCAGTCATAAACAATATAAATTGAGCCTTACGCGGTGCCCATAGAAGGGGGGGCAACGATGTTCATTCCCCACTTAATGAACGACCATGGTGATAAAACGAGTGGAGCAGCTCCCCGGGTCGATGGATCATCAGAGCGTGTCTTTGGCAATTATCACATTTTTTAATGAACTCCTTTGCGTGTTTTTCCATGTCGACCCAATAATAACCGGCAATGATTATTTTTCGAACCAGCGATTCGGTGCCCGAATGATTTTCACAGGTACCTTCATGGATTTCCCTCAAAACATACTCAGTATCGCCCGACCCTAGACATATTGCAAGTGGGCTATCAAATATTCTTCTGATCAAGGTTCCATCTTCGGACAAGCTAAACCAGGTCGCCTTTGTACGTAGGGCCCTCGACTATTTTGGATCCGAGGGCAGTTTTCCAGATTTGAAATATTCCACGTACTTATTCCTCCAGTCCCAAGTCAGGCTCGTCGAGTCGATCTCGGCGTGGCCTTCTTCCCCTACTGATCTCATAAGTTGTACGACTTCTCCCGAGTTGAACTTGTCGTCTTCGACCGATAACCCCAAGTTAGCGAGGGCATCGACCTCGCAGTTTTAATCCCGAGGTATGTGTTATAAAGTCCATTCTTTGAACCGATGTAATGTCACCTGTAATTTGTCCAAGTATCTTTGCATTCGTTCCTCTCTGACCTCGAATGTTCCATTGACTTGGTTTACCACAAGGAGGGAGTCGCACTTGGCTTCGATCACTTATTCCCCCAAGATCTTGGCCAGTTTCAGAACCGCAATCATGGCCTCATATTCAACCTCGTTGTTAGTCAATTTCACAGTCTTAATAGATTGCCTAATTATATTACCTTTCGATTGCTTTAATACGATGCCAAGTCTGGACACTTTTGCATTTGAGGCGCCGTGCGTGAAGAGGGTCCAGATTCCCAAGGAAGTTCCTGAGTTAATTAACAACTCTCTTTCAACCTCGGGTATTAGGGCCGGTGTAAAGTCGGCCACAAAGTCTGCTAAAATTTGAGACTTAATCGCGGTCTGAGGTCGATACTCAATATCGTACCCACTTATTTCTATGGCCCATTTGGCCAATCTGACCAAGAGTTCGGGCTTATGCATAACGTTCCTCAATGGGTAAGTAATTATGACACATATGGGATGACATTGGAAGTACAGTTTTAACTTCCTAGAGGCGCTTAACAAAGCAGGCGCCAGTTTTTCCAGGTGAGGGTACCTAGTTTCAGCCTCACCTAAGGTTCTACTAACATAGTAAATTAGAAATTGCGTACCTTGCTCTTCCCGAACTAGGACTCCACTTACCGCTATCTCCGAGACCTCCAAGTACAAGTACAGTTGTTCATCCCTCGGTGTGTGAAGTAGTGGCGGGCTCGATAAATACCGTTTGAGTTCCTCCAAATATTACTGGCATTCCGGGGTTCACGAAAATTCATTCTTCTTCTTTAATAGTGTGAAGAACCGGTGGCTTTTGTTGGATGACCTCAAAATAAATAGCCTCAGGGTGGCTATTCACGCGGTTAACTTTTGCACAGCCTTTATATTGTCCACGACCGTGATATCTTTGATGGCTTAGGCATATATCGAGTAAAACCGATAACCCGAACCGTTAATTATTTATTGGGTTATCGGTATTGGGTTATTAGGTTAACGGATCGGTAATGGTTTAGAATTTTTTTACTATTGGGTTATCGGTTCGGGCATCGGTTTTCCAATTCTGTTAATGGGTTAACCGATAACCCAATAAGGATTAATAAAATTACTACTTTACCCTTAAGTATATGCATATGCTAGGGCTTCACTTCATTTTTTCCTATTCTTTCTCAGCTGCATTCTTCAGTCTTCACTCTTTCAGTTACTTCACATTTCTCAGCCGCATTCTTCAGCTTCATCTTCATTCTTCGTGTAAGTCTTTAGTTGCTTCATCTTCATCTTCAGTTGCTTTATCTTCAATTGCCTTCATCTTCATTCTTCATGTGGACTCAATCGCTTATTAAGTGGATGACAGAGAAGAAGGAACGTATGCCTAAATAATCACAAAGATACCTTGAGTATACAAAACTTCCATAAATTAAACTTCTATATATGCTATACGTGACATTCTTATTGAGCAAAAACTGTTTGAAATAGTCTAAAAGGAAAAAAAAGAAAAGGACCTAACAAGCAATAGACAACAATATCTTGATCTTCTAGTAGCTGCAGAATATATACTTAGGCTTCAGGGAGTCCTACACATGGCATTTCTATTGAGCAAAACTGATTGAAACTGTCTAAGAATTAATACCTTTGCTGCTTTACACAGTCAATCTAGAAAATACTTTCTTAAATTGCGCTGTAAAATACTATTTTAGTCTTTGAATGGTTAGATTTTGTACATTAAAAGGCACATATAAATTATGAATGGGAAGGTCCAGTATTTATTTTGTTCAGTTTTCTCATGTCTAGATTCTTCATCTTCAGTTGCCTTATGTCTAGATTCTTCTAATTCTTGCTGAGATGGCTCGGGGTGTGTTATTTATTCCTATTTTAAGTGTTGCATCCGAATATAAATTTAGCACTGGAGGGCGTATTCTTGATTCATTTAGGAGTTTATTGACTCCTAAATTAGTGAAAGTTCTAGTATGCCTTCAAGATTGGCTTCAGAATGAGCCATTACCTGTAAGTGTTGAGGAAGATTTAGATATTCTCGAGCAACTAGAACAAGGTAGCAATATTTTAATATTGTATATTATTTTTATAAATAGTTTATTTAATATTTTTGTTGTTTGACATGTTAATATATATTCTCATAGATTTTGCCAAACTTGAAAACGAACCTTGCGATGATGATGTGTTGAATCTTAGATAGTTGTGAGTTAAAACTTTGGTAAGTTTATTATTTAACTTATATAATATATAGTATGTTTAAAAATATTACATGACTTAATATTTTTTTCTTTTTATGTTTAATAGGTGTAACCATGCCTCGACTTTGTGGTCTCAAAGCTATCTCACATGTTTGGAGTCACTATGAAAGGATTGAAGAATGTGATGATGGATGGTGGAAAGTAAGATGTAGTCATTGTCATCTTGTTTTATGTTACAATACACGACAAAATGGTACTAAGTCCTTAACGAGGCATGTTGAGTGTTGTTTGGAGCGCAGTTTGGTAAAGCCTAAAAGGATTGAGTAGTTGTTGTCTTGTTAACTTGAATTTGAACTATTAGTATTATGTTTGGACTTGTTAATATTAAGGTGAAATTGCTACTACTTTGTATTATTATTAATGTATTTGGACAACTGTTGTTGAAGAACTAGTACTATTTCAGTTGTGTTTGGACTATGGACAACTATTGAATTACTAGCAGTTTTGACACCAAATTCTGCAATTCAGGCTTAGCAGCAGCAGAGAGTGCATTGTGTTTTGGTGCAAATACTTAAATGGCATTTTGGTGCAAATACCTGCTGCAAAGTACTCTATCTTCCTTCTTTGATTCTATCGATGCCATCCCATTCTTCACTACTTCAATATGTGAATATTAGTTGCAGATTTTATGACTGGCTCGGTCATTGTGTTTTAGATGATGGATGACAAATTGTACTCTTTTAATTTATATGTGGGTGGTAGTACTTGAGATTTTTTCATAGTCTCTTGTTCTAATTATGTTGATGCTTGTAGTATTGGAAAGTTGATTCTTGGGTTCTTTGTTCTTCCGTTTTTTCCACAAAAAGGTGGTAGGTTGGTGAGAGTTGACTTGGTCTACAAGCACAGACATAACCTTATCTTCCAAAAGGGATTGTGTATTTATGTAGATTCTCATTCAAATCTATTATTGCTTTTTGAAAATATTATCTTCAATCTATAGAAGCAGAAGCAAATGTTGTCAAATTATTTCAATATGTGAATATTAGTTTCTCCAAGCAGAAGCTTCAAATATTAGTTGTGGCCAGAACGCAGAAATTAATATACTACATGTGAATTGTCTTCTCTTTTTTGCTTAACTCTAGATTGAGTTATCTTATCGGGTAAACCGATAACCGAACCAATAATGATCGATAACCGGTTAACCGATAACCGATATCGTATCGGTTCGGCCATATTTGTAAATCGATAACCGATACGCTAAACCGATAATATTTACAATCGAACCGAACCGACCGATATCCACCCCTAGAACATACCTGAACCTACTCCAAACACACATTTTCTGGGTTCAGCTTCATGTTGTATTGCTTCAGTATACTGAATGATTCCTACAAATATCTTAAATGGTCCTCTACTCGTAGGGACTTAACTAACATGTCGTCAATGTAAACCTCCATTAATTTTTCTATTTGTTTCTTGAACATCCGATTTACTAAGCGTTGGTATATGGCACCAAATGGCATTACGTTATAACAGTACGTGCCATACTTAGTGATGAAGGAAGTTTTTTCCTAATCACCCGGGTTCATCCGTATTTGGTTGTACCCGAAATAGGCATCGAGAAAACTGAGGGTCTCGTGGCCGGTCATGACATCGATCATACGGTCTATGTTGGGCAAAGGAAAAGAGTCTTTGGGGCATGATTTATTCAAATCTTTATAGTATTCTTAATTTATTCACTTTTTAGGGACTACCACTACGTTTGCTAACCAATTCGGGTATTTTACCTCCTGAATAGACCCTATTTTAAGAAGTTTAGATACCTCATCCTTGATGAAAACATGCTTGATCTCGGACTGGGGTCTCCTCTTTTGTTTAACAGGATGAAAATTCGGGTCTAGGCTCTGCTTGTGAGTGGTTATCTCTAGTGAGATACCTGTCATATCGAGGTGGGACCAAGCAAAACAGTCTTCGTTAGTGATAAGAAATTGAATGAGCTTTACCCTAAGCTCAGAGCTTAGCCACGTGCCCAGGTATACCTTTCGATCCGGCAAGTTTTCTGTTCTAGTTCCTCGACCGTCGATTTAGTGGCGTCGAAATCATCATAAGCTATAAAAGATATGGGAATCCCATAATCATCGTCCTCGACATCCCCTTGTTTGTTCGAATCTGCCGAAGATGGTATCACTGATTGCTCTTTTGCCCCGCTTTTGACCATTGGTTTGGGCCATTCAATGTTGAAATTGTAGATGCCGGTGTCACCTCTTCGACCGCGAATATTTCTTTTGTAGCTGGTTGTACCCCATAGACTGTTTTAACTTCGTCAGGTGTTGGGAATTTCAATGCTTCGTACAGCGTCAAAGGCACCACCCTCATGTTGTGGATCCATGGCCTTCCTAATAGAGTGTTGTATCTCATGTCCCTTTGATCACATAAAATTTGGTCTCCTGGACAGTCCCAACGGTGTTTACTGGTAATGTTATTTTGCCTTTAGTGGTCTCACAATCCATGTTGAATCCGTTTAGAACTCGAACTGCAGGCACGACTTAGTCTTGCAAATCGAGTTGTTCCACTACCCTTAATCGAATGATGTTGGTTGAGCTACCTGGATCAATTAACACATGTTTAAACCAAATTTTATTTACAAGTACAGCTATTACCAGTGCATCATTTTGGGGTTGCACGATCCCTTCAACATCTTCATCGTTGAAAGATAAAGTTGCTTCCTGTATATAGTCCGAGTTCGTTTCTCCCTGGTGATGGATACATTGGTGCGTTTCAGCATCTCCTCCTGTGGGATATCAACTCCTCCGATGGTCATGTTAATGACGTGTTGAGGTTCTTCTTAATCTGCCTGTTTGTTAGAATCCATTTTCCTGAAATGATTCTTGGCTCGGTCGCTCAAGAACTCCCGAAGGTGCCCATTGTTGAATAGATGAGCTACTTCATCTCTCAGTGGTCGACAATCTTCCGTTCTGTGACCATGAGTGCCGTGATATTTTCACATCTGGTTAGGATCCCTTTGGGTTGGGTCGGACTGTAGGGGTCAAGGCCAATTGGTATCTTTGACGCACCTGATAGCCGATACAATGGAGGCAGCATAGACATTTAAAGTTGTATTCTGATAGCCTTGGTGCGTCTTTAGACTGGTTGAGGCCATTTTGGGTCATAAGTTCCCGGCTGCTTTGACCTCAGTCATTCCTCTTTTCGTTTCCCATGGGGTTTCGCCCGGACCCACTGCTTCTTCGATCTCCGTTATATGGTTGATACCTATCCTTATTTGTCCTCAGTTCATGATCGATTTCTCTCTTGACTCTGTCGAAGGTTCTGACAGGATAAACAGACCCCTAAGGGGCCCCGAGTTGATCATCTTCAACTCTGATTTTTGATTCATACCGGTTATGCACGTCGGCCCATGTAACAACCGGATATTCTATTAAGTTCTGCTTTAGCTGCTGTGAAGCCACCGAGCTTCGAATATTAAGTCCCTAAGTAAAAGATTGAACAACCCAATCATCAATTAACGGTGGCAGGTCCATCCGTTCCATTTGAAATCAAGATACTAATTCTCTAAGCATTTCGTTATCCTTTTGTCTCACTTTGGAGAGGTCCGATTTCCTGGTTTTGACATTGATAGCCCCAATATATTTTCAAAAAAGAGTCTGCAATCATAGCAAATGAGTCAATAGAATTAGGGGGTAAGTTGTGATACCATATCATGGATCTATTTGACAAGGTTTCTCTGAATTTCCTTAGTAAGACGGACTCGATCTCATCATCCACCAAGTCATTTCTCTTGATGGCACATGTGTATGAAGTGACATGCTCGTTTGGGTCCATCATTCCGTTGTACTTAGGAATCTCAGGCAAGCAGAATGTTTTGGGGATTGGCTTCGAAGCCGCACTCGGAGGGAAAGGTTTATGTACAAACTTCTTGGAATCCAAGCCTTTCAGTATCGGCGACACTCCCGATATTTGGTCGACCCTAGAATTGTGGGTCTCTATCTTTTTGTCGTTTGCTTCGATTTTCTTCTCTCCTGATTCTATTCGTTTTGTTAGCTCCTCGAGCATCTTTATGATCTCGGGGTTATTACCCGGCTCGTTCCCACACGACCTTTCCGCGACCAGTTCTTCCCTAGGAGTGATTTCTCAAGCCGGGTCGGGCTTGATCCTGCTCGGTGTGCGGCTCTGGTTTTATAACTGAGCTATTGCCGATTGTTGAGCCTGCAAAATTTTGAAGATCATCCGTAGATTGACCCCGTCCCCTCCATTGTTTTGAGTATTTTGTGCAGTCGACCGAGCTTCACAACGAATGCTATTCTCGGGGTTTGGTAGGCAAATTTGCATCGATAGCCACATACGAATTAGCGTTAATCGGATCTGCGATCGGAATTCCAGCGGAATCAGCAGGAGGTATCTCGTTACCGGGCGCTATATTATTATTTTCACCTTGGTGACCGGAGTCATTGTCAACATGCAGAGGTGCTGATTGAGAGTTTGACATTTTATATTTTCGCTTCGAATCAAAGACACTTCAAAGAGAAAGTGTAAAGTAGTGTGTGTTATGTAGATTTATAACAAATACTCACTATTATCCTTAGCCCCATGGTGGGCGCCAAACTGTTTACCCTCAAAATCGGATAACAATTGAATTTATAAGTGCTTTCAAGGATACGTGAATTAATTTGACACAAAGCGATAGATTGAACTATAAGTAAAGCAAACAATAATAAAGTAAATTCAAACTGTGTGACTTGAACAGTTACAGTCCTGAGAAATAGACCTCACTCGAACTGAATATAATCCAAATAATTTCAAATACAGAAGAACAGTAGCTTGAAGAAAAAAAACAATATTATAATACTTTTGAAATACGTGTTGCAATGTCCTTTACAAATAATCAGACCCACTTTATATAGTAGAGAAGTTCTACTTTATGTACAACTCTATATAAGGTAAAAAAAAATCTCATGATTTGCCAATTAAGCAATTTCATTGATAAATGCCGAGATTAACGCCGTGATGCGCGACCGGTTACAGATATTTCGACCTTCCGTTATGTTGGTCAATGATGTTCTCTCAAGCTAATTCGGAGTCGGAGTCAGTTCCGGGATCACGGGCTCGGTAATCTTTGAAGGCGCATGTTCTAATCTCGTACCTAGGTTCGATGGAATCCAGGGTCGATCTTCAATCCATTATATTTCGGTTTCGATATGTCAAGCAATAGATGAGTCCGATTTCGGCCGTATACATTACTAATAATTAATTTGTTTAATATGATACATGCATCAAACTCGAGTAAGTGTTTTTTTATGTAGTTGGACACTAATGGAGGATGGATACTTCGGCGTTCTTTCCTAACTCATCAAGTGATCCTTGAGCGTCCATATATCTATCAAGCTCCGTTCAATTCAAATTAGGTTGCATGAAAACGCACCATAACTTTATTTCTTTTTCATAAGTAAAAACAAAAACATTTCTTTTCAATGAGCCATTAGGAAAACATTAAAATCGAAAAAGTAACTATTAATATCTAAGAGGTGATGGAGTTTTAGAAACATAAGAAATGACAGTTCATCTTAGCCCATTCAAAGAAAAGGAAAACAAGTTTTTTGCCGAGTCATTTTGAATGATAAGCACAAATCAGTTTCATTATGACTTATAAGATAAACTTTCACCATGAATGAATTGATCATTAGTTTTAAGGTAGTAGTAATTAGGATAATGCACTTTGTCATTGATGCTGGGTATATTTCTATATGTTTTAATATTACTTTATCCATATTTTAACCATTTTTGGTATTAAAAATGGCCAACATGTGTTAATTATAGATTTTATGACTAATTAAGTTGTGTGTGATGATTAAGGATGTTTGGAGTGCAAAAATATGAAGAAAAGATGCTCCAGCTATAGGAGAAGAGGGTGGATGTGTCGTATCCAACCTTGGAAAAAAGACTAGTTGGAGCACCTTTAGCAGTGAAGTCGGGAGAAGGCATCCATCTTAGCATCCACACGTTAGCGCAGCAAGGATGAGGGAAAGATGCTAAGAAGTTCAAGTTGAGGTGGACGTGAAACATCCAACTCAGAATCAATCCTTGAAGCTGAGTCGGAAAAAGAAAAGGAAAACTTTGGCCCACGACTTTTGTACGCAATATATAAGCAAAAAATGCCTCTTTTAGGTCATCTAACACACTTGGAAGCGGAGAAAAGCCATCACAGAGTTTGGAGACCGTGGAATTCGTCTAGAGTTCTTCTTTTCCCTTCTTTTATTGATTTTTATGTATTTTTGGGAATTACTTGAGATTGCTACCATGACTATGTGTTGCTAAACTCGTTTATTCTGGGGTTATGGTTTTACATGAATGTTAATATTCGAACATTGAATTTGACGAGTTAATTTATCATATTGGGTTGTTTATTCATGTACTGAGTTTAATTATTTTAATGTCTAGTTAACAGTGAAATACTATAAATGAATCTTGAGTTGAACTTGAAAGAGGTAATTTTTGATTGCGATAGGATTGAACTGAGCGCAATTTTGAACCTGGCCATTGGCGAATTGATTTGTGAATACGGATGGAAATATACCTACTTGTCGTGCTTAGCCAATTGTGCAAGAGATTATTAATGCATTCTTTTTATCTCTAATCTCATAGGAATATAGGGTTTAGAATAAACTGGATAGGCAAGTAGAAGTTGTCAAATTTCTACGAGTATTATTGTCCTTGCACGTTAATAACCCAGATAAATTAATAAGTCGAGTCGATTGAAGAATTCAACAGGATTGTTAGCCATCCATAACCCTGGAATATTATTTCTCATTGAATAAAAATCTTTGTGCTTAGTGTGCTAGTTAATTAGTTCTTCTTTTAATCGTAACTTTAGTTAGTTGAATTAATCAAACAAAAATCACCTCGAAATTGTTTTGACTCGATAAATTAGAAATTGATTGATTTAGTTTGTAATTGATCATAAGTCCTCGTGGGAACAATACTCTACTCACTCTTTATTACTTGATTGACTGCGTATACTTACGTGTGTGATTTAGGGCAACAAATTTTTGGCGCCATTGCCGGGGACTTCGAAATTAATTGTTTCACTAGACCAAGATTTTACTACCTATCAAGTCAAGTTTTAATTTTATTTTTGTGTTTTCTAGTTTTAGTATAATTTAGTATGTTTTTATTTGTGTTAGATGACATCTTTTTAAAAATAATTGGTTGAATATTGATTATTCTTACTTTGGTGATCCCTGTGCATATTGTGAAGGATCGCACTTGTGAAAAAATTATAAATTTCAATCTTATGAGTGGAATATTTGTAATGTGTGTGGTTTCCAAGGTGATCATTGGGATGGTTGTCCTAATTCCTTTTATCCTTCTTTGTGCCCTTATTATGATATTTCTAATAATTTTTATGAGTTTGAAAGGAGCAATTAAAGTGGAGGATATGGAACGTGTTGCCCGTATTATGGTCATGATGAGGCAAGTAGCTGAGCAACAAGATGAAAATCAAAAGGCTTTACAAAGAATTAGTGCATCAATCATGAGAATGAAGGCCGAAGCGGAAGAATTGGCTAAAGAGAGTGAGTTCCTACAAGAAGATAATTTTGAAGAAGCAGATATAGTGAGCCAATTTTGGCTAAAGAAACAAGCTCATCTAATAAAATTCCATGAGTCTCAGTGTGATGGTCTTTCAAATATAGCAGAACAGCTGATAGAAGGAATAACTGAGCTCGGGAAAGAGATAGACCAATTTAGCTCAAATATCCATGATCTGCAGACTCAATTTAATAAGAAGGTTGAGGCGTCTGATGCCCGACAACCAATTATTGTGGATACTAGCCAGTTTGTGGAGCATAAAGAGGAATTTCAATCATTCGATCAAATTATTATTGATGACGCCAAAGGTTAGCAGATGTTTCTCCCAAATGCCGACACAAATATACATGGTCAACAAGTAATATAATGATAAGTAGAGTGTCGAAATCCCAGAGACTTGTGTTAACTACCGACTAATTTTACCATAATTATTATTCAGTCAAGTCAATCAAAGTTGAATAGTGTGATTCTAACTAAGCGATGAATATAATAATTAAATAACTAATCAAGCAGAAAGTGGTTGTTGAGAATTTAGTAGAGATAAATATTCCAGGATTGTGATCGATTTACCAATCCTATTGTGTTATAATTAACTCTCTCGTTCATACAAATTGCTCATGGTTGCTAATTAATCGAGTAATTGCTCTCGTGGCATTCTCTCGAATTACCACTCGCCTATTTAAAATAGATTAATGTCTATATTTCTATGGAATCAATCTATTATAAACACATTAAGATTACGATATTTAATTAAGCGTGGTGACTAGATATATTCCTGTTCTAACTACAAATCTGTCCTCTACTCAGAGTTAAAATCATGCCCCCTTTAATTCTTCTCTAATCTAGATGTAGCTTTCACAAGCATAGCATAGATAGTAAATAGAACCTAACTGTTGGTCAGACAATTAAGCAATTAATCACAAAATTGAAGAAAATCATATATTGGCGAATTATACTCAAGTTAAAGTCAACTTCAAACAACAATATTCATGGCTAAATCACAACCCTAGGACTTATGAGTTTTAGCCACTCATGATAAAGTTAAATAATTTCAAAAGTGTTTAAATAGTTGAAAATACTAAGAAAGATAGAAGAAAAATTGAGAATTCTTGCTCCCGGGTGTTCCGTGTGTGTGTTTTCCTCTCAAAGTGGCTCTCTTGTGCCCCAGGCAGTGCGACGTGCTGGTCTGGGCGCTACACTAGGGGATTTTTTTATTTTGCTCCCTTTTTGCTTCAAATTATGCACTTTCGTCCTACATTGCCTCCGGATGACTCCTACACATAAAAATAGGAATTAGCACAAACTATTATATTACACATCCGAAATCAATGAAACATGAGTAAAATGCGAGGCAATATACATACTTTAAGTCGAATATCAGTAGGTAGTTGTGCATCTCCCTTGTCCTTATCAGTAGTATCAGTGTTAGTCTTGTATTTTCTTATTTTTAGATTTGTATCACTAACTGTTAGTTCTTACGCTTCGCTTTTCATGTTATCTTGTTGGTGTTTCTGCTTGTTACTACTGCTTTTTCTTATTTCATCTTTCTTAGAACCGATGGTCGATCGGAAACAGTGATCTCTCAACAATATCAAAGGAGAAATGTTTGCGTATACACTATCCTCCATAGATTTCAGTTGTGAGAGTATATTGAGTTTTTTTTTATTGCGGTTGTTATATCCTACCACTCAATTTATTATTAATAAACTAATAGTTAATTTGTACAATATGATACATGCATCAAATTCGAGTAAGTTTTTTTTTATGTAGTACGACACTAATGAAGGATGGATACTTCGACCTTCTTTCCTAACTCAATTGAGCGTCTATATATCTATCAAGCTCCGTCCAATTCAAATTAGGTTGCATGAAAAGGCACTATAAGTATCTATAACTTCATTTCTTTTTCATAAGTAAAAACAAAAATATTTCTTTTCAATGACCCTTTAGGAAAACATTAAAATCGAAAAACTAACTACTAATATCTAAGAGGTGATGGACTTTTAGAAACATAAGAAATGACAGTTCATCTTAGCCCACTGGTTTTTGTCGAGACATGTTGAATGATAAGCATACAAATCATTTTCATTGTGACTTATAAGCTAAACTTTCACCATCAATGAATTGATCATTAGTGTTAAGGTAGTAATTAGGACAATGCACTTTGTCGTACTATAAATATAGATATTTTATTTTTCCAGCCATATATATATATATACATGACTTATATGAAACTTTTCCTTATTTTTCTAACTTTGTTTCTAATCTTTTTCTATAAAACTATACGTATATCTTTTTGAAAGACGTTGTGATAACTTTCAATTTACATAAGACCTTTTAAATGTTACAAAATACCCTAATCTATCTATGTATAATTTATATGATTCTGCCACGTCTAGACCTCCAAAGTACTTTATCTTTTTCTTAATTTTCTTATTCTGTTGACTTTAAGCCACTCCAGTTTGATACGTACATTAATTTAACAAATAAAAGAAAATAAATACAGTGAAATCATTCTATAACGTAATATTTATTTTCAATAACAACACTTCATTATAACTGTCAAGTTTTTTTTGAAATTATCATGTTATGTTATAATATATGTTCTTTATAACAGCATTTCACTATAGCAACCAAACAATATCGGAATAAATTAATAAGATTGTAATAGAGAAATTTAATTGTATATATGGTACATTTTACAAATTATCTCCATCAAACAATATTCATTAAAGCGGCAATCAACTTCACAATAAGTCCCTTTATATCAGAAAACCTAATGCTAAGTTTAGTGTGTTGCCACCTGATTGGCACATATAATGAATAGGACCGCAAGTTTTAGCTGTACGCAGCTATTGGAAGTTTGTACCACAAGTAAGTATTAATTTCTCATTCATTAGCTTTGTCCATCAATGGCTAACAGCTGTTTCTTATTCTTGTTCTTTTTCCTTATTTAAATCTTAATACAGGTAATTACTTGAAATTGCATGGTTTCTGAAGGCCGCAATAATATTTAATCTTGACCAAGCTACTTACATTATTCTTTATATATCCTCAAACCTCCAAGTTTAGGGTTTTTATAGCGTTTTTAATACATCATAGTTTTCTTCGGCTATATATATTTTAACATAAATATGCTAAAAAGGCTTAACCTTGTCAGCTTGTTTCTCCTTAGGCAAATTTTTAATGGGTAATGTTTATCTACGCCTTTAGTCATTATTTTTGTTAATCATTTAAAAAGATCGTACCTTTTACCAGATTAAATCTTTTTTTATTTACAATTTTTACTCATCAAATTGTAAGATTTTTACTTTACAATTCAAGGAAGGGATTCTAACTTATGTCTCTTATTTGAGTATAGGAATTCGACCTAATAAGTTTGATATATAGAATTGTTTTGAGGGAAAAAAGTTATTTGATGCATTATCGTTAGCGGAATTGAAAGGGAGATGTCTTCTCAAGAAGAAAGATGCAATCATTCATTTGTTATAATTAAATCATACCATTAAAGATAGTGCCAAACAAGACCAAATGATAAGATAAAGTGGGCACTTTCTCTTCGTTCCATCATTATGTTGAATATTGTAACTAAGATCATTATTTAAAAGAATGGTAAGGCTCCAAATATTTAGGGTTAGCACACCAAATTAGTTTCTGTTCAATTATTTGACATTAAACTTATTAGATATTTTTACAAAACATAAGAAGAACTATAACTCATAATATTTTAACTTGTAGTTCATTTGAAAATTTTGTGACAAAATCATAGTTGAAAACACTGATCACCTTTCAAGGTAAAAATAACGGTACGATATAAATCAAGAAAAAATAAATTTTATTTGTATTTATAATTTTATTCAACTTAAAATATATTTACAAAGGATAAAAAGACAAACCACGTCTCACTAAAGAGTTTCGATTAGTTCTTTACTTATTACTTTGGCCTTGAATATATATTATCCTCTCAAGATCTACATTTTATCTTTTATACTGCACCAACTATATAATTAATCAAAATCTAGAATAATTCAGTTTAAGCAAGATCACCCTTTTTATTTTCAAATTTCAAACAATAGGAGTACAAGGGATGGCAATGAGGCGGCGAAGGGCGGGTTTAGCCTTAACCCGCTAAGACTTCAACCCGCCCCGTCCCGCCCCGTATAGCAATATTTTTAATTATCAACCCGCACCGCCCGCACAGCATAAACCTACACCGCACCACCCCGTTTATAAGTTTTTTTTTAAAAAAAAATGCTTTTCTTTCGTTTTCATTTTTAAGGAGTAGTTTTTCTTTTTTTATGAGTTTGATTTCAAGAACAAGTCCCAATTTTAATTTGTTTGAATTGTCTTCAAAATTTCATAGGAGTATTGATCACGCCCAATTATGCCTTGTAAGAAGGACTAAACGGTCGCTGCAAATATAACCCAGTTCAAGTCCGGAGTCGAATCCCACAGGGAACTAACCTATTTACTACAACCTTAAATAAATGCTAATGATAAGCTCAGACAACTTCCAGATGTAATAGTTTTATGAATAATCAGTGGAATTTATTTAGCCAAGGAAAAATGACAATAAAATTAGCAATAATCAAGACTAAAATTGAATTCAAGAGTAAAAGGATCTAGGGCTATTGATTTTCCCAATTGCCGGATTAATTCTCAACTCTTTAGCTATAATCTCGCCGTAATACTCTATGAGGATTATGAGTTCCAGGCTACCGTAATTACATTTCGATCAATTACGATAATTTACTAGAAGCATTCTCTCGAACTACTCTAGTTAACAATTTATGCAACTCAGAATTATCCCACCAAAATTTCGTTATTTCTAACCCCACTTTTAAATTCAAGTAATTAATCTCTTAACTTCCCCAAAAGTGGTGTTGTTCAACAACAATCTAACCAACTGTTCTTTCTCAAGCAACACAAGGTGAATAGACACGATTAATCGAGGGCCCTTTCAATTAACCACAATACAATAAGTAATTGAACAATCATAGAATAAATACGGCTCAATTATAACAAAATAGAGTCAAGACTTCATCCAACAATTGGTTCCATCAACCCTAGATAACAGATTTAGCTACTCATGCTAATGGAAAATAAATCACTAAAATAATTCATAATCAACAAATAAAAGTATCAAGAAGAAGATGAAAACTCTTAGGAATTTATCCATCTTCTTCCCCTCATTCTTACCTCTAAAATCTTCTAAAAACAGCTATCTCCCACTTCTGGGCGAGTTTAGGTTTCATATAGGTTTAGGTTAGTCGTCTAGAAAATTACATAATTAACCCTGCGTGTTTAGCTTTCGTCCGCCCGTCCGCGGCCGCGGATTTGGACTGCCTCACTGCCTTGAGTTCGCGGACCAGTTCGCGGCCCACTCCGCGGTCGCGCACCTGGAGGGGTCGTTTCGCTTGCTTTTCTCGCTCCTTTTCGACCGGGTTAACCTTCGATTGCCCTTTCACATTCCATGTTGACTCCAAAATACTCGTTAGCTCCCTCCTAGCTCAGAGTAGCTCCTGCAAAGCATCAAATTCTTAATTAGAGCATTTTATTATCTTTTATCATTCAAATATCAATAAAGTGCGGCTAAATTAGAGTGTAGGTAGTGTCTAAATTGCATGAATATAGCCTACTATCAACACCCCACACTTAAACCATTGCTCGTCCCCGAGGAATCAAACCACACTCCAAGAGGCTTAATTTCACTGAGCGACTTCCCTACTCGTCACACCAAGAATATTTCATATAAATTGAGTATATTAGTGCAACATCTACACCTCAAGAGTTGACTCCCTCTAGCCACACAATGTTCCTAACTGGCTTACTTACTCTATATCAAAGGTCCAGACTTACCTCTCCTTCATGAATCAAGTGCATGCTCACAACAAAAGAGACTCATTTCACAATCAATAAAATTCACACACAGTGAGGAACTTTAAAAGGAACAGAATTCACTCACCCTCAGAAATGACATTCTTGTGCCACAAAAAATGCACTATAGGCTTGCTCGTAGTGTACGACTCTACTAATTGAGCTCACTCACTCTAGGATCAAGTAGGACTTTATTTGGATGTAATGTAGGCTGTAGGTTGGGTAGGATATATTTGGATATATAATAGTGATTATACCTCCCTAAGCGCTTTAATACATTTATTTTACAATCAAGTCCACACCTAAGTTAAACCAATATTTTTATTTTTTTTTAAACACCACATATACCACCCCACACTTCTTCTTTGAGCACAATAACCTTAAAAGCCACCAAAGATTTATTACCAATCAACATGATACACTATTAACAATGTTCTTCTCTTTTTTTTTCAAGTGGCCTTTTCCAACAAGATTTACCTTTCTCTTTATTTCCTAGTTCCACTCAAAAGATCCATCAACTACCCCACACTTTATCCTTTGTAAATTCATAGTATTTTCAGTGCTTACGAGAGGTAAAGGATTCAAAAAGATGGTCAATTCAAACAAGGGATAGGGCTTGTAATGTGGTTGCCAAGGAAACAGGATTACAGGCTCAACGGGGTTAACTATGGTACATAGCAAATAGGTGGGTGGAGTATGTATATATATGGTTCAACAAAGAAATGCTTATATCACTTCCCAGACTAAACAAGACTACCATTTCACTTTGCAGACACACAGGGCAAGTTCTAGGCGTTAAATGTCGTGCACAGAATATAACAAGCCTCCCACACACATGGCACATGACTCGTTCCAGATTAGATCATCAAACACTCAGATCAGGGTATTTCAGCCAAATTAAGAACATACATTTTAAGGCCTTCTTACAAGAGTCAACAAATGAGCCTAAGCGTCACACTAAAGTAACCGCTATATTCAAGGCATTACGAAATCAAACAAGGCTTCCTATTTTAATTCTGCCCATAGCCCATAAGTTCCTAACAAAAAAAAGCTAACTACACCCGGTTCAAACAAAACCCTTGAAAAAGAACTGTAGTTTGAAGAAAAACCAAGGGGGAATTGATACACTACTACAAAAGAAAATCTTTTTTTTTTCTTTCAACTTTAGTCCCTCAAGAAATTCGTCGAATGATATCCATCGTTGGGCCAAGTCGAAATTGATTTATACAAATAAACTACGAAATTATCTACATACAACAAAGTATCCCCCACCCCACACTTAAAAAGATGGCATGTCCCCATGTCATATAAAGTAAAGTAATGTGAGGTAAAGGAACTTCCCTGGTGGATCAGTCTTGATCGGAGACAGTGCCAGGGTCAAGATGACATGCTCTCCCCAGCGCACGCAGCCAGCCCATGATTTTCTTTTCTGACTTCGCATTTTGGTTTGCCAAAGCATCAACTCCGGTCCCCAATTCCATGACGGAGGTGCGCAGTCCTGCCATGTCTTGTTCTAGGGCTGTCATTCGCGTACTACACCTGACCTGGGATGGTCCTTCAGCTACTGCAGCTTGTTCCTGTGGGGGTGAGGCAGGTTCAACCTCCTCTTGCCCTTCGTCGCCCTCTTCCGACGCATTAGAATCGTCACTATGAGCTGCTCCTGGTGCCACCGAGTGTTTCCCGATGGTCACTTTGTCTACCCGGAACTTTGCTTCTTTCTTTACCATGCCATCCGCATTTGGGTTCTCAGGCACCCTTGCTGCCCGGCACAATCTAGTGATCAGAGTGGGGGAAAAGAACCCATACCTCTTCTGTGTTGAACGGACGAACATCTCAGACTGATGAACCTTGGCCCCATCGAAGTCGTGGCCATTCACGAAGCACCATATCAAGGCTGCTCTCGGACTATTTACCTCTGTGGTGTTGTGGGACGACAGTAAGCGACTGTTGATGATGTACAACCAGCATTTTTCTTCAAAAGCGAGTGAGGAAGAGTGTAGTTTTGATCCCGGCACAACCCACACTACCTCTTTGTGTGGTGCACAGATAGTTCTGAAAAACTTGTTCCATGTGATCGGTTCTCTCCTGTAAGTATCATAGAAATCTTCCTCCCCATTGAATTCAGGCAATCGATACACTCTCCTGATGGCTTCTAACGAGGCATCCACCCTCGTGTGTCGCACAGTGCATATTCTATCCTCATGTTCGGGGCAGTTGACATAGAACTCCCGAACAAGCATCAAGTTACCCTCCTCCGGCTCTTCGAAAAAGCTGTCCAATCTGCACCTGATCAACTCCCGATACATATTAGGGCATTCATCCTGGAGGGACGCCCTGTTAATACCCATTTTCGGTACAGGTTTTTTAGTGGCCTTCAAACTGAAATGGTCTTGGGCAGCTCTGGAGACAAACCTGGTACAATCAAATTGAGCTGCACTGGTCTGTGCCCGTCCCCGAGATGAGCCTCCATGACCACTTGATGAGGCCCCGGTAGCGCCTCTCTTCCTTGAGGGTTGCATTTTGCCTACACAATAAATACTACTATCAGTGGATAGAGGAATATGTGTCCCAATGGCGGTTACTCAGACTTCACTCGCACAATTGGTCACAATTTATCTTCAACACTCATTAAGGCAAATCAACAAACAGGTAGTGTGCATATGTACCCCCAAGTCACCCAAAGACCCAATCAAATCCAACAATGGCTTCCTCCAAATCAATCAATTCAAATATACCACATATAAACCACAATCCAAATCCCAAACAAAAGTACCTATGATTTTACTACCCTATACAGAAAAGGAAAATAAAATTAAAAAAAATACTAAGAAAGAGGAATAAAATCATGTACTTACTTGGAGATCTTGAGAAGAACGGAGGTTGGAGATCGGTTGAGTGGAGAAGAGAAGGAAGGAGAAGAGTCGTGTGTTAAAAGGAAAATATAGGGGAAAGGAAGGGTTTGGGTTCTTGAGGTTAGGGAGGGAAGAAGAGAAGCGGGGGGGGGGGAAGAAGAGAAGTGGGAGGGAGTGAGGGGTTTGGGTTGTTGAAGTTAGGGAGGGAAGAGGAGAAGTGGGGGGGAGTGAAGGGTTTGGGTTCTTAGAGTTAGGAAGGGAAGAAGAGAAGTGGGTAAAGTGAGGGTTTGGGTTAAGGAAAAGAAGGGGTTGGGGGATTAAAATAAAAAAACTTACCTAGACAAGCCCGAGCTTCCGCGCCCCAAGTGAGGGTTTGGGTTAAGGAAAAGAAGGGGGTGGGGGATTAAAATAAAAAAACTTACCTAGACAAGCCCGGGCTTCCGCGGCCGCGGATTCTGGGCAGAGGGGGTCCCAAAATTCGCGGCCCAATCCGCGATCGCGGACGAGGGGCAGAATACAGGCCTAAATCTGCGGTCCAATCCACGGCCGCGGATCTCCGTCTCCAGCCAATTTTTGTGTTTGCCGCATTTTTTTTTACCTAGTCTTGGGTTAATTTCGACCCCCGAATCCTTCCGATGGACATGATCTTTGCCCTGCACACTAATAGGTCGGTCAAAGTCGTTCAAAATCAATTACAACAAACAAATTAAGAAAAATAATGGGTTGCCTCCCAAAAAGCGCCTAAGTTAACGTCGCGACACGACAATTTAAAACAAACCATGGGTTGCCTCCCAGGAAGCGCTTGATTTAACGTCGCGGCACGACGCAGGCTTTCATTATCACTCCTCGTTCGTGTACTGGGTCTCTTCCAAAGTTATCACCACTTTATCACATTTCTCTTCGACCATTCCAAGGTAATGTTTCAACCTTTGCCCATTTACCGTGAACTTGTTTGTCCCATATTCGGATTCAATCTCCACAGCTCCGCTTGAGAACACTTGCACCACTCTGAAAGGTCCTGACCATCTGGACTTCAACTTACCGGGAAACAACCTCAATCTCGAGTTGTATAACAACACTAGATCTCTGGGCTTGAAGTTCTGATCTAAGATGTGCTTATCATGGATCATTTTCATCTTTTCTTTGTTTAATCTGGCATTTTCAAAAGCATGGAACCTGAATTCCTCGAGCTCATGTAACTCAGTGACTCTGCTGGTGCCTGCGGTCTCTATATCCAGATTCAGCTGCCGCAGTGCCCAAAGTGCTTTATGTTCGAGCTCTTCCGGAAGGTGGCATGCCTTTCCAAACTCCAACTTGTACGGTGACATACCAATTGGAGTTTTGAATGTTGTGCGGTATGCCCATAATGTATCATCCAGCTTCTTCGCCCAATCGGTCCTTGTTGCATTCACTGTCTTTGTCAGGACACTTTTAATTTCTCTATTGGACACTTCAACTTGCCCGCTCGTCTGTGGGTGATACGGTGTGGCTACTTTGTGGCGAACTCCATACTTTTCCAACAGACGTGCGAACGCTCTATTGTAAAAATGGGTTCCACCATAACTGATTATAGCTCTCGGGGTGCCAAAACGTGTGAAGATGTTTTTCTTTAGGAAACTTGTTACCCCTTTTGCATTATTGGTTGGGAGAGCCATTGCTTTGACCGACTTGAAGACATATTCAACCCCTACCAATATATATTTGTTACCATACGAGCTGACGAACGGCCCTATAAAGTCGATCCCCCACATGTAAAAAAACCTCCACCTCTTGAATTGTTGTCATCGGCATCTCATGATGGCGAGATATGTTGCATGTCCTTTGGCATTCATGCAACTTTTGACCCAAGCATGGGCATCCTTGAATAGAGTAGGCCAATACAATCCCGATTCCAACACTTTTGCTGCTGTCCGAATTCCTCCAAAGTGTCCACCATTTGGTGAAGCATGGTAAGCCTGCAAAACAGAAGTTGATCTTTCTCGGGGATACACCTCCGGATCATGTTATCTACACATATTTTAAATAATAGAGGTTCGTCCCAATAAAAGGCTCGACAGTCACGAAAGAACTTTTTCTTTTGAATTGAGGAGAGTTCATAAGGTACAATACCGCTTGCTAAATAGTTAGCAATATCAGCATACCAGGGCGTCTCCTCCATTGTCACAGCAAGTGACTGTTCATCCGGGAATATCTCTGTTATGTCTTCAACCTCCATTCTCTTTTCAGCTCCTTCCAATCTTGAGAGGTGGTCTGCCACTTGATTGTCTGTCCCCTTTCTGTCACGAATTTCCAGATCGAATTCTTGTAGCAAAAGAACCCGGCGAATCAAGCGTGGCTTTAACTCCTTCTTTGCTATCAAGTACCTAATTGCTGCATGGTCAGTATAAACAATAACTTTTGAACCAATTAAGTACGACCTGAATTTGTCGAAGGCAAACACTACAGCCAGCATTTCCTTTTCTGTTACAGTGTAATTGAGCTGTGCACCGCTGAGCATCCTACTTGCATAGTAAATCGGGTGCATCATCTTATCTTTTCGCTGCCCCAAGACTGTTCCTATAGCATAATCACTGGCGTCGCACATGAGCTCGAATGGTTGCTCCCAGTTGGGTGCAACAATGATGGGTGCAGTTATCAGTCTCTTCTTCAGCTCCTCAAATGCCAACCTGCAATCATTAGAAAACACAAAGGGCTGATCCTTTTCAAGAAGTTTACATAAAGGTTTAGCAATTTTGGAAAAATCTTCTATGAATTGCCTGTAGAACCCGGCTTGCCCAATGAAACTTCTCACTGCCTTGACCGAAGTGGGCGGTGACAATTTCTCAATCACATCAACTTTAGCATGGTCGACCTCAATTCCCTTACTGGACACTCGATGCCCCAAAACTATTCCTTCTTGTACCATAAAAATGGAACTTTTTCCAATTCAGCACCAAATTTGTCTTCACACATCTTTTGAGCACTCTTCTTAAATTGTGAAGACAATCTTCGAATGAATACCCCACCACGGAGAAATTATCCATAAACACCTCCATAATATCCTCTACCATGTCAGTGAAAATGGCTAACATGCACCGCTGGAATATAGCCGGTGCATTGCAAAGTCCAAAGGGCATTCTCCGAAAGGCAAAGATGCCATATGGACAAGTGAAGAATGTTTTCTCTCTGTCTTCCGGGGCTATTGAGATCTCGTTATACCCCGAATATCCATCCAAGAAATAGAAGTGGGACCGCCCAACTAACCTGTCCAACATTTGGTCAATGAAAGGCAATGGGAAATGGTCCTTTCGAGTGGCTATGTTCAGTTTCCGATAGTCCATGCAAATCCGCCACCCCGTGACTGTACGAGTCGAGATCAACTCATTATTCTCATTTTGTACGACCATCATTCCTCCCTTTTTCGGCACACATTGGACAGGACTGACCCAGTGGTTGTCAGAGATGGGGAAGATGATACCCGCATCCAGCCACTTGATCACTTCCTTCTTTACTACTTTTTTCATATTTGGGTTCAGACGTCGTTGATGTTCCCTGGAAGGTTTGTGCCCTTCTTCCAAAAGAATCTTGTGCATGCAAAAGGCTGGGCTGATACCCTTTATGTCTGCCATGGTCCAACCAATGGCAGTCTTACATTCTTGCAATACCTTCAATAGTTGCTCTACCTGCACAGCTAGCAAACTAGATGATATAATAACAAGCAAAGTAGAATTAGGCCCCAAGAAAGCGTACGTGAGGTGGGCTGGAAGCAGTTCAGGTCCAGCTGTGGTGGCTCCTCTATTGATGGTTTTGCAGGTGGTGTTTCTCTCTCTTCTAAGCGTAGGGGCTCGAACTGAGGTTCCCTTTTCCAGAATCCTTGACCTTCGAGAGCCATGACCCACTCTACCAACCCTTCACCGTCCATCTCTTCCAAATTCATCAAGCAGGCTTCTAGTGGATCCTTGATATTAAAGGTCTCGTCCTCTTCTTGCAGTATCACATCTACGACCTCCACTAGTGAGCAGTTTGCAAATTCACTAGGTATCCTCATGGATTGTTGAACGTTGAATATTATTTCTTCATTGTTCAACCTCATTTTCAACTCTCCAGTCTCATAATCAATTAATGCTCTCCCAGTGGCTAAGAATGGCCTTCCCAGAATGATGGGTATCTCTTCATCCACCTAACAATCAAGAATAACAAAGTCTGCAGGAAATACAAATTTCCCCACTTGCACAAGCACATCATCAAGAATTCATGTCGGTCTTTTGACTGTGCGATCAGCCAGTTGCAGTAACATTGAGGTCGGTCTAGCTCTGCCAATGCCCAGTTTCGTATAGATTGACAAGGGCATCAAGTTTATGCTGGCTCCCAAGTCACACAATGCTTTAGCAACAGCATAACTCCCAATAGTGCATGGGATAGTGAAGCTACCTGGATCAGACACCTTTTGGGCCATAGGTTTTGTCACTACCACGCTGCAGGTCTGTGTCAGAGTTACAGTGGACAGGTCCTGAAAGTCAAATTTCTGCGACATCAGGTCCTTCATCATTTTTGCATACCCTAGCATTTCCCTGAAAGCATCCATCAGTGGAATAATCAATTGAATCTGTCGAAGCATTTTCATGAATTTCCTGTATTGATCATCTTTCTTTTGTTTTGCCAATCTCTGAGGGAATTGTGCAGGAATCAATCTCTGTCCATTACTTGATGTCTTTTCTTTGTTGGAACCTTCTGGCACAAGAGGTGCCACCTGTTTTGAGACTTGTTCACCGTCCTTCTCCTTACCTTTGTCAACCTGTGCTTGTTCAATTACAACCTCGATGAGCTCTGCTGACTCATCTGCCTCTAATATAACTGGAGTAGTTAGCGTAGTCTCTCTCCTAAATTGAGCAACTTCTTGCTCTCTATCTAAATCTCTTCCATTCCCGAGACTCACTGCCATTAGCTGATTTGGGTTCTGTTCCTTTGGGTTAATATTTGTATCTGCAGGCAATGTTCCTTAGGGGCGATTGTTCAAGGCCATAGACAGTTGTCCCAGTTGAGTTTCAATGCCTTTGATTGTTAAATCATGTGCTGCTAACTTTTCTTGCATCTTACCATTTGTTCCAATGAGTTGTTGCAGCATACCCCTGACTTTTACCATATTGTTGTCCTATTGTTGATGAGGTGGTTGGTAGGCCAACTGTTGCTGGTACTGCTGATTATAGCCATGCTGCCTTTGATAAGGCACAACTTGACCTTGTGGTCGTGCGCCTCCAGAATTGGGGTTGTGTTGTGGTAGGTTGGGTCTGTACTGCTTGTTTGGTGCTAGTCCCCATTGTTGCCCACCTTGCCTCTGACCTCCAAAATTATTGACATAATTCATGCCTTCTCTGAAGCCCTGATTGTCATTCTCTCCACTCCACGAGTACATATATGACTGGTTTATGCAAGGAGTGCACAATCCTCCATTCGTTATATCAGCAATATGCACTTGCTTTGTACCCATCTCATCAATTTTCTTTGTCAGTATGCTCATCTGAGTCATAAGAGTGGATATGTTCTCTGCATGGGAATTGTTTGGGTCAAGAGTAACAGAATGCACTATTGGTGTAAGTGTCGTACATCTAGCCATCCAGCATGAATTTTGAGCCATCTTGTCAAGAAGAATCTTGCACTCTGTGAATGTCTTACTCAAAAATGTACCCCCAGCTGAAGCGTCTATATTGGCCTTCAAACTATTTGCTAAACCCATGTAGAATCTCTGTCCCAGTATCTGATCTAGAATGCCATGGTGTGGACACTTCACTAGCATACCCTTGACCTCTCCCAAGTTTCTTGCAAGGACTCAGTTGGTTTTTGTCTGAACTGCAATATCTCATCAATCTGCCTTGCAGTCTTGTTGGGAGGATAAAACTTGTTTAAGAACTGTTTGACTAATTCTTCCCAAGTGGCAATGGAGTTTATTGGGAGTGAATTCAGCCAAGTTTGAGCCTCTCCAGTCATAGAGAATGGAAACAGTAATAGCTTGATGGCTTCAGGAGTCACATTCGGTTGTCTTTGGGTCACACATATTGATAGAAAGTTCTTCAGATGTTGTTGTGGGTCTTCAATGTATGACCCGGAGAACAGTCCCTTATTTTGCAATAGATGCAGCATGTTGTTGGTGATCTAGAATGTCTCCGCTTGTATCTGAGGTACAACAATGGCGGTGGCTAAGTTATCAGCAGTTGGTTATGCCCAATCATATAGAGTAGCTTCTGGCACAAGAGGTGCCACCACTCCATTGTTTGGGTCAACCCGATTATTCCGATTATTTTCGTTGGAATCGTCCACGTTGTCCATTTTAATTTCGAGTGTGTGTTTTTGTTGTAACTGTTTGTTCTTCTTGTTGGCTCGATTTAATGCCCTGAATACTTTCTCAGGGTCTAAAAGTCCTTCAAAAAGTTCACCAGCCCTCGAAGAGCTTCTAGGCATACACCTGAGTCACAGGAGAATTCAAACGTGAGAATTTCAATAAAAAAAAAAATTTAAACACCGTAAGAAATTGATCCAAACTAAGAATCCTAGTAATTCTTCTAAGTTGTAATAAATAACACTGTTAGTTCCCCGGCAACGGCGCCAAAATTTGATCACGCCCAACTATGCCTTGTAAGAAGGACTAAGCAGTCGCTGCAAATATAACCCGGTTCAAGTCCGGAGTCGAATCCCACAGGAAACTAACCTATTTACTACAACCTTAAATAATGTTAATGATAAGCTCAGATAACTTCTAGATGCAATAGTTTTATGAATAATCAGTGGAATTTATTTAGCCAAGGAAAAATGACAATAAAAGTAGCAATAATCAAGACTAAAATTGAATTCAAGGGTAAAAGGATCTAGGGGTATTGATTTCCTCAATTGTCGGATTAATTCTCAACTCTTTAGCTATAATCTCGCCGTAATACTCTATGAGGATTATGAGTTCCGGGTTACCGTAATTACCTTTCGATCAATTACGATAATTTACTAGAAGCATTCTCTCGAACTACTCTAGTTAATAATTTATGCAACTCAGAATCATCCCACCAAAATTTCGTTATTTCTAACCCCACTTTTAAATTCAAGTAATTAATCTCTTAACTTCCCCTAAAGTGGTGTTGTTCAATAACAATCTAACCAACTGTTCTTTCTCAAGCAATACAAGGTGAATAGACACGATTAATCGAGGGCCCTTTCAATTAACCACAATACAATACGTAATTGAACAATTATAGAACAAATACGGCTCAATTATAACAAAATAGAGTCAAGACTTCATCCAACAATTGGTTCCATCAACCCTAGATAACAGATTTAGCTACTCATGCTAATGGAAAACAAATCACTAAAATAATTCATAATCAACAAATAGAAGTATCAAGAAGATGATGAAAACTCTTAAGAATTTATCCATCTTCTCTCCCTCGTTCTTGCCTCTAAAATCTTCTAAAAACAGCTATCTCCCACTTCTGGGCGAGTTTAGGTTTCATATAGGTTTAGGTTAGTCGTCTAGAAAATTACATAATTAACCCTGCGTGTTTGGCTTTCGTCCGCCCGTCCGCGGCCGCGGATTCGACTGCGGATCCGGCCGCGGATTTGGACTGCCTCACTGCCTTGAGTTCGTGGACCAGTTCTCGGCCCACTCCACGGCCGCGTATCTGGAGGGTTTGTTTCGCTTGCTTTTCTCGCTCCTTTTCGACCGGGCTAACCTTCGATTGCCCTTTCACATTCCATGTTGACTCCAAAACACTCATTAGCTCCCTCCTAGCTCGGAGTAGCTCCTGCAAAGCATCAAACTCTTTATTAGAGCATTTTGTTATCTTTTAGCATTTAAATATCAATAAAGTGCGGCTAAATTAGAGTGTAAGTAGTGTCTAAATTGCATGAATATAGCCTACTATCAAGTCTATATAATAACGATTGCAATTATCTATGATCAGAGTACTCTGTCTTCACTGAAGGAACCAAGTCGTGTAAAATGAGTTAGAGATGTGATCGATTTTACTTCGAGATTTTGAATATTAACTACCTTACAAATAATCCATAAGTATAGTTTGCTGAGGAAGGAATTTATTTTTACAAAATTAATCAACTCTGTTAGCAATGCAACTCAAATTGTCATTGAGTAAATTAATTACTTTAGCTTCTCCAAGTTGGTGTGGGTACTTGTGCAGATTCGTTTTCCTGATATTGGATAAGTATTAATCAAATAAATACTTACAACAAATAACTGAAACAGAGTAACATTAATTATATATGAAAATTATAAGTTGAAATGGCCAAAACCAGTAAAAAACAAAGCTAAATTGAGATAACGAGAGTGGAAAGACAGAGTCGAACGAAAGTGGTCGAGTGAAACCTCAAAGTTAGTGCATTTAAAAGAAATGGAGCTGGTACAAAAAAGTAAAGCCCGCAACCACCCCGCACCCGTTAAAATTTTAAATAATTTATTTTAATCCACACCGCACTTGCCCCGCAATTATTTTCCCGCAACCGCCCGCAGACTTAGACCCGCACCGCATCCGCATCCGCATTCGCACCCGCGCTATGGCCATCCCTAAAGAGTACCGTCAGACATTAGAACTATTAAGGTTTCTTTTTATTCTTCTTCTCTTTTTTTTTAATTACAAACGGCAATTAATAACAAGACTTTTCTTATTTTACTGCAACGATATCATATAGGAAGCATGCCAGCTGGTTGAAGTTCATGTCAATCTTTGAACATTCAGAAGTTGATGTTGATACAAGGTTTCCGAATTCTCATAATTGGTCTATGATTCATTTAGAAAATGACTATGATCACTTTTAGAAAAGCTTAAGGAAATATCTATATATCATAATCAATGGATAACGAAATAACCATATATACGTGTAAAGTTAATTAATATCTATATATTATAATCATTTTGGTCGTCTGTTGCGTAAAGATAAAAGATACACATATATACAGCATGTTTTCCCACTAAGCTCGTCCATCTAATGATAAATAATTAGGTATGTTAAGTCGAACAAAAGTCTCTAGACCGTAACATTTTCTTTTCTAGCATATGTGTGTGTTCATATGTGTAAATAAAATAAAATATGAAAAAATGACACAATATATCCGCTTTCAAAATAATAACCGTAAAAATATATATTTTTTATATATATATACATTATGTATGTTATATACTAAAATTATACAAATTTTATACATGTTTTCGGCTACTGAATATAATTAGTTTCTGCCATGGACTAAAAATGAAAAAAGCCCACAAAATATGTTCACTCTTTGCTCCTTCATCGTACTTAAAAGATACATTAATTAAGATGCTATAAATTACAGTCTTTTATATTTAAAATATTTTTAAAACTTATTTTAAAAGGTTTTAGTTAATAAAATTATTTGATTTTGTAGTATTACATAAAATGATATCAAAAAGTAGAGATGGATATTTTCTTTAATTTGCTTCAAATAAATAAAGTAAATTATTTACCGTGAACTTAATATTCAGCAAATTAAAGTAAAAGAGAATCTCTTTTTTTTGTGACTAATTAAAGAAAAAGTTTTGACCAATGAAATTTAATTACATTTACTGAAAGGATCCTTTTACAACGACAAATTATTTTCACACATCGTTCGTACCGTATTAAATGGAAGATTCTTCGTCGTCTTCCCTCTTTGTTGCTGTTATATAAGTCATAATAAAGCCGGCTCTCACAATAGTGCCACCTGTTTTCTTACTACTGAGTACTACCGCTGTACACTGTACAGTCTGTACTGCCCCTGTAACTTCCATATTTGCACTAATTCCTCCCACCTCTTCATAATTATACTTTAGTCTTGCATCTTTTGCACACTTCCATATAGTGGTGCTCCGGAAAAAACAAAAACTCGAACCGAATCGAAAACCGAATCAAAATGATAAAAATAGCTAACAACTTTTTGGTTTGATTTTATTTTGATTTTGATTTTTGAAAACTAACTAAATTTGATTTGGTTAGTTTAAGCAAAATATAATCGAAAAAATCGAACTGAACCAACTATAAAATACTCATTTAAAACTTATTATTACACACACATATGTATTATATACATACATTCTGTATAAAAAATTTAATTTATGGTATATATTAATGGTTTGCACTCTTAGTTGGTTGTCTGGTTCCAGTTCATTATAATAATCTAGTTCTTTGTCTTTACATTCTAATTTGATTGGTAGTTTTATTTTGCTAAGTCCAAGAATTTATTTCATGTTAAAAATTAATTAACTTTAATTAAGTTCTTAAATTATTCATCACTATATAATTTAATTATCTAATATATCATGGTAAATGGCCGATTTTCTCAAAGAATAATTATTTTGATAGTGTTATATTCGAATGTAATCGTTGGAATATGTATTTGGTCGTGTATGTCTCATATTTTAAAAAATAATAATAATAAATAGATAAAAATTGATATACACAGAATCGATTAAAAAATCGACTTAATTAGTTTGGTTTGGTTTCAATATTTAAAAAACTGAGTTAATTGGTTAGATTTTTTTAAGGGAAAAACTCCTAAACTGAACCATGATCACTCTACTTCCATTATTCCATAGTTCCATTCTTTCCTATGTCTGCTTAGTGCGAAATTATGGGATACCAGGAGGAAGGTGAAAATAACCAGGCAAAAAAACTATTCCACTTAAGTTATGTGTTGTATTTTGCTTTTTGGTTATTTGGTATATTTTAAAGAGAATAATTATAGAAATGTGACTTACATGATGTGGTTGAAAGAATTTCAAAGTACGTAGCTGGTAGTTTGTTAGACTCTCAATCGTATATCGTTTGACTTGACCAGAAGCTCGTATTTACATTAAGTCATTGGTTGAATATGCAAACGGCATGAACCGTGGTTTGATGACCCATACACAATGGGTAGATGAGTGTACTGCTATTAATAGTTCAAGGTCTTGTGCACAACGGAAGCTCAAGTTTATTATTATTATTATTACTAGTTTTTCGACATCAGCGTTGCATGTGTATCTCATATTAGTAGCGGATCCAGAATTTTAAAGTTATGGGTGCTCGCCGATAAAGACTCCAAAAAAAGAGGAAAAATGAATATACTTATGGGTGCTAACTCAATATTTATCTAAATATTTGTACAATTGTCTATATAATTTACAAAATATGGTCAAAGTTAATGGGTGCTTAAGCACCCACAAGTGCCCATGTGCATCCGCCAGTGTCTCATACTAATACGTACAAACGCTTTTAAACGGTATAGATAATATTAAAACATGAGTATAATGAATAACATGAAAATTGAAGGGGAAAATGAAAACTCAAACTGATGAAAGGATATACTTTATTTTCTAGTGATGAAGTAGAAATATGAGAGAAAAAAATATTTCATTAGTAGTTATCTTCTACTTCGGTCACGATTATAGTTTGTATTTGTATACGGTCAACAAATTCAGTATTACATTTTCATAGTTGGTTAAAATTTATTTTTGATTTACCATTATGTGTAGTTGTATTTACATTGTTATAATGTGGTGATGATAAAACTCAATACAACATACATGAACTGAAAATTTGGTCTTTCTTTTTTATTTGTCGAAATTATTTTTTTGTGTAATCTTGTAAGTTTGAAACTGGGCCATCCTTGCACATGTTGTATCAGTTTCTGCTCAAATTTTAGATTTCATTTTATGAATATGAGGGTTTTCTTTTTATTTAATTTATTCTTTTCTATATTACTGGTTAATCTTCTAAGTTAGATATATGCATGGCTCGATTGTAAACTGAATTTGCCAACAATTAGTGGATGATATGATGCAAATATTTCTATTTAGGCACTGAAGAATGTGGCTACTTTGTGGCCTTTGAACAATATACATTCATTCATAATGTTGTTGAATTGCCTCAAAGGCTCAAACCAAAAGTTTACCAATTGATTTCTGGATAATATATATTGATTCACCGATTGGTGATTATTGAAGAAAAAAAATAATAAGGCACTATTTCATATCAAAAGAGTATAGGGAGTGTTACTTAACTAAAACTTGCATAAACAATACAATTTGGTGAATACTCATATGAAAGTAAAAAAGAAAAACAAAAGGTACTTACCTGTTAAAACTACAACTTCAATGTTTTTCCTTTACTGCTCTTTGTGAAAAGTTCTGATATAACATTTACCATGATTTCTTCCATTGACCTTGTATTCCCAACAATAACAACAACAACAACTCAGTAATATCTCATGTGTGAGATCTTGAGAGGGTAGTGTGTACGCAGACATTACCCCTACTTCGGAGATAGAGAGGCAATTTCCGAAATACCCTCGGCTCCGAAAAACCCTCGGCACCCATTATGAGAAAATCTGGAATTGGAAAAAGTAAACTTTCTAATGGAATGAAAGCCTAAAGACTAAGGAAAGTGGTGCAAATTGGAACACAACAAAGGATAGCTCTTTAAATTAGAAAAGGGTCTATATCCATTACTATAAAGTACGAGCCCTTTCTTCCACCTCTCCTCTCCAGGGGTGTATATAGACCAGGTTGGTTCGTTTTTTATCAAAATCAAATCAAATCAACTATATCGAGTTTTTAAATCTATAGATCAAACCAAACCAACAAAAATCGGGTTTTTTAATCTCGAGTTTCTCGGATTTTTTGGTTTTTTTTTATAAACTTATACTCCAAAATATTTCTTTAGTACCTTTCTTTTGAGCCTTTGCTCACTCCTGAAGAATGTTGCACAAGATTTTTAATGTTGTAGGCTTGCTTCTTTTTCTTCCGGTATAGAATGGACAATGATAAACTTTACCTGAAATCATTTTCTTGACATAACCTTCCTTTAATCTTTGATACCAATTATCATCGTATTCTTCTATCTCTAATGAAATCTTTCAAAAAGGCCTAAGCCCAACAATAGTTACAACTAAGAGTCATAGAATTACATCTAAGAGTCAATAGACTACCAAAAAGATAAACTGCAAATTATATTGCACTCTACATATGAATTATCACCAACATTTTAATAGTAGACACTACCGCCAAGAGTCATAGAAAATAAACAAAAAGAGAATATATTAAACTTTAAAAAGTTGGGCATCTTAATCCAGAGGAGCATGTTCCAGAATGTTAGTAAAGGCACAATGACCCAAATTCCAATCTTAGGGAGATTCATTACAGTTCCATCCTTTTCCTTGGGATAATCATTTGTAATACCTTAAATATTAGTAAATAATCAAATATTTTAGGCTCAACAGAAAGGTTATAGACAAAAGTAAAGAAACTAATAGATGTTCTTTTAATTACCTTTAAGCAGTCAAGATTTCAAAAGTAGTCCGGGAGAAAATTATAGTTAGCTACCTCTCTAATCAATCCCCAAAGGCAAGTCTGGATATTCTGAAATAAAAGAAATAATTAATATATTTAATATTAAGTAATACACAAAAATAACTATATTCATTATGAATCGAAGATAAATTATTACCTTCTTCAACTTGCTCAATTTTCTGGACTTCCTCCAAAATGTCTTCAAACTTATATTCCTTGGAAGGTGACCGTATTCATTGTTGAGTACAAATAAGAGTTTTTACTGTTTTTGGTGATAAAGAACTCCGATAAGAATCAAGAACTCGACCACCTGTACTAAAAGCCGACTCAGATGCAACAGTAGAAATAAGAATAGAAAGAACATCCCTTGCAATCTTTGAAACTATTAGATATTTACTAGATGACGTTTTCCACCATGCCAAGATATTAAAATTCTTGGTCTTCACCACGTCATCCATCAAGTATATCTCAAGATCAGACTTCTTTTTTAATATCTCCCTCATCTTCCAAAAGCTTCTCCCACTTAGATTACAACAGATCACCAGCTTCACTCATACTAATATAACCTCCAATATTGTCATAAGAAGCCTCAGAGAAAGAATCGTAATAGTTATTATATAAGTGAGTCAAAACACTTAGGACATATTCAGACTTCAATCTTCCCAACAAAGAACCATATGTATCGGTAAGAATGAAGCTAACATACTTAATCTTGTATCTAGGATCCAACACAACAGCAACAAGTAACAACATATTCATATCCTCAAACTTACCCCAATATTTCTCAAGCTTACTTTTTATCCTTCCCGTCTTATCAATCAAAATAACATCATCACTTTTTGTATACTTAATAATGGCATTTCGAAGATTAAAAATGTAATGACCCAATCGGTCATTTTGACTTTTAAAACCCCGTTCCCCTAAATAAAACTCTCTGTATGTGCTTTTATTAATTTATGACTTACGGGGATGGTTGGTTCGGGATTTGAAAGTGTTCGGGTTGAAATCGGAACACTTAGTTTCTTAAGTTGGCCTTAAAATGTTAAGTTTGATTTCGATCAACATTTTGAGAAAACGACCCTGGAATCGGGATTTGACGGTTCCAATAGCTCCGTATGGTGATTTTGGACTTAGGAGCGTGTTCGGATTTTTATTGAAAAATGTAGTATTTTCTTGTGAAATCGATTCCTATAATATTTAGTGATTTTATCGATTTATTTTGGCTAGATTCGAGCCAGACAGAGTTGGGGGCTACGTACGCACGAGGTGACGAGAGTCCGTGCGTAGCTACTATTTATGCAAAAAGTTGGAGTAGTTTAGGATTCAAATCATAAATTACTTGTGAAAATTCTATTCTTTGTTTAATTAAAATTAATTGATATATATATATATATATATATATATATATATATATATATATATATATATATATATATATATATATATAGTGAATTGTTAGGGAAAAATATTAAAAGATAAAAATTTCATATGCTTAATTTTCTATTTAAATTAATTAATTGCTAAAAGAAATTGTTCATCCTCTCGAATTGATCTTATAATAAATATACTCTCCTTCAGGAGGTACATAAGAAAATGTCCTTCTTTCTTGTGGAGCGGGCCGAACGCCTCGGCAGGATAGATGCATCTATGGATCACGCCGCACGTCCCTCGACAGTGTACACGACACTCTGGATCGGGCCGTACGACCTCGGCAGAAATCGTGCCTAATAATAATTATACAATACCTTGGCATTTCAATTACATTTTGTGAATTTAATTAATAGTTTGGAAATTATTGCATTTGAAGGAATTTAATTATTTCTGCTAGTTAAATAAGTTATTGTTAACTCTGTGAATCATGTTGATTTAGATATTCTAGTTTTATTTCAATTATTATTATTGACCCATAGTGAGTGTCAAAGTCGGCCATCTCGTCTCTACCTTTTCGAGATTAGGCTTGATACTTACTTGGTACACGTTGTTTACGTACTCATGCTACACTTGCTGCACTTTTTGTGCAGGACCTGAGACAAGTGCTATCGTTGGACCTATTGGCGCACACCCGCGTTATCCGGAGGCTTAGTGGCGAGCTGCTTTCTAGCCGTTTTGCAGCAACTAGTGCTTTTTTCTGAACTTTTATTCTGTCTATTTCATTCCAGACAGTATTTATAATTTTTGTATAATCTACTAGATGCTCATACACTTGTGACACCAGATCTTGGCACATACACTAGTAGAATTTGGATTTGTATTATTTCTTGAATTTAAATTAATCGATTTTTATTTTATTTTCTTTAATATTGCTAGAAATATAATCAAATTACTTAGAAAATTATTCTGAAAATAATTGATATATGTTTAACTTATTAGTTGGCTTGCCTAACTGTAGTGTTGGGAGCCATCACGACCTTTAGGTGAAATTGGGTTGTGACAACATGGTATCAGAGCACTAGGTTCACGTAGGTCTCACAAGTTATGAGCAGACCTAATAGAGTCTTGCGGATCGGTACAGAGACGTCTATACTTATCTTCGAGAGGCTATAGGGTGTTAGGAAACTACCTTTCTTCATATTCCATAGTGCAATTGATGTAGTATTAAATATCTTTCTCTTATTCTCTCGCAGATGGAGAGAACGCACTCTAATGAGGTTCCAGACCAGGGAAGAGCTACTCCCCCAGTTGCTAGAGGCCGAGGGAGGGCTCCAGCTCGTGGTAGGGGGCGAGGACGTCCCAGGCCTGTTCCAGTTATGCCGCCAGTGGGTCCTACAGAGAATCTCATTACTGAGGAACAAGGTGAGTTGTCTGTGGCAGAGCCAGATCAAGTGGATTTCACATCTGAACCGGGATTCCAAGATGTCATGGGTCATATGCTGCGATTCATGGACACTATGACTCGGGCCGGTTTATTTCCGACTGACCCATCCACATCTTAGGTGGGCGGGGGAGCACAGAATCCGACCGCACAGGCTCATGGGCAGGCAGCTGCTATATATCAGACCCAAGGTGCACTACCCGTAGGTGGAGCCCAGCCAGTGGCAGCAGCTATACCTGAGCCCAGGTCAGTTGCAGCCGCTGATCCGCAGAAACTATTGGACCGATGGACTATACTACATCCTCCTGTCTTTGGGGGTGAGAGAAATGAGGATCCCCAAGATTTCATTGATCGGTGCAGGGATAGACTGTACAATATGAGGATATTGGAGTCACATGAGGTTGACTTTGCTACCTTTCAGCTAGAGAGCAGAGCCCGTAGATGGTGGAAGTCTTATCTTCTTTGTAGACCAGCAGATTCTCCTCCCATGACTTGGGATATGTTCACATGTATCTTCCTGGATAGGTATATTCCACCCTCCCAGAGGGAAGAATTACGATTTCAGTTTGAGCAACTTCAGCATGGTCAGATGTCAGCGACCGATTATGAGACGAGGTTCTCTGAGTTATCTCGCCATGCACTTATGATACTCCCTACTGAGGCGGAGAGAGTACGGAGGTTTGTTGCGGGTTTACATACTAGCATTCAGGCCACTATGGCTCGAGAGGTTAAGATGGGTACTTCTTATAAGCTAGTCGTGGAGATAGCCCGGAGGATTGAGGGTGTGCGTCAGTGTAGCCGAGAGCAGGTTACTAGAGATAAGCGGTTTAGGTATTCTAGAGAGTTTAGAGGTGCTCCATTTGGGGGTAGAGGTCAATTTGTGAGAGGGCAGTCCAGTAGGTCCCCATATCCATCACCACCGCCTCCTTTGGGTCCTCCAGTGCGACTTTATTTTAGTGCTATACCAGAGAGTTCTTATCGCTCGCCATCTATTCTAGGTTCTTCCAGTGGGTATTTAGGTCACCAGGGCCAGATTCTTAGTCAGCAGCCCATTGTGCCGAAGAGTTATTACGAGTGAGGGAATCCCAATCATATACAGAGATTTTGCCCCAGGCTTCGGGGTAGACCAGTGCAGCAGGGTCAGCAGCCTATGATTACCGCACCAGTTTCTCCCCCAGTAGTCCGACCACAAAGAGGTGGAGTACATGTGGGTTGGGGCCGTCCTAGAGGTGGAGGTCAGCCAGGCGGAGGCCAGCCAGTTAGCACTCCAGCTTGGTTCTATGCTTTTTCGGCCAGACCGAATGCAGATGCCTCAGATGCCGTGATTACAGGTATTATTTCTGTTTGCGGCAAAGATGCTTTCGTATTATTTGATCCTGGATCTATATATTTATATGTGCCCTCTCTATTTGCTCAATTTCTGGGTGTTACTCGTGAGTCCTTGAGTACTCCAGTTTATGTGTCCACTCATGTGGGCGATTCTGTTATTGTGAATCGAACCTACTGGTCATGTATTATTACATTCTGTGGTTATGAAACTAGAGCAGATCTCCTATTGCTTTAGATGACCGATTTTGAAACTAGACTGGTTATCTCCATATCATGATATTCTAGATTGTCATGCCAAGACTGTTACTTTGGCTATTCCAGCATTGCCTAGGCTGGAGTGAAAGGGTTCGTCTGTTAGTGCGTTTAATCGGGTTATTTCTTTTATGAAGGCTCAACACATGGTTGAGAAGGGTTGTTTAGATTATCTAGCCTATGTGCAGGATACTACTGCAGAGACTTCGACTATTGATTCAGTACCTGTAGTTCGGGAGTTCTCTGATGTATTTCCTTCAGATCTTCCAGGTATGCCACCTGATCGTGATATTGATTTTATATTGATTTGGCTCCAGATACCCAGAATATATCTATCCCACCGAATCGCATGGCTCCGAAAGAATTGAAAGAATTGAAAGAACAGCTTGAGGAGTTACTAGCCAAAAGGTTCGTCAGACCAAGTGTATCGCCTTGGGGTGCACCGATATTATTTGTGAAGAAGAGGGATGGAACAACGCGAATGTGTATTAATTATCGTCAATTGAATAAAATCACAATTAAGAACAAGTACCCATTGTCGTGTATTGATGATCTATTTGACCAGTTGCAGGGTGCTAGGGTGTTCTCTAAGATCGACTTGAGGTCGGGGTACCATCAGTTGAAGATTTGAGATTCGGATGCTCCGAAGACTGCTTTCCGGACTAGATATGGTCATTATGAGTTTCTGGTGATGTCCTTTGGTTTATCTAATGCCCCAGCAGCGTTTATAGATTTGGTGAATAGGGTATTTAGGCCATACATTGATTCGTTTGTCATTGGCTTCATTGATGATATCTTGATCTACTCGCGCAGTAAGGAGGAGCACGAGCAGCATATGAGAGTGGTGCTTTAGACGCTACGAGAACAAAAGTTATACGCTAAGTTCTCCAAATGTGAGTTCTGTCTAGAGTCTGTAGCATTTTTGGGGCATATTGTATCGGGCGAGGGTATTAAGGTTGACCCCAAAAAGATTGTAGGCAGTTCAGAATTGGCATCATCCCACTTCGACGACTGAGATCAGGAGTTTCCTAGGTTTAGCAGGTTATTATCGTCGGTTCGTGGAAGATTTTGCATCTATTGCAGCACCTTTGACCAAATTAACCCAGAAGGGTGCTACGTTTCGATGGTCCGATGATTGTGAGGTGAGCTTTTAGAAGCTCAAAACAGCATTGACTACAGCACCAGTGTTAGTTTTACCTTTCGGTTCGGGAATGTATACAGTGTATTGTGACGCTTCACGTGTTGGCTTGGGTTGTGTATTAATGCAAAAAGGGTGAGTTATTGCATATGCTTCATATCAGCTAAAGTCCCACAAGAAGAATTATCTGGTGCATGATTTTAAGTTAGCTGCGATTGTTCACGCTCTTAAGATTTGGAGGCATTATCTTTATGGGGTGTCTTGTGAAGTTTACATTGATCATCGCAGTTTGCATCATTTGTTCAAGCAGAGGGACCTAAATTTGAAGCAACGCAGATGGCTGGAGTTACTGAAAGATTATGATATTACTATCCTATATTATCCGGGCAAAGCAAATGTGGTTGCAGATGCCTTGAGTAGAAAGGCAGAGAGTATGGGTAGTTTGACTTTCATTTCAGCAGAAGAGAGGCCATTAACTTTGGATATCCAGCCCTTAGCCAACAGACTTGTGCGGCTGGATATTCCAAAGCCCAACCGAGTTCTTGCATGTGTTGTAGCTCAGTCTTCACTATTTGAACAGATCAAGGCTCGCAAGTATGATGATCCACACTTAAAGGTTCTTCGAGAAACGGTACTACGGGGTGGTGCCAAGGAAGTTACTATTGGAGCGGATGGTGTTCTGCGACTCCAGGATCATCTATGTGTTCCTAATGTGGATGGACTGAGGAAAAAGATCCTAGAGGAGACACACAATTCTCGATATTCTATTCATCTAGGTGCTACGAAGATGTAACGCGACTTGAGGCAGCATTATTGGTGGAGACGAATTAAAAGAGACATAGTTGAGTATGTAGCTAGGTGTCTAAATTGCCAGCAAGTTAAATATGAGCACCAGAGGCTAGGTGGCCTACTTCAGCAGATGACTATACCGGAGTGGAAATGGGAATGTATCACTATGAACTTTGTAGTTGGGTTGCCGCGGATCTTGCTAAAGTTTGATGCAGTTTGGGTCATTGCTGACAGGTTGACCAAGTTGGCACACTTTATTCCGGTTGTGACTACATATACTTCAGAGAGGTTGTCCCAGATTTATATTCAGAAGATAGTTCGGTTGCACGATGTGCCAATTTCTATCATATCAGATAGAGGCCCTCAGTTTACTTCACATTTCTGGGAGCAGTACATAGTGAATTGGGGACCCGTGTAGAGCTCAGCACAGCCTTTCATTCGCAGACCGACGGGCAGTCAGAGCGGACAATTCAGATTTTGGAGGATATGCTCAGGGCATGTGTGATTGACTTTGGAGGCCAGCGGGATCGTTTCTTGCCTTTGGCCGAGTTTTCTTATAATAACAGTTACCAATCCAGCATCGAGATGGCTCCATTTGAGGCTTTATATGGTCGGCGATGTCGTTCGCCCATCGGATGGTTTGAGCCCGGTGAGGCTAAATTATATGGTACTGATTTGGTGGAAGATTCCTTGAAAAAGGTAAAGTTAATTTAGGAGCGACTTTGTACAGCGCAGTCCAGACAGAAGAGCTACGCAGATTAGAAAGCACGTGATTTATCCTTTATGATGGGTGAAAAATTTCTCTTGAAGGTTTCGTCGATGAAAGGAATCATGAGATTTGGGGAAAAGGGGAAGTTGAGCCCAAGGTTTATAGGCCCATTTGAGGTGTTGAGACAAGTTGGGGAGGTTGATTACGAGCTTGCCTTGCCTCCCAGCCTATCAGAAGTTCATTCGGTTTTCCATGTATCTATGCTCCGGAAGTATTATGCCGACCTATCACATGTGTTAAATTTTAGCACAATTCAACTAGATAATAGTTTGGGCTATTAAGAAGGACCAGTTGCCATTGTTGATAAACAGGTTCGCCAGTTGAGGTCCAAGAGGATTTCTGTAGTAAAAGTCCAGTTGAGGGGCCAACCAGTCGAGGAAGCGACTTGGGAGGCCGAGGAAAATATGCGGAGCAGATATCCACACTTATTCAGCACTCCGGGTACAATTCTAAACTCGTTCGAGGACGAACGTTTGTTTAAGGGGTGGAGAATGTAATGACCCAACCGTTCATTTTGACTTTTAGAACCTTGTTCCCCTAAACAAAACTTCATGTATGTGCTTTTATTAATTTATGACTTGCGGGGATGGTTGGTTCGGGATTTAGAAGTGTTCGGGTTGAAATCGGAACACTTGGTTCCTTAAGTTGGCCTTAAAATGCTAAGTTTGACTTTGGTCAACATTTTGAGAAAACGACCCCGGAATTGGGATTTGACGGTTCCAATAGCTCCGTATGGTGATTTTGGACTTAGGAGCGTGTTCGGACTTTTATTGAAAAATATAGTATTTTCTTATGGAATCGATTCCTATAATATTTAGTGATTTTATCGATTTATTTTGGCTAGATTAGAGCGAGACAGAGTTGGATATTCGTAGAAAAGGCCTTCTAGTGGATTAAATTGGAGCAAATTGAGGTAAGTCTCTTGTCTAATGAAATTACCTCATATGTAATTAAATTAATAATTATTGCTAATTGTGGGGGCTACGTACGCACGAGGTGACGAGAGTTCGTGCGTAGCTACTATTTATACTAAAAGTCCGGGTAGTTTAGGACTCAATCATGAATTACTTGTGTAAATTGTATTCTTTGTTTAATTAAAATTAATTGTTATATATATATATATATATATATATATATATATATATATATATATATATATTCGTGCGTAGCTACTATTTATACTAAAAGTCCGGGTAATTTAGGACTCAATCATGAATTACTTGTGTAAATTGTGTTCTTTGTTTAATTAAAATTAATTGTGTTATATATATATATATATATATATATATATATTGTGAATTGTTAGGGAAAAATATTAAAGGATGAAATTTTCATATGCTTAATTTTCTGTTTAAATTAATTAATTGCTAAAAGAAATTGTTCATCCTCTATTGCAGTTTGTGAATTTAATTAATAGTTTGAAAATTGTTGCATTTGAAGAAATTTAATTATTTATATTGGTTAAATAAGTTATTGTCAACTCTGTGAATCATGTTGATTTAGATATTCTAGTTTTATTTCAATTATTATTATTGACCCATAGTGAGTGTCAAAGTCGGCCATCTCGTCTCTATCTCTTCGAGATTAGGCTTGATACTTACTTGGTACACGTTGTTTACGTACTCATGCTACACTTGCTGCACCTTTTTGTGCAGGACCTGAGACAGGTGCTATCGTTGGACCTATCGGCGCGCACCTGCGTTATCCGGAGCCTTAGTGGTGAGCTGCTTTCTGAGTCGTTCTGCAACTAGTGCCTCTTCCTGAACTTTTATTCTGTCTATTTCATTCCAGACAGTATTTATATTTTTTGTATAATCTACTAGATGCTCATACACTTGTGACACGAGGTCTTGGCACATACACTGGTAGAATTTAGATTTGTATTATTTCTTGAATTTAAATTAATCGGTATCTTTTCTATTTTCTTTAATATTGCTAGAAAAATAATAAAATTACTTAGAAAATTATTCTGAAAATAATTGATATATGTTTAACTTATTAGTTGGCTTGTCTAGCTGTAGTGTGGGCGCCATCACGACCTTTAGGTGAAATTGGGTCATGACAGAAAAATTCATGGAAGAAAGAGTTGGAAGTAGCATATAAACTGCCTGAAAATTTCAAAGTTGTCTGGTAGAAAATGTGAAGAAACTTGATAAAAGCTTTCACATTCTTCCAATCATCTGCAGATGGACTTTCTCTTAATGCACTTATTTCTCGACAATACTTTTGGTACTTATGATCATTCGCATACATTTTTGTAAAGGCTTTTTCAAATTTTACAGTTGCATCTAACATTGTATATGTCGAGTTCCATCTTGTTTCAATATCAAGACTCACAATACCATGAGTATCTATCTTACCTTTCTCAACAAATGACTTGGAGGAAGCAAGTCTTGAAGGAGAAGACCTAACATATTTCACCGCATTTCTTACACAGAAAATAGGCTCAATTTGTTCATCTAACCCATCTTTTATGATTAAGTTCAAAATATGTGCATTACATTTAACATGCAAAAATTCATTTCCAAGTATTACCCCTTTCCAATCATCAATACGCACCTTCAAATGCTTAATGGCAGCAACATTAGCACTTGCATTATCCAAGGTCACTGTAAACAAATTCTCAATACCCCAATCAAATAAGCATGCTTCAATTCCCTTTGCAATAGTATCACCTTTGTGATATGGTGTTGGAAAAAAGTTTAGAATTTTCTTTTGTATATTCCATTGATCATCAATCCAATGTGCACTAGTGAGGCATACGCGTTGGTTCTTGATAAGATTTTTAAGCTTTTTTTTCTCTGCTTGATAAATCCCCAAATAATGTCTAGCAACAGTTACACGAGAAGGTAATTAAAAATAGGCAAGGCCTTAGCCATTAATCTCTTAAATCCTTCTCCTTCAACTACTCTAAATGGTTGCTCGTCAATAATTATAAATTCGGCAATGACCTTTCTAATATCATCCACATTATACACTACCCTTTCAGTAGAACCCGAGCCACATCCTAGCAATCCTTCTTTGATAGGTTTTAATAATGATTGAATCTTATCGGCGAATTTAAAAGGGAATTTATGACATGTCACATTTAAATGATTCCACAACGAAGTAGTCCCATTCTTGCTAGCGGCAACAAAGGTTTTAGGACAATAATTGCATTTTGCCATACATTTACCTCCTTTACCAATAAATTTGGTGAAATGATCCCAAATTTCAGACGTCTCTCTACCAGTCTTCCCAGATCCAGAAGGTTCTCGAGGAGTTGTTCTTTTTTATTTTTTAGTAGGAGTGCATCTATGAGAAGTGTCTTTACCTTGTTGTTGAGACACTACTAACATAGTCAAAGAATTGTTGACAATCACCTCCATATCCTTTCCAGAATCTATCCGAAAAGAGAGTTCTGCACATAATTTGAACTAAAAAGTTAAACCACAACTTCGTTTTAGCTAACGGTATTAAAGATTAAAATTTAATTAATTTGAGATTTGTACAAAATTGACCCAATAAAAGTTTATGAGCCTACAGTAGAAGAAGGAGTGGAAAGTGAATAATTTTGTCAAAGGTAAAGTTACAAAGCAAAAATCTGTAATAAACAAAAATAAAATAAAAATAGAGGAACACAAACTAATTTATTTGCAATGCAATACAAAAGTTCTGATTTTCTTTCTTTCCCACTTTCTTTCTTTCTAAGGTTGAAAAACAGATTAAAAGGTCACCCATAATACCTGAAATCAAGATGATGAACTTATTTTAAATGGAGGCGGACAATGACGACTTGAACAAAGCTTGAACTTAACCTAAACAGAGGTTGTCGATGACGACTTGAACAAACCTTGAATTTGAAGGTTGATTGATTTCATGAAATGAACGCACAAGAGGCACAACTAATGACATTAGGGATTTAGTAGTACAATTTATGACATTGGGGATTTAGGGTGTAATTTGATTTGGGCTTGGGCTTATTTTGTTGTTTGTGGCAACAATTTAACTCCAACCTATTATTAAATTGTTAATAAACAAAGATCTTGACAAATTTAAATAAATATTTAGAAATTATATTATACTAATTTTTTAATCTATAAAATAACTCTAATATATATATATATATATATATATATATATATATATATATATATATATATGTAATGGACCTTCGGGTTGGTTTGATTTCGGTTTGACTTTTTTTAGTTAATACCAAACCAAACCAAATATCGTCGGATTTTTTTTTCCAATACCAAATTAATCAAACCAAACCATAGTCGAGTTTTTTTTTTCCGATTTGACTTGAATTATCGAATTGGTGCGATTTGTCGTTTCATTTGTACACCTCTACTATAAAGGAGGCTGATAATGAGATGTGAAAAGGCATGCATGAAGACTACATGATGTAACAATGAATTTTAAAGTCCGTTCATTACATATCTATTTGATAAAGCAAACAAAAAGTGATTTCAACGGTTTTAGTCTTAGCTTTGGCACATTTTTCTTAAGAAAGCCGAAGGCCTTCCTAATGCATTGTTGAAACATATAGCATGTTTGGCCAAGTTTTTAAAATCTAATTATTTTGAGAAGTGATTTTAAAAAAAATATTTTTGATGAGAAATAGTTTGTGTTTGACTAATTAATTTGGAAAGCATTTTTGAGCAATAATTAGTGTTTGACCAAGTTTTTAAAAAGTGCTTCTAAGTGTATTTTTCTTAAAAGTATTTTTTTTAAAAGTATTTTTGGGGAGAAACTACTTTTTCTGTTTCTCAAAAACTGTTTTTGCTTCTACTCAAAAGTACTTTTTTTCTTAAAAAAGCTTGGCCAAACACCTTAACTTTGAGAAAAAAAAACGCTTTTGACAAAAAAAAAAAAAAGAAGTAATTTTGACCCAAAAAAAAGCTTGGCCAAAAGACTAATAGTCATTTGAACATGCTTCATATTTATGTACATGTGTGAATGACTCGCGCATTTCTGTTTCTCTGAGTTTTAGTTTCTTTTTTGTTATGCTCATTAACCTTTTTTTTTTTTTTGGGTATTCTTTATAAAATGTTTTAAATATATCTTTGCACCCAAATGTTCTTGAAATAATGCTTGCCTGAAGGGCAAGATAGTCATACAATCTTTTATGGTTATTTTAGTCTTTTAACGTTTAACTTTTATTTTCTCACTTATAATATAATATAATATATTAACTTTATGTTACGGCAGGGATCCATATGGAAAATAAGTCCAAGCACAAGGCTTTAATTTAACTCGAAAGGAAACTTAAACAAATTGCATGAACCAAGAATCTTTTTCGTTTCCCTTTTTGTTGCTCTTTTTGGATTCTTTATTCTTCACATAATTAATAGTGTAAGGAAAAATAATCGAAGAGCTGCGTCCCCATTTGGCACCCTTTTGGATTCTGCTTTACAATTTTCATCATCATTTTTGTATAAACTGTGAAAAGTAACATATACAATGGAGAAATTCAAAAATAACCAGATTTACAAGTGGTCATTCAAAAATAGCCACAATTTCAAAAGTTATCGAAATTTAATCATTTTTCATGTAAAGATAAATCTGAACTATAACACTGGTCAAAATCCGAAAAATACTCCAGCATAATATACTGAAATTCCAGTATAATATACTGAACTTCAGTATATTATACTGAACTTCAGTATATTATACTGGAGCCAACAAAGTATACCGGTCCAGCATAATATGCTGGAAGTTCATACACATGTGCATCGAACTCCAATATATTATGCTGGACCGGTCTCTGTTGCAGCAAAATAGTGACTATTTTTTAATGACTTGGCAAACGTCGGCTATATTTGAATGACTAGTTCGAAAACTGACTAGCCCGTGCTATTTTAATCCTATGCACATGGGACTCATAATGGCCCCAGAATACATGGGACAAAAGGACCCAGGCTGTGAAGGCCCAAAATATATAACACAGTACAAGAAAAGCTAGGTCCTCAATTATTAGGACCCACAATGTGGTGAAGGGGCCCACCTAAAGTGTATACGTGTGCATCTGTAAGTTTTGGAATGACTAAGAGTTGTTGGGCCACGTGTGTGATGAGAAGGATAAGAGATTAGAGAGGGTTGAGAATTGAGATGATCATTCACAGGCCCAATAAAAATTGACATGACATGCCCATGGCCTTCTGTCTTGCTAAATTTTGGAAAAAAGACAATTCCGTTTTCCATTTCACAGTTTTATTTTAGTGTAGTGTACTATATACTTCCATACGAAAGAAGAAAAAAACTGTATCCTTTAAATACATATTGTATGTGTACTTTTAAATGATAGTATAATATTAATTCAAAAAATTATGCAGAATTTACTTAAAGCACACAATATTATGTAGTGTTAAGAATATTATTAAACCGTTTATCCCCTACAAATTATGTAAGAGCTTTCAGTTTATTTTAGACAAATATGCCGATAGCAATAGTAATGTCATGGGCGAGCTGTGCCGAGGCATATGCGGAGTATCGGTACTGGATTCAACTGAACCCAATATTTTTTGTGCGGAACATAAATTTATGTGTAAAAATTTATTAATATTGTAACATATATTTAAAAATACAATAAATTCAATGCTAAAAACTTTATAGATTGAACTCATAAAATTTAAATCCTAAATCCGCCTCCGCAACTGTAGCATGTTGAAGACACACAAGGAGAAGTCTATGAGTTTGCTAAGTATGTCAATCTTGGTGGTGTGTTGTCAGAGCTAGAAAAAGAAAAGGGCGGTCCGGTCCGGTCCGGTGCAATAAACTCCCATTATGTGTTATTAGAGCGCAAAACGAATAATATCATTACAAATTTAGAACCTCAACAAAGTTAAATATAATGTATACGGCAAATGATGTTTATTTTAGGAATGCAATCTAACGGTTATGATAAATTATCTTTTTGTTTAAGCAATCCACGGTTATTATTAAAGATTATTATTGTATAAATAATTTAGGACCTGATTTTACACCGATCTTTGGAAAAATTAGATCCTATACTTTACCAAGTTTTGTTAATGTACTCTGAAACATTTTCAAGTTCCCATTGATTCGAGATCAGCGAATACACGATTGATTGATGGAACCAAATACAAATTGATTAATATCTCTTAGAAAATTCTTATTCAAATAAACAATAGTAAAACAAATTAGTTAGATCAAAGCAAAAAATTGTGTTTGCACATTGACACAACTAGCTAGGTTTTCAAAATCAGTTGAGATATTATAAATTAATAGTAGCATACCTTAATTATATCTTGAAATGTTAGTACCATTTAGCAAATGTATAAGGTGGAAAATGTTCTACTGCAATAGAGTCTACATATGTACTTAATTAACACGCTAAAATATTGTGAAGTTTGCTTTCAGGTTTTCAATTTTGAACGAATATGCATGATCATTAGGAAGTATTGCTTCACTACATTTTATAATAGACAGGGCCTACCATAAAAAGATTTTTTTATTTGGTTGTTAATTCTTTTGGGGTGATTGTGTGTTTTCTTTTATCATTTTCTTTTCATGTGACTGTTTCGTTGGATCTGCTTTCCAATTCATTTTGAAGTATTTCTCTATCACTAATCAAACTTTAGGCCGATAAAATTTCTAGTTTTAACTTTTAAGGACGATAAACTCATACAAATGATCAAAAGTCAATAATTTTTGAATACTTAGTTTATTAAGATATTGAAGCTCCCTATAAAGTACATCATTGAGTAAGATAAGCTTTTTGTAGAAGAAATAAGATTCTAGATCACACAATTCTTTTATATTATGTTGTCGTGAGAATGGAACATCTCACGAGTTAAACATTTGACCGGTCGGTCAAAACTAACTATATTTGCTAGTCAAATATAAAAAGAATACTTAAAATATATATTTTACATTAATATATAAAAAGCTATATATTTTGCCAACTATTATTTTTGAGAGCGAAGATATTGTGTAGTTTTCTCTTTCTTTCTTTCTTTCTTTTAACACTTGAAAAGATGGAAAATATCACAGACATTAACTTGCTAGGCCGAACCGTGGCAACCCATGCCATTTCTAGTGAAAATAGTATGGGCTAGCCAGTTTTCGGATTGGTAACTGAAAAATAGTCAGCGTTTGTAAAGTCATTGAAAAATAGTTATCATTTTACTGAAACACGAAAAACTCTAACATAATATGCTGGATTATGGAGATCCTACATATAAACTTTCAGCATAGTATGCCAGAACTCCAACACATGAAAAATTCTAGCATAATATCCTGGACATTGGAGCTCCTGCGTATAAATTTTCAGCATATTATGTTGGAACTCCATCACATTATGAAATTCTAACACATTATGCTGGAACCTCATATGTATAAAATTCGAACTCCAACATATAATGCTGGAATTTTTTTTGAATTTTTAAGGGTATTTTTGTTCAAAATTTATTTTTACATGAAAAGTGCTTAAATTTCGATTACTTTTGAAACTGTGATTTTTTTTAATTACCATATATAAATTTGGCTATTTATGATTTTTTTTTCCCCTTATCCTATATGGGATTTTTACCTACCTATACTAGATATGAAACTAATTTTTCCTCCCTAATCAAGTTTTAACTTAATTACATGGGCATATATAATTTACTAATTATATACAAACTGGTATTAATGTATATCCCTTTATATTAGAAATTGGATAGGGAATTAGTTATTTTCCCATTTGTGCTCTCTCTCTCTCTCTCTCTCTCTCTTCGTTTTTCTCTGTTTTTTATCCTCTTTTTATCAATGAATTTCAATTGTTTTAATATAGAGTTTTAACTTAGCAATTTCCTTTCATGTTGCACAATTGATGTTCGAATTGAAGTTGTCAATCAATAAATTTTGAAGGTGTTTGATTCTCCACCATTGACAGCCATTAAAAAACTTCAAAGTTTTGAATTCGAATCTGGGTTTTCAAAAACTATTATTTGTTTGGATTTGGGTGTTGTTGCAAACAACTAGGAATATTCTTTGAGGGTATTTGGTGAAGATTAGACTTGATTTTTGGCTGAATTTCAGATTTAAACTCGAAGAAGAATAAGAAGAACACATGACATACACTATACTTACGAAATTATATTAAAGTTGTATGTAAATTGTATTTAAGTTGTATTATATTGTAATTATATATATATTTATTTGAATATTGTATGAAAGTTGAAAATTAGTTATATAATGTATGAATCGTTGTATAAAATTTGTATTTAAGTAATAAATACTATCTTTTTACATAAAGTTATTAATATGTATCAAAATTGTATTAAGAGAGAAAGTTTTGATTGGAATTTGAATAGCTCCATTATGTCATTTATGACCGTGTGTACCAAATTTGAAGTCATTTCGGATTCATTTAGCATGTTTCGGTACAAGATTTATAAATTGAAAAGTTTAAAAACTTAAAAGTTTGAATCGAGGTGTAAATTATAATTTCAGTGTTGTTTGACGTGATATGAGACCCCGAGTAAGTTTATATGATATTTTAGGACTTGTTGGTATATTTGGTTGAGATCCCAGGGGGCCTTGGGTGAGTTTCGGATGATTAACGAATCAAATTCGGACTTAAGAAAAATGCTGGAACTGCTGCCTCTGATGTGATCGCACCTGCGAGGGTCTTGGCCGCAGGTACGACGAAATTGCGCAGATGCGGGACAGGGATTGGCATGGGGTCTTCGAAGGTGCGGCGATTGTTTTTGCACAAAAGCGCGACCGCAGATGCGGTCCTAAGCATCGCAGAAGCGGAGACTGGGCAAGTGAGGCTCGTAGAAACGAAACCCCTTCTGCAAAAGCGGATGCGCAGGTGCGAGCCCTGGCACCGCAAATGCGAAAAAGCTGGGCAGAATACATAAAATCGGGTTTTAGCCATTTTTACTCATTTTTGAGTTTTGAGTCTCGGATTTTAGCGATTCCAAAGGGGTTTTCACGACTTTGAACTAGGTAAGTGTTCTATAACCAAAAGTGATTATATTTCATAAATTCATGTCTATATTCATCATTTATTTCGGATTTAGATGAAATAAATTGAAATTTTGTAAAACTTTCCAAAAACGATAAATTTAAATTTGAAGGTCCATTTGACATCGGAATTTGGTAAGTTTTGTATGGTTGGACTCGTCTCGGAACGGGTATTCGGATTTCGCAAGTTTTTCCGAGATTCGAGACGTGGGCCCCACTGATAATTTTTTAGATAAATTTCGGATTTTAATTCGAAAAATTAATAAATTCATATAGAATTAATTCCTACGATTTGTATTGAGTATATTGAATTGTTTATGACTATATTTAAGGATTTCACACACGAATTCACGAGGCAAAGGTTTATTGGATTCTTGAACTTGGTTGCAAAGTGAGGTAAGTATCGTGGTTAACCTTGACTTGAAGGAATAAAACCCCTGAATTATTTGCTATGTGAACTTCATGTGCAACGATGTATAGGCAAGGTGATGAGTGCTTATACTTTATCAATTTAATTATTTGCTTAACTATTTAAACATCTTAAATTGTTTTAAGACACAAATTAATTGTTATAATAATTGTTTCTCTCCTATTCCTTGTCAAATACTAATTCTTGAATTTCTGTAATAATTGTCGCATGCTTATTTGATTTATGTGTCTTAATTGCTACTTGACATTTAGCATATTAAATATAATACTGCCTATTTTTTTCCTGATTTCCACGATTACTTGCTACTTGTCATTGTTTGTTTCATAAATAAATTGTAATTATTGTATGCCTTGATGCTTAATAGTTTCTCATTGAATGTGGTAATTATTGGAGTATTTTTATTGCATTTAAGAGTTGTTAAAATATATGGGGGGATTGGGTTGCACGCCGCAATGGATATAAAAATAAATATATTGGGGGATCGGGTTGCATACCGCAACAGATTTATTTAAAGTTTATATTATTGGAGCGGGTTGCACGCCGCAACGGAAATTTATTGAAGAATTATATTGTTGGGGCGAGTTGTACGCCGCAACAGAATTAATTGAAATGAATATATTGGAGGATCGGGTTGCACACTACAACAGAATTGAATGTGAATATATTGTGAGATCGGGTTGCACGCCGCAACGGAAACTGATTGAAATAATAATTGGTTATGACTGCCGAGTTGGCTTCAATTGTTGAAAAGAGATACCTGTTTTGTTTCTATTATTGTTGTTATTATTATTATTGCGTACACATTAATGTAAGTGACTTGCCTTAGCCTCGTCACTACTTCGTCGAGGTTAGGCTCGGCACTTACCAGTACATGGGGTCGATTGTACTGATACTAAACTTTGCACTTCTTGTGCAGATTTCGGAGTTGGTCCCAGCGGCGTACCATAGACTTGCTCGGATTTCAGCTACCCAGAGGAGACTTGAGGTATAACTGCACATCGTCCGCAGTTCTGAAGTCCCCATCTATTTTATTTCAGCTGTGTGTTTGCTTTCAGAAAGCTTTATTTTATTCAGACTCTAATTTGTATCATTCTTGAAGCTCGTGCACTTGTGACTCTAGTTCTGGGATGGTATTTAGATATCGCGATTATTATGGATTATTTCAGACATTATTTCTGCATTTGTTTCCTTGGTATTAATTAATTTAAATTTTTATTAAAATGTCTAATTATATTCTAACTTTGGCTTGCCTAGCAAGTGAAATGTTAGGCACCATCACGGTTTCGAAGGTGAAAATTTCGGGTCGTGACAGAAGAACACACCACTTACAAAATATATACAAATCATATATAAAATACATACAAAAGACATATTGTATAAAATTTGTATGAAAATTATAATTAAGTTGTATGATGTTGTAGTTGTATTTAACTGGATAGAAATAATATATGAAAGTTGTAGATAAGTTGTTAGTAAGTTGTATACTATATAATTACTTGTATGAAAATTATTTGTAGTTTATATATTGTTATAGATATATTAAATTTGTACGAAATTTTATTTTTAGTTCGTAGGCGAAAGAGAATAGAAAGGAGAAGAGGAGAGAAAAAATGGGAAAAATGGATTGTATATGGAGAAACCGAGAAAGGCGGCAGAAAATGAGGAAAGGGTCTAGATTAGCTCTAGTAGTTGAAGCTCGTGTAATTATCAATAGGGTTCTAGATTAAGGTATGTGTCCATCCAAAATTTAAAAGGTCATGATTGTTTGCTCCACTTTCTTTATTTTCTTGCTCATGGTTTAACAGAGTAACATAACAAATATGAATTAAATGCTTGATTTGTTCACTGAATTATCTTTTTAGCTTACATTGATTTTCGTTTTCTCCTCAATAACTTTATTTATCTACGTGATTTTCGAAAATAAAAAAATTTACTTAATTCGATAAAAGTTCATAGTTATATACGTACTTCAGTCTCATACTCACACATCTAATATGTTTTCTGTTTCTGTAACTCCTTCTTTGTTGAATACAAAAGAATTTTAGTGATGGAGATATAGATGATGGCAGACTATAATCTCGTATTTTAGTCATCTATTGTACTCTAATTTACTGTACTTCAATTGAGTTTGAGCTTTAATCGCTAGTGTTTTGCACTAATTGTGTGTTTTATGCCATGTAGGAGTGATTCCGAGCTATATAGATGTTTTGGAATGAATTCAAGCTATTCTGGAGCTTCAAAGTCTGAGTAAAAGCTCAAGGATTAAGTTAGGATCGTGTTCGGGGATCAACGTGCAATAGTACACTTAACGGGAGAAATAAACCACAAGCAAGAGGTCACCAGGTGCATGATCGCGCACTGGGCGCACAAGTAGAGCAATACACTGTCCAAAGTGCGCGGCCATATGCGTGAGCACACCTCCAGGTGCGCGGCCGTGCACGTCCAATCCCGGAATTCTCCTATTTCACGTAAGAAAATGAGTTTTCATTTGGGCCCGACCTGTCACGACCCAAAATCCATTAAAGGTCGTGATGGCATCGGACACCGCTGTCAGGCAAGCCAAAAATAAATACTTAATTTGGTTCTCATTTTAATATTTTTGAAATCATATTTCCTTCAATTAAATAGTAAAAGATGGAAATTTACAGAGTAAATAATAATATTTTAAAAATTTCAATACAAGACAACTCATAATCACCCCAAAACCCGGTGTCACAAGTGCATAAGCCTCAACTAGGAATGTAAAATAAAATACAACATCTGTCCGGAATAAAAATTTGGACAGGAGAAATATAAATACTCTGAAAGAGACTCTGCTGGCTGTGGATCGTAGTATAGAATGCAACTCACCTAAGTCCCCGCAATAACCGCGCCTCTCCGCCCACAAAGCCACTAAACATATATGTACATGCACAAAAATGCGTAGCAAGTGTAGTATAAGTATGTAAATCAACGCGTACCCAGTAAGTATCCCGCCTAACCTCGAAGAAGTAGTGACGAGGGGTCGACTCCAACACTTACTAAGGGCTAACAATAAAATACCGATATTATAATTAAGCGTGGATTGTATAGAACGGCTGTAAACTCAATAACATGAAGTAAGTAAACAATTCTTTTGTTAATAGGAACTTTTAAAATTTATTTCTGTCATTTAACATTTTTGTATCTCGCGCCATTGAAAGCAATATCAATTATTATCAATTCCAAAGATATATCATGCGCAAATCATGCCGATGTCGTACGACCTGATCTAACATAAATATTTAAATTGTGCATTGTCGAGGGTCGATGTAACAACCCGACGAGTTGTTTTGAGCATTTGCACTTCGCTCGGTTGTTTGAGGGCAAGAGTAGCTCCGTAGGATATATTATGACTTAGGTAAATCATCAGTTTTGACTTTCAGGTATTCAGAATTGATTTGGAGGAATGATTCTCAGCTAGAATCTTTAAATTTGAAAGGTTTGACCAAGTTTTGACTTTATAGTATTTGGCCTCGGATTAGATTTTCTGATGGTTCTCTTAGCCCCGTTGGGTAATTTTGGACTTAGAAGCGCGTCCGGATTGTGGTTTGGAGGTCCGTAGTATAATTTGACTTGAAATGGCGAAAGTTGGAATTTTGAAAAGTTTGACCGCGAGTGGACTTTTGGATATCGGGGTCGGATTCCTATTTCGAAAGTTGGAGCAGGTCCGTAATGTCAAATATGACTTGTGTGCAAAATTTGAGGTCAATCAGATGTGATTTGATAGGTTTCGGCATCGGTTGTGAAAGTTGAAGTTTCAAAGTTCAATAATTTTGAATTGAGGTGTGATTCGTTATTTCGATGTTGTTATATGTGTTTTGAGGCCTCGAGTAGGTCCGTGTTATGTTATGGGACTTTTTGGTATATTTGGACGAGGTCCCAAGTGGCTCGGGTGAGTTTCAGACGAGGTTCAGATCATTTTCATTCCATGTTGCATTGCTGAAGATTTTTTATTTTTGGTATGACCGCACCTGCGGAGTGTTGAGCGCAGGTGCGGAGCCGCAAAAGCGGCAGTGTCATCGCAGAAGCGAGAAAGGGAGTTGAGCGTAAGGATCGTAGGTGCGGGTGCTTGGACACACCTACGCAACCGCAAATTCGGTTCAAGTGCGCAGAAGCGCGATCGCAGAAGCGGCTTAAGGACCGCAGGTGCGAGGTTTTTCTGAGTGAGGCTGTTTTGCATAAGCGAGGAATTACCGCAGAAGCGGTGGTCGCAAATGCAACAATTTGACCGCAAATGCGAAATAGTTGGGCAGAGTTATAAAAATCGAGGTTTTGGTTCTTTCTTCATATTTTGAGATGCGGGACCCTGATTGAGGCGATTTTTGAAGCAAATTTCATCACAAGGATTGGGGTAAGTGTTCTCTACTCAGTTTTGATTATATTCCATGAATCTATCTTCGATTTTAGCAATTGGTCGATGAATTTTAAAGAGGCAATTGGGGGTTTTGTCCGAAAGTTTCATAATATGAAATTTTGAGTTTTGAACACCGATTTGGAATCGAATTTGAGTGAAAAAGGTATGGTTGGACTCGTAATTGAATGGGTTGTCGGATTTTGTGAGTTTGTCGAGTTTCGAGGCATGGACCCCGGTGTGAGTTTTGGCAAGATTTGGGATTTGATGTAGAATTCGATCTTTATCATTTGTAATTGCTCCCTTGGAATTTATCTGATGTATCTGAGTTGCTTTTGGCTAATTTTGTGCCGTTCGGAGGTCGCTACGTGCGTGATGGCATTTTTGGAGCATCGCTGGGCTTGCTCGGTATTGGAATTGGCTTGTTCAAGATAAGTAACTTTTTTAAACTTAGTGCTGAGGGTATGAAACCCCAAATTACATGTTGTGTGATTGGTATTGTGGTGACACACATACTAGATGACGGGTGTATGGGAGTGCACCCTGTGAATTGTGATTCCATTGTTTCCATGGCACTGTATAGTGGCCCTATTTTCGTTGATATCTGTATTTTCACCATGTGATAAAGTAACCGAGCTGTCAATCATGCTAGATATCATGTTTAGGCTTTATGCTAATATTGTTAGGACTCATAGATGTTGTTGTTTGTTGTCATCTCACTGATTTTATTGATATTTCGTGCTCAGTCATATTCATGCATTCATATCATATCTCAGTCTTAGTTGTTACTTATTGATACATCATATCATTGTTCCGGGTCAGTTTTCATGACATTGTGAACCCGTGGGTGAGACTGGAGAGATTGATGACTGAGTGAGGCCGTTAGCTTGATTATGAGTGACTGTTATGGGATCGGGCTGCACGCCGCAGCGGTTATATTGATGATTGTGATAACACTTGGGCTGTAGGAGCCCCTACGGAGTCTGTAACACACCCCCAGTGAGCGCGGATGATACTATTGAGGGATGGATTTCCCTGGACATGGATTTGTCCGAAGTACTTACCACCTGGAGATGGATTTCTCCACAGGGTTGGATTGCCCTTTTTCCTCGGTACTGGTGACTTATAGTTAGTCTTGTATATGTTTCGGGATGGATTTCCCTATACCGTATGGGCCATATACTGCACCGAGTGGTTGAGCATGATGAGTGGAAAGTGAGAAGCAATGAGATTGAGTACTCTGAGAGTGTGAGTACATGATTCATCTCTGAGATACATGGCATTGACATGCACACATGACATACATGCATAGAGACGCATTTTCCTCATATTGTACGGTATCACGTCATTCATGACTTTTATGCACATTGATATGCGAGCATAGATAGGTATTTCACACTTGCTATTTGGAAAGGGAATGAAACATCTTACTTATTTTGGAAAGGATTTTTGGAAAAATTTACAGTTTTCAAACTATCTCATACTTTTCGACGATTTCGGTAAAGGATTTGGGTTTTCATTGTTATTCTTGAAAAGCGAAACTATTTTCGGGAAATTGTGATAAAGCTGAGCATTTTATTTCTGAATTGCTTCCTTATTTATATTCTCTACATTGTTATAAATAGTTGTTGGCTATTGGTGTTGGACCCGACCATATTCCAACTCGTTACTACTTTCAACCTAAGGTTAGGTTTGTTACTTATTGAGTATATGGGCCCGGTTGTACTCATACTACACTTCCTGCACATTACGTGGAGATTTCGGATGCCGATGTTGCTGTGTTCGATGGGAGCTGGATTGGAAGATGTTCCTGCGTCCCTGTTGTAGCTGCATCTTGTTCATGGTAGCCTTAGATTTTAAAACTTTGTTTATGTACTTTTCAAACATGAAGTGTATTTAGTTCATATCAGCTTTTTAAACTCTATTATTAGGAGCTCATGATTTGTACTACCAGTCCTTGGGGAATGTATAAGATTCAGATAATTCCTTTGTTCAATTGTCTTATTAAAAAGTTAATTGAAATTGGATAGATATTAGTTGGCTTACCTAGCGGGTTGGGTTAGGTGCCATCACGACTAGTGGATTTTGGGTCGTGACAGATTGGTATCAGAGCTCTAGGTTCATAGGTTCTACAAGTCATGGGCAAGTGTCTAGTAGAGTCTTGTGGATCGGTGTGATGACGTCCATACCTATCTTCGAGAGGCTACAGGACATTTAGGATATACTTTCCATCTTTCTTTCATTATCGTGTAGCATTGATTAAGCTTGAGGTGTAATCCTTCGAATTCCTTCCACGCATTCGTATGCGCACGTGAGCGCTCGATATTGACTGTGCATTGACGACTGGTGATTTCCTCGATGAGGGCGAGATGTGATTTCTGTATGTTGATGATGGACCAGTCTGGGGGACTTGAGGCTAGGTTTTGACTGTAGTTGGAGAACTGAGGTGTTGACTGCGTGAGCACGTGCTTTTGGATTATATGTCCGGTAGTGTCCCTATTAGTGGAATTGGTGGCTACGTGATGAGTATGATGTGACTGCGAGATGCGTTCATATGATTTGAATGTGACGAGAAGGGTTTTCTTGAGGTGTAGAAAGAACTATTTGGTGCTTGATTTGACATATAGTCTCGAGTTATGGGTGTGTTGAAGGATCCTTTTCATGTTGTTTAGTTGAGAAGTGGAGTAGATTTTCATGTCGTGATATGAGTTCGGATGCAGGAAGATTAAGTGGTTGCGTAATAGTTATGACTGTGGAAGGGTACATAAAGATGTCAGTTTGAGGCTAAGCAGGTGGGTTAATCCTACGGGATGTCTAGAGGTTGTGTGATCCCTATGTTATTTTGTTGAGAGTTCTCTTTTACCAGTAAATTATATGTAGTGCAATTTGAGTTTGGATCGCTTGTGGAAGTTGGCTTGATTGTTACGAGGATGAATGCGAAATTTGCAAATGATTTGAGGTATTGGGGGTTACACAACCTCTGGTTTGTGTTACATGATCTTAGGAAGGATTTAGTTGAATCCTATTGCGGTGTTATGACAGTATGGGGGTGGCTATTTTAAGTTATCAGATGCTTTATTCCTTGGCCTTGAGCCAAGTGGGGTAGTCTGCTATCGACGGGTTGATTGCGCGATTATGTGTTGTATTGGTTTCAACTTGAGGTATACTGGTGAATCAGATATGGCTTACAGAGGTTGAGATCGAGGGTGACTCGAGTAAAGGAAATTTTGGATAAGGGGTGTGTTATGCTTTATGGGTATATGAGAAACATTGGATGATTGAGTTGTTATTTATAAAGGATGTAGCGTGCATGGGGTAGGGATTCACTCGGTTGCTTAGAATAGTGGATTACTTCCTTGGGTGTTGTTGTGCTAATGGGGCACAAGTCATTCGGTTCGTTTGATCAATTTAATTGAGACCTGAGTAAAGTGGAAGACTCTCAAGAATGGTTCTAATGGATGCAAGAATTAAATGTGGCAGTTGAGAATTTTGCAGATTTGTGCATGGCTAAAATCGGATGGTTACACTGGAGGGTTTCGAGACTCGCAGTATTTTTACATCATTGTGGATTCTATATTTCAGTATCAGGAAGGTAAGATGAATAGCTTGAAATTCACAGAAGGTCTCTTCAGAGTGGGTATCTCGATTGTGGTACTTTATGGTGCTTAAGAGAGCATTCAACGATTTATGAGCCTTAGGGCGGTGTGGTTTTATGCTAGGGTCTCGTGTGGTGAGTCTTGGGTTGAGAATTGAAGTATTATGGCAAAGAGGGGTATCAATTTGTAGGTAATTCAGAAGGAACTCGGAGAATTAAGACAGTTTAGTAACGGGTTGGATCAACATTGTAACGGATGCGATTGGCTCTTTTGGTGCTTACGATGTAGTGAGTTTCTACAGGTGTTTTGTGGTGATACTCTTGGGTTTTGACAGCCTGCGTAACCTAGTTGAGTTAGAGGGGTTTAGTCCTGATGATTTGGTTATGTGCAAATGGGATTCAGAGAGTTCTTTATGGTTTCTACCACGGTTAGAGATGTACATTTCCTACTGGCGTGAGGAGCATGTGATGTATAGTGATTTTCTCTTAGATGGGATCAAATGGAAAGTTCTTGGCTAATTAAGTATGCAGTTATTTGTGACTCGGAGTGAATTATGAAGCTCTTGTATTTTTCGTATGATGGCATGGTATGTGCGGTGTGTTGTGTAGGATTGAGAATTGCATGTGTAAGGTCACAGTTCAATTTTGAAGAGAAGATCATGAGTTCTTAGGCAACATGGACAGTTTCAAATGACTAGGTAAATGATATTACTATCTGCTATGGCTTGATGAGGGTATACATTTTAGAAGGGGAAATATATGTTGATTTATGGATACTTCATTGGTATTGCGGCACTATCTTGTTTGATCGACTACTGATGTTCAAATTTTGCTTTGTGGCACAGAAGAATTATAGAAGTATTCCTCGTAGGATGATCGTGTATTGGAGAGGTGTTAGACATTTAGGCGGTGGAGTTGAGATCAGATATGGTGATTCGTGTGTTCTATGGATTTGGAGACTGGGAGTTCTCATGAGTAGACTATTTCGTGGTTGTGGACTGTGAAAATGTAGCCAAGGTTAGTCAGAAGATAGTATGTGTTGTGATTCAGTTATTGTGGACTTTCGGAGGGTTATTTATCTATTGTGGGTGACGAGAGTTGATTTGGGGTTCATTGGTAGGCCCAATATGGATGTGTGTTCTGCACCAAGTCGGATTGGTTGGCTTCATACTGCCATTGTTGAGGGATGTGTCATTCGTTTGTTGTTGAGATTATTCGTATTCTGAAATGATTTTTGAATTACTCTTCTATGCCACGAGGAGTTGTGATTCGTTGGTTATACGCACATATGGTGCGGTTCTATTTGAGCTTTATAGCGAAATTTGAGCGAGATGAGTATTTGGGTATTGCATGATTGATTGCGCGTTGGCTATGTTCTTTCCGGATTGTGGTATTGTGTTATTTGCTCTCCGTGGTTATGGTAATGCACTTTGGGTACTTGATGTCGAATTTCACGTGGTTATTGATTTTGATCAAGGTGGCTCAAGGTATATAATATGGACCAACGTTTGGATGGGGTCACGCATTGCAGCGAAGTTATGTTGAGATATGATCCTTTGTGTTGGATTCGTGTGTTTTGGTTCTACGGTGTGTGCTAGGCTCTTAACATGGTATTGTGATGGTACTTGTTAAGCTGGCGGGACAGTCCTCTCGTTTGAGGCATTTTTAGGATTGAGTACATTTGGAATGTTGCTATTTGATTCATGGGTTATGGCTTTAAGCTGTATTGATGTGTCATGTCACTAGAGTGATTATGTTAGATGGGATGAGGTCATCGTACTAGAATGAGTGCTATCGAATCTGATTGCGGTATATTTGGAAGGATATTGATGTTGATCGGCTTAGAAATTTGCTATAGTTCTTATCAAAGGAGAGGGAGTTCCACAACTTGTTGACCTGGCGAATGGTTATGAGTTTGTGTGTGTTTCTTTCATCGTTGGCAGTATATGAAGGTGTTAGAATGAGGCTTTGTTTGATAAGAGGTTTATCACTGGCATTGGGTTGTTTTGTGCAGCTACTGTGATTAGAAATTATCGCTATGAGTGTTTGAGTTATGTGGTATATCATGTGATTTCATCTTGAGTTATGGCTATGACTGAATTCAACTTGTTCAGACTTATACAGTGTGTAGATGCGAGATTCTAATCTTATCAAAAATTTCGGATGTGGAAATTGGATTCTAAGGCTTATGGGCTAGGTTGGATTAAGAAATTCCAGTCATGTTGTGTTATCATACCTATATGGGATAGGGTGACGTGGGATCACCCCCGGGTATGTGCATGGTAAGGTTACACGGCGATTTTATGGCTTTTGGAACAACTCTGGGCACGTTCGAGGACGAACGTATGTTTAAGTGGGGGAGGATGTAACGACTTGACCGGTCGTTTTGAGTATTTGCACTTCGCTCGGTTGTTTGAGGGCATGAATAGCTCCGTGGGATGTATTATGACTTATGTAAATCGTTGGTTTTGGCTTTCAGGTTATTCAGAATTGATTTGGAGGAATGATTCTCAGCTAGAAGCTTTAAATTTGAAAGGTTTGACCAAGTTTTGACTTTTTAGTATTTGACCTCGGATTGGATTTTCCGATAGATCCGTTAGCCCCATTGGGTGATTTTGGACTTAGGAGCACGTCCGGATTGTGGTTTGGAGGTCCGTAGTAGGATTTGGCTTGAATTGGTGAAAGTTAAAATTTTGGAAAGTTTGACCGGGAGTGGACTTTTTGATATCGGGGTCGGATTCCGATTCCAGAAGTTGGAGCAGGTCCGTAATGTCAAATATGACTTATGTGCAAAATTTGAGGTCAATCAGACGTGATTTGATAGGTTTCGGCATCGGTTGTGGAAGTTGAAGTTTCAAAGTTCAATGATTTCGAATTGAGGTGTGATTCGTCGTTTCGATGTTGTTATGTGTGTTTTGAGGCCTCGAGTAGGTCTGTGTTATGTTATGGGACTTGTTGGTATATTTGGACGGGGTCCCGAGTGCCTCGGGTGAGTTTCAGATGAGGTTCGGAACATTTTCATTCCATGTTGCATTGCTGAAGATTTTTTGGTTCTAGTATGACCGCACCTGCGGAGTGTTGAACGCAGGTACGGACCTGCAAAAGCGGCAGTGCCATCACAGAAGAGAGAAAGGGAGTTGGGCATGAGGCGCAGGTGTGGGTGCTTGGACGCACCTACGCAACCGCAGATACGGTTCAAGTGCGCAGAAGCACGATCGCAAAAGCGGCTTAAGGACCACAGGTGCGAGGTTTTGCTGAGTGAGGCTGTTTCGCAGAAGTGAGGAATTACCGCAGAAGCGGTGGTCGCAAATGCGACAATTTGACCGCAAATGCGGAATAAGTGGGCAGAGTTATAAAAACCGAGGTTTTGGTTCTTTCTTCATATTTTGAAGCAAATTTTATCACAAGGATTGTGGTAAATTTTCTCTACTCAGTTTTGATTATATTCCATGAATCTTTCTTCGATTTTAGCAATTGATTGATGAATTTTAAAGAGGAAATTGCGGGTTTTGTCCTAAAGTTTCATAATATAAATTTTTGAGTTTTGAACATCGATTTGGAGTCGGAATTGAGTGAAACTAGTATGGTTGGGTTCATAATTGAATGTGTTATCGGATTTTATGAGTTTTGTCGAGCTTCGAGGCATGGGACCCAATGTAACCTTTGGCCGGATTTGAGATTTGATGTAGAATTCGATCTTTATCATTTGTAATTGCTCCCTTGGGCTTTATCTGATGTATCTGAGTTGCTTTTGGCTAGTTTTGAGCCATTCGGAGGTCACTACGTGCGTGATGGAATTTTTGGAGCATCGTTGGGCTTGCTCGGTGTTGGAATTGGCTTGTTCAAGATAAGTAACTTTTCTAAACTTAGTGCTGAGGATATGAAACCCCAAATTACGTGTTGTATGATTGGTATTGAGGTGACGCACATGCTAGATGACGGGCGTGTGGGTGTGCACCCTGTGAATTGTGATTCCATTATTTCCATGGCACTGTATAGTGGCCCTATTTTCGTTGATATCTGTGTTTTCACCATGTGATAAAGTAACTGAGCTGTCAATCATGCTAGATATCATGTTTAGGCTTTATGCTGATATTGTTAGGACCCATAGATGTCGTTACTTGTTGTCATCTCACTGATTTCATTGATATTTCATGCTCAGTTATATTCATGCATTCATATCATATCTCAGTCTCAGTTGTTACTTATTGATACATCATATCATTGTTCCGGGTCAGTTTTTATGACATTGTGAGCTCGTAGGTGAGACTGGAGAGATTGATGACTGAGTGAGGCCAAGATACTGATTATGAGTGACAATTATGGGATAGGGCCGCAGGCCGCAACAGTTATATTGATGATTATGATAGCGCTTGGGCTGGAGGAGCCTCTCCGGAGTCTGTAACACACCCCCAGTGAGCGCGAATGATACTATTGAGGGATGAATTTCCGTGGACATGGATTTGTCCGAAGTACTTACAACTTGGAGATGGATTTTTCCACAGGGTTGGATTGCCCTTTTTCCTCGGTACTGGGTGACTTATAGTCAGTGTTGTATATGTTCCGGGATGGATTTTCCTGGGCCGTTTGGGCCATATACAGTACCGAGTGGTTGAGCATAATGAGTGGAAAGTGAGAAGCAGTGAGATTGAGTACTCTGAGAGTATGAGTACATGATTCATCTCTGGGATATATGGCATTGGAATGCACAGATGACATACATGCATAGAGACACATTTTTCTCATGTTGTATGGTATCACGTCATTCATGACTTTTACGCACATTGATATGTGAGCATAGATAGGTATTTCACACTTGCTAACTGGAAAGGAAATGAAACATCTTACTTATTTAGGAAAGGATTTTTGGAAAAATTTACAGTTTTCAAACTATCTCATACTTTTCGACGATTTCGGTAAAGGATTTGGGTTTTCACTGTTATTCTTGAAATGCGAAACTATTTTCGGGAAATTGTGATAAAGTTGAGCATTTTATTTCTGAATTGCTTCCTTATTTATATGCTCTACATTGTTATAAATAGTTATTGGTTATTGGTGTTGGACCCGGCCATATTCCAGCTCGTCACTATTTTCAACCTAAGGTTAGGTTTGTTACTTATTGAGTACATGGGGCCGGTTTTACTCATACTACACACCCTGCATATTGCGTGCAGATTTCGGATGCCGATGTTGTTGTGTTCGATGGGAGCTGGATTGGAAGATTTACCTGCATCCCTGTTGTAGCTGCCTCTTGTTCATGGTAGCCTTAGATTTTAAAACTCTGTTTATGTACTTTTCAAACAGGAAGTGTATTTAGTTTATATCAGCTTTGTAAACTCTATTCTTAGGAGCTCATGATTTGTACTACCAGTCCTTGGGGAATGTATAACATTCAGATAATTCCTTTGTTTAATTGTCCTATTAAAAAGTTAATTAAAATTGGATAGTTATTAGTTGGCTTAGTTAGCGGGTTGGGTTAGATCCCATCACGACTAGTGGACTGTGGGTCGTGACAGTCGAACGAAGCGAACCATAGATGCATCTATCTGCTACCGAGGCATTCGGCCCGCTCCACAAAAGATAAAAACACATTAAGCAACCAATTCAAGATTTATTAAGGGGAAAATATTCCAAGAATTTACAAATTCCCATTTAACGGTCAAGTGAATAAAGTTTAACCTTTTTACAATTCCTTAATCGAGTTTCTAAATGCTTTAAATAATTAAATTAACAAGTAGGGCGCAACATTGCAAGTACAACATGACATGGGTCCTAGACTACCTAGACATAAGCATAATAGTAGCTACGCACGGACTCTCGTTACCTCGTGCGTACCTAGCCCCCACAAATAGAAGCACGTAATGATTTGATTCACCTATGGGGTTAATTCCCTCTTATAAGGTTAGAAAGGAGACTTGCCTCGCTCTAAAATTCCATAACCGGCTCCCAAGCCCTTCCAATAATTAAATCGATGCCCAACGCTCCAAAACTAGTCAATAAATGTGCAAACCCATAAATATATACTCTAATACTCATTATGATTCAATTTACAACAATTCCTAACTCCGCTTGAAAAGACGATAAAAATTACCCTCGGGCTCATGTGCCTAGATTCCGAAAATTTTCGAAGATAAACTTTACCCATAATACCACGAACTCAAATATATAATTTATTCCAAATTTCATGTCCAATTTCGTGGTCAAAATCCAAAAATACCAATTTCTAGATTTTTCTTCAAAATCCCAAATTCCTAAAAAGTTTCATGCCTCAATCTATGTATAAACCTTGTATGAAACTCACAACTAGTAGAAATCAATTACCTCATGCTTGGTGATGAAACTGGTGATCCAAAATCGCTCTTATGTCGGCTCCCATGGAGGAAAATGAAATAAAAATGGCCAAACTCCCGTTTTTAAAACCTCATTGCCCAGGCGACCTTCTTCGCGATCGCGGAAAGACCATCGCGATCGCGAAGGCCAAAGAAACACTGCATCCAATTTCCTCTTCGTGTTCGCGTCATCTTAGCCGCGTTCGCGAACATTTGAGACCACTACCCATCGCATTCGCGTTCCACCAGCCGCGTTCGCGAAGGCCAACTGCTCCAGGCCCTGCTCCCTCATCTCCTCTTCGCGTTCGCGGTTGGGCCTCCGCGTTCGCGAAGCACTGCCAGGCCTACCTACGCGTTCGCATGCCCCTCACCGCGTTCGCGTAGGTCAAAAATCACCAGCCCAGGAATCCTTCTTCGCGATCGCGCCTCTTCCCCCGTGTTCGCGAAAGACAACACCAGCACCAGCAAACCAGCAACAACTTTTCATCCAAACTCGATCCGAAACCACCCCGAAACACACCCGAGAACCCCGGGACCCCGTCTAATCACACTAACATGTCCCATAACATAACACAAACTTTCTCGAGGCCTCAAATCACATCAAACAACATTGAAATCATAAATCGCACCCCAATTCGAACTTAATAAACTTTAGAACTTCAAACTTCTACATTCGATGCCGAAACCCATCAAATCACGTCCGATTGATCTCAAATTTGCACAAAAGTCACATTCCACATTATGGACCTACTCCAACTTCCGGAATCGGAATTCGACCCTGATATCAAAAAGTCCACTCCCGGTCAAACTTTCCAAAAACCTTCAAATTTTTATTTTTCGCCAAATGACCCCGAAATGACCTACGGACCTCCCAATCCACTTCCGGGCGCGCTCCCAATACTAGAATCACTATACAGAGCTATTCCCAGACTCGAAATCCCAAACGGACATTGATAACATTGAAATACACCTCAACCCAATTTTTATGAAGTTCTTCCAAAATGCCAACTTCTACAATAGGCGTCGAAATGCTCCCGGGTCATCCAAACCGCGATCCGGACATACGCCCAAGTCCAAAATTATCATACGAACCTTTTGAAACCTTCAAATCCCGATTCCGAGGTCATTTCCTTAAAAAATACACTTTAGTCAATTCTTTCAACTTAAAGCTTCCGAAATGAGAATTGTCTTTCTAAATCAACTCCGGAATTCTCGAAATTCAATTTCGACCACACGTACAAGTCATAATACCTGAAGTGAAGCTGCTCAGGGCCTCAAACCGCTAAACGACGCGCTAAAGCTCAAAATGACCGGTCGGGTCGTTACATTCTCTCCCACTTAAACATACGTTCGTCCTCGAACGTGCTAAGAACTGCTTTGGAGTTGTCTGAAATCACTGTTTACATACCTCGTGCACCTACCCGTGCTACCACAACTCAGTTGAGCATATTAGCTCGAGAAAATAAGAAGAACTTCCCCTTTATTTAGTCAAGCAAGTCTTAGAGTCAAATTCCAACATCCGGAATTCTCCACCAGGCCTGTTTCCAACATATGAACACCATATCAATCACTACACACTGCACCAAACACGATTGTATACCCTTACTAAATTCTTACCATGCACCGCATAATTCACATGACCATAATAACATCCTCTGACAGTAATAGCCAAAATTCCACGAATATTATGCCCACGACACACTTCATGATACATAAAAGTCCTGTTCCAACTCTTGCAATACTGCCACGACGGAAGAGATGTGTAGAAATTCATAACCAACTTCCGGGTCAATGAATCATTGAGTCTCTCCTCCCGACAAGAACCATTACGTCATCATGAACCAAATAACGATATTTGCTCTTAAATATGCCTCATATAAATTCGATCGCACTGATCTCGGGTCCAAAAATCTCGTCTCACCCAGTACAAGTCGTTCTGGCAATAAGCCACCACAAACACTACCAAAGGTCTCATATGATGCCACCATGTGCCAACAATCCACAAACTCGAATGTGGTACATAAGGAAAACGAACTCTGGAAAGAACTACTCAACCCATGAAACTAATTAAACAACCGAAAAGGTGTTATGCACCTTCCACAGAAAATGAGAAACAACCATACAAGAATAGATATGGGGAACTGTACACAACATCATACTGTTGCGGGGTGCAACCCGACCCACACATGATACCGTTGCGGCGTGCAACCCGATCCAACCATGATACACGTGGTGGCGTGCCACCCGATCCAAACAACATACCTGTGGCGGCGTGCCACCCGATCCACACATAATAATCTAAAGAAGACACACATCGAGCCATAACGCTTATACTCACGAAATGCCCGAATCTCAACCATAAGCACACCAAGTGCATAATACAAATCCTGGGGAGACGGGTAGCGTCATACGCTATAAAACTCAAGTACAACTACGGTGCGATATATGATCTGCTCTCGAGAGCCATCCTGCTCACATAACACCACCGCTACGCGGGACCTTAACACATTGTACAAATAATCAAGCAGTCTCACAACCCACACGGCACAATAGAGTATTACATGAAGTAGTTGACGACGAAAAGAACATCCAACGCCCGAATACTCTTTCATAAGGAATGCTATGCTGAATGAACACACCCAGGCTGGTGTAGAGTACACATCCACATTTGGACCCATCAACGGACCCCAAACTGATTCTGATCATACCCTGCTTAGGCAAATACCCTCTCAAGGATCCATAATGACCTTTTTTCCATGACACACAAGAACAACCGTTGAATCCGGAACAAACTTCCACAATTCACAACCAACTGAATAGAGCGCCTTTCAGGCCTAAACTCTCACATTAGCGATAGTAGCAAATCTCCATACTTGGTTTCAATCTTTAATCAATCAAGTGACTACATGACACACTTATGCAATCTTCCCATGGGATACACTCCCACGACCTTCTGCACCAGGTAACAAGTCTGCACATCCATACCACCGGCCACACTAATGTTGTAAAGCAAATCAAGAAGCCGCAAATCAGTACACAAAGCCTCTTACACAGGACACCGATCTCAGGTGACGCTAAAGACAATACCAGCTTACTCTAAACATCTTAATTCTTTCCTGATCATCTGAGCTCGTGACATTTTTGTCAACACCAAACCGCAACCTTGATCCTCAGCTTCCAATTTCCTATGCCTCTCACTACACCTAACATGCCAATACGTGAGAGTACCAGAATTCCATAATAACCCCTGATCCACTAATAGAATAAAAACTTCATCATATATAAACCTTTTACTTAGCTCATTTCAGAAGAACCAATGCAACACGTAACTAAATTCCCAAACCGTAGAAAATACAACCTCATGTCGTAATCTAAACTGCCATAACTCTTTCGAAAATCCCTTTACACAATAAAGCCATACGAATCGAATACCTCCCAAATCAACCAAGTTGTGGTGGCGCTCAAGACCAAGTGTACAACCACAAACTACATGTATAACTTCACGCTGGAGAAACTGGTCACTACCATAACCGTGTTGATTCAACCATTACCAACCGAGCCACTTCTTCTAATTTACTCGGGACTTGCCCTAGAAATAATAATAGCTCCGTTCAAAATATCATGAACCCAAATCCGCACTCATCCTGAGTGACCTTATTTCACAAGACCACATTGTCTCCAAAACCCACGAACCATCCCATACCCTTCTTATGCGCATATTCGCATCTTCAACTGGTACACCCATTCTGAAAATTCCTCTATGAATCCGAAGTCATTTTCTCCCATTCCTCCAATGGCACACCGCAGACCGAAGATAACGTAGAACACTCCAAGCTACTTTTCATAATCCACTACAAAAGCTTAATACTTAACCATACTACTGGCTTGAAATCCTTAGGCTCCGCACTTAAATTTTGAACCTACTAGGACCATTGTTGAGAGTCACCCACTCTGACTTGTTCCCGAATATAATCAAACTCCAAGGTCCTGTTGGCACATGAACACCTTCTCAAAGAAGTACCCGGCTGAATCATGTTCCTTGTAACTCACCTCTACACGAAGCATAAATCCTGAGTCTTTCCAAAGCCTGAACATGAATCGATAAGGCCAATTGTAGCACACATTCCTCAAATCCTTGGCTCAAACCACCACTGATGTTCTCTTTTCTTAGTCGTAACAACCCACCAATATGCCGATAACCAAAAACCTCACAAGTAGACAACTATGCAATCCAATCGTAGGCGGTGAGGCTCTCTCACTTAGCTTGAAGCTACCATTACATGATCCTAGAACCTACCAAGATTCCTCCTTCCTTACTGACATGACCTCGCACAATCGACCTGCCAAATTCCTTAAAATCTTCCTGTTAACCATTTCATGAATGCTCTGAATCACTAGCCATATTTACATACTCGACCTCTTACCAGATAGCCAGTAAAATTTTTCGTAGAAGCTTCATCAGCACCACACAACGGCTAACCTGCTCACAAGAGATAACCCACATGTGGAAACTCCATACCGACATCATCCAATGCAGCTGCACTGGGTACAATTACTACGAAATCAGTAACCCATCCTGAGCCCGTGCTCATTCACCAGTTGTACAAGTCCGTTCACTCCTCATGGACATCAATTAAAGGTGTGACAATACATCCCAATCCAAAGTCCTGTTGTATCCTTCTTCATATCATTCAACTCCTTTCTGTTGTATCCAACCTTCCTCCGTATAGCAGCCAATATTCCAAATTAAGCCTGTAGACCGAGTCACTGTCCATCATGAATCCCAAATCACTCTAAACTTTCTCAAGGAGTATAGTCATCCTACCACAGAACCCATATACTGCTCTTCCACTCTCTCACTTTGGCCAAACTCACACCTTTATGTGTGTTTGCAAAGCGAAATAGTAGTTTTATGCAGTCTTAGAAGTGATATATGTATTTCTTTGTTGAGCCAGATATATGTGTTTACCTACCTAATTGTTGTGTATCTTAGTTAACCCATTTGAGCCTGTGATCCTATTTTTTTTGTGACCACATTATAATACTTACCCATTTGTTTGAATTGACCATCTATTTGAACCTTGTACCTCTCATGAGTACTTAAAATTGTTATAAACTGTGTAAAAGTTGAAGTGTGGGGTGATTGGTTTGATTTTTGAGTAGAACTATTGAAATAAGGAGAAAGGTGCATTGTTTTAAAAAAAATGAGAGCCACTTGAATTGAAAAAGAAAAGTAAAAAAAATAAAAAATAATTGTTTGGTTGTGAAAAATATTCCTTGATAGTGGTAACTCTTGATGATAATTGTGCTTAAAGAAGTAGGGAGTTAATATATATTGATGTGGAGCTGGAGTTATGGTTTAACATAAGTGTGGGGTTTTGGAAGGTAAATTATATGTATTAAAGTGCTTAGGGAGGTGTAGTCACTTTTATATCCAAATTGTATCATACCCATCCCGCAGCCTACATTATAACCAATTAAAGTCCTTCTTGATCCTTGACTAAATGAGCTCAATTAGTAGAGTAGTACACTACGAGCAAGCCTATGGTGCATCTTTTATGGCATATGAATGTTATTTCTTAGAGTGAGTTAATTCTTTCTATCTTAAGTTCCTAATTGTTCTTAATTTCTATTGTGTGTGGAATTACTCTCGGTTGTTGTGTGGGGGTACTTAATTCAGGAAGAAAAGGTAATGTCATTGACCTCTATGTTAGAGTAACAGAGCGGGTTTATAAATAATGCGTGGTGCTTGTGAGTCAAATCTTGAGGCTAGGATGTTACACTATTGTGCTTAGTCTATTTTAAATATTTTTAGTATGATGAGTTATGAAAGTTGTTTAAAAAGGTTATGTCATTATAAAGTGTAGTTTGATTGCTCGAGGAAGAACAATGGTTTAAGTGTGGGGTGTTGATGGTAGGCTATAATCTTGTATTTTAGTCGCTTATTACACTCTAATTTACTACATTTCAATTGAGTTTGAGCTTTAATTGCTAGTGTTTTGCACTAATTATGTGTTTTATGCCTTGTAGGAGTGATTCCGAGCTATGTAGATGTTTTGGAATGAATTCGAGCTATTCTGGAGCTTTGAAGTCTAAGTAAAAGCCCAAGGATTAAGTTGGGGTCGTGTTCGGGGATCAACGGGCAATAGTACACTTAACGAGAGAAACAAATAGCGAGCAAGAGGTCACCTAGATGCGCGATCGCGCACTGGGCGTGCAAGTAGAGTAATACACTGTCCAAAGTGCGCGGCTATATGCGCGAGCGCACCTCCAGGTGCGCGGCCGCGCATGTCCAATCCCGGAATTGTCCTATTTCGCGTTGGAAAATGAGTTTTCATTTGGGCCCGATCCTAATTGGTATATATACATGGAACGGTATTTTCTGGACTTTTTAACACATCTAAGACCTAAGGAGGCTAAGGAGGAGTTGGAGAAGCAAAAGTACAAGGAGTTCATCATTTAATCTTCACTCAAGACACGAGTTTGGATCGTTTTATGTTTTCCTTTACTTTAAACATATTTGTGATGAATTACTCCATATCTATGGAGTAGTTCTCTTTAGGGTTTGATAGATTTGGTGTATTGATATTTGTTTGTGGATTATAACTCTAGTTTTTTATGTATTGAATCGTTTTGGATGATTTAATTGTTGTATCTATATTCACATGTTCATGAAATCGAGAGAGGCATAACTTGTGATGTCGTTGCATTATCTTGTTGGTTGAGTTCATTAATTCTTCTTAGTAATCGAAAAAGGCTAGTTGAATTATTGTTTAACCCTAGTTAGGAAGATAATCTAGAGAGGTTCTCCTAAAGACCAATCCACTACGAATTCTTGCATATCTTCACTGAGTTTAAATTGGTTCATATTGTGAGATTGAGACTTAATCAAGAGAGGAGTTTCTACTAAACGTTTGAACTAATAAATGAGTGAATTCGAGAGACTCACTTGAACATTAGAAGTGAATTAACTAGAGTTAAATCCCAAACATTTATCTTGCGCCTATCCAATCAATCCTTATTTTTCTCCCATTGATATCTTCCCTGCTTACTTTTGTTCGAGTGTCATTCGTCAATAAGTTAGACTCTTAGTTAATTTTAGTTTTAATTATATAAATCTCAATTGTTTATCATCTTGGATAGCAATCAAGGTATAAACTACGAAAATACTGTTTAACTCTAATTCTTATGAATACGATATTATATTATACTATATTTAACTAGTGAGCATATATAGACTCCTTTTGAAGAATTTTAAGAATTGGAGGGAGATAAAAAGATATTGATTTTGACCACGGTTTGCATATGGGTTTCTTTCATATTTGGGGAATTTTGTTGAGTTAGAAACTGATCATTGGCAGGTGGATTATAATGGAGATTTCGTGACCAAGAAAATGAAGAAATTGGAGGAAACATTCATAGCCTTCTAAATAGCCCTATTGATAATTACTGGAGCATCAACTACCGGAGCTAATCTAGACCCATAAGGAAAGAGGAGCAGAGAGGAGAGAAAAAAAAAGGAAAAATGGTGTACCTAAATTTTTTAATTTAAGACACTAATAATAGATTGTATATAAATTATAAAATAAATATAATTAGGTCGGCTAATATACAAATCTAGAATAATTTTAATAAATAAATTTTAAATATTAATAGAAATGAAAACATCACTTCCTACAACAATCTCGAAAAGGAGTCCATCTAAAAGAGCCCGTTACAAATAGGCCCAATAAAATTGTTTACGTAGAAGTTGAGGATCCCGTCAAATCACGTGTTTGTCACAGCGTGTAGTCGGAAATGGAATCTCCAGTTTCCGCTGTCATTCTTCCTCCGGCGGAATCTCCGATTATGTATCTTCTCATCTCCGGTAAGCTCGCTTTGTCTCTTCACAGTCTATTTTGTTTTACCTATTTGTCACGAGAATTGAAATCCTTGCTCGTTATCAATTGGCAGTTGAAATTGCACTGTCCAAACTAGTGGAATATGTCATTTTCCAAACTTCTACAAATTTTATTTCTTCTCCATTAGCAAATTTAGATTTACCATGGACTCATAGTTATTGCTTGAAATAAATTTGAGCGTTCAATGAGCAACTCTGTGTGTGTGTGCGCAGCACACTTGCCAGTAACTTTGCCAACAAAATCTTAGACATCTGGGAAGAAAAATCACCTAGTGTTTTTGCATCTGTTGGAATTTTCTGCTACTATTTTCTTTTTCCAAATGTAGGTTCTGAATTTTGATAAGCCACATTAATCAGCTCTTTAGTTTCCTTTTTGAGTTTTGATGGTCGGATCATAAATATGAGACTTCCATGAATCTCTGGTTACGTGTTCTATGCCGAAAGTTATATGAACATCAAGTGCATAATGCATAGCAAAAAGCGCTAGTCACTATCTGAATGGTGAGTATTACACCAATAATTTACGAGTGAATGAAGGGAGAGGAATTAGAATTTGAAAGAATTATCGAAATATCTCTGGTCGTTAAGATTGTCGAGAAAGGTCTTTTCTTTTAAAAATATTGAGGCACTTAAGGTTGTTTGCTTCTGAGAATTGGAAGGTAAAAGAGGAGGGTCATGGAATTAAGCGTTGATAATGTACCGTGAGTTGTCTTAACTCCACATAGAGAAAAGAATAAGGGGAAGGAGCTGAGGGAGAGGGATCCAAAACAGAAAGGGAAGGACATTTGATTGATCATCTCTACGGAAAGGGAGGGGAGAGCAGAAGGAGCAAGGATAGATTGTATAGAAAACAGCGGGTACGGGCACATCCACTACATTCGACCTGAGTTATACAACATAATTAAACTTTTTTAGAAATAGCATATTCATACTAAGCAAAACTTATTGTTTTCACAAGAGAAAAATAAATAGTGGATGCAGTATCACTCTGTATAAAAATCGCCTCAGAAGAAGAGCGTCAACTGAAGTTAAATGACAATTATGTTATCACTATTGCTTTAGCCTTTATGTGGAAGTATTCTTAAGAATGAGAAGCCTTTATCAATATGTCAACAAGTAGAGAATAGGTGACAATACTAGGAAAAGGTGAGGAATTCTGGCCATGAATGAGTAGGAACTATTGTCGTTTTTCTCAGGAGTGAAGGGAAAAGTTGAGGTTGAACTCTCTTGTTTAATATAGTATTATAGTGCAGATGGTTCTTGTTGATTCTTGCCAGGGTGACTTATTCGTTGGCTATTGACAGATAAGATCTAATGTATATCGGTTCAATGCAAACTTGGCTCATTAGCAGTGCCTTTTAGGATTTATCCCCAACGGTGTGTAAGCTTCGCTATTGGTAATGTTCCCCTCCAGTTTGGTATGATAAAGGGTGAAAATACACCGAATATTGCATGAACTTAGAGGGGAGTCATAGGATTCGAGACGTAGCTCCCATTGCATACATGATATTCTGTCCCTTACAATGCATAACTCTAGGGTAACCCATTTGTATCCTTGTAATGCCTCAAGTTAGAGACTACAGTTGGTGTGGTAACTCGCTAGTTAACACAACAATTGTTATGCCTTGCTCCTAAGTCAGTTACATCCCCACTGTGCATAGTTTGCCTCCCAATGTGTCGAGACACCGAATCTCAGAAGCCATGTGGTGGTGTATAGGGTGCGACAGAGCACAATCTTGGTGTTTGTATGGGAACATTGTGGAAGGAGTGAATGAGAGTCTTTGAAATTAGTTTATTTCTCTTGTATAATTCCTAGTGTCTTTTATTCATTTCTTCCTCTCTGTCTCTTTAAATTTTGATTCTTCATGGCTAGCTATGCTTATAAAATATCATATATTTACCAACATGTTAAAAGGCAGTGGGCTCTCATTGGGCAATGGTATCCCAAAGCTTTACTCCCACTGGTCGCTCATTCCGTTCCCTGCATGTTTGTATCCCTCAATTAAGTGCTGCTTTTGTATGTCAATTTTATTACCTAAGGAAAATAAAGGTTAATTTGAGTTAATTTCCTATTATAGAGATTTACAAGTTACACCAAATGTTCAATTGCGAGTTAGATAAGGAATAAAGGTTAAAATGATAAAATCAATGTTATGATCTAAATCTGTACTGTAGTAAACCTTTATTTCTTAAGGTTAAAAATTTACCATTGCCGTAATTGATTTCTCCAAGAAAAGAATAGTTTTTCCAAAATTGTTCAATTTACAAGAATGTTGCCTTACCAATGAATATTTTTCCTAAAGTATCTTTAAAATAGTCAAATAATAGATTACTATCCAAAATTGAACTTCATAGGGGTTATGTTTCTTCTCGTAGGGCTTATGCCCCACAAATGCAGAGATACAATGCCTCCTGTTCTGTCTTCACCATTTAAGAGGGGAAGGGAGAGAGGTGAGCTAAATGTGAAGCATGCTCTGGTGGTTAATCAGAGAACTATTACATGCTGAGAACTATAAAAAAGAACTAGAAGCTCATGCACATGTTCATGTCATAGCTACTAAGATAAAATATATTGATATCTAGAAAGTGCAAACCAAAAGCCTCTTATATTTACACATTTAAGCTATATAACATACTTCTGCTGGCCTGTACTTCTATAATCCATCAACAACATTGTTAGACTAATGAAGATAGTTTCTTTAATGACACAGTCCAATAGACACCAGGAAGAACAATTGACACATGTTGCATATTCTATGACTCGAAATACTGAGAGAATGTAACAATTTTGTTTTCTTCCTTTTTGTGCCATCTCGTTCCTTTTCCTTTGCATTCATTGCGTCCTTAGGTTTCTTCCCTCTTTAAAAGCTAAATCCTTTGAGAAATCCATTGCCCTCCTCAAATTTTACCAGTTGATCTTCGTATGGAAGTTCATTACTTGTTCCCACTAGTTCTTTTGCCTTCAAGGATGCTCCTTCCCAGTCAGTACCGTAAGTAACTATTAACATTGAGATTACACATGCCACTTGAGCCGCTAGAAGCCCATAACAAAGACCCAAAAATCCTAGCTTCCAAACAAAGGCCAAAATAATGGCCACAGGTGTTCCCATCAGATAGAACGAGTAAAAGTTAATACCTGCACCAACACCAGGCCTAGCACTTCCCCGAAGCACCCCGCAACATGTAGTTTGTGGACAATTAGCTAGTTCACAAAGTCCAATAATGGGTAGAACGGCCCCTGTTAGCTCCAGCACTTCTCTATCTTTTGTAAAAACTTTTCCCCATGCTTCTCGGCCTAAGGTGGTCAGTAAGAATCCAAATGATGAAGTCAAAAAAGCTAGTCCTATGGCTATCCCTGTTGCCAAGCGGGCCTTAGCTGGCCGTCCTGCTCCAAGTTCGTTTCCTACCCTGCTTGAGACTGAAGCACTTAGGGCTGAAGGCAATGTGTACATGAGAGATGTGGTTTGTATTACAATAGCAGATGCGGCAAGTGGAACTTCAGGTCTGTCAAGGTATCCGGCTAGAACTGTCATGAACTCATACCACCACCACTCTAAGCAAACTGCTAAACAACTAGGTATAGCAAGTTGAAGAAGCATCATCCATTGCTCTCCCACAGAAATGGAAGGAAGAGGCTTTAGATTTTCTGCTAGGGGTTTGGACAGAGATTTGTTTTGGTCGTAAGTAAAGAATATCTTCTTTTGATCAAGACAAGTAAAGGATATATAGCCTAAAATGAAGAATAAGGTGATAAAGTTGGAGGCAAAGGTTGAAATTGCAATTCCTTGGATCCCAAGGCCTCTAGTAAAGGTCAGGTAAACTGTGATAGGGAAATGCAATAGTGTTGCAAGTGAAGTACACCACAATAGAGGCCATGTTGTCCCTTTACACCGTAAGTAGATGCGTAAAGGGTGAAGAAGGCTGTTAGCAATAAGATCTGGGACAGCAAATCTGCAAAATACACTTGCTACGTGTATTATTTGTGTGTCTTGGCGTAGCTTTAGCATGAGAGGCTCAAAATTAAACCATAAGAAGGCAATAGGTATAGATGCAGTGAATAACATAAAGATTGTCCTTTGGAGGGCAAGAGACACTATGGTTAAGTTTCTTGATCCAAAAGCCTGGCTACAAAGTGGTTCCATCCCCAAGGCTAGGCCAGACAATACGGAGTAACCAGTAATATTGGTGAAGCCAATGGCCAGTGCACCACCTGCCAGCTCTAAGCTTCCGAGCCTTCCCATGCACACAACTAAAATCATGTTTTTCAAATAAGTCGCCAAGCCCATAGCAAGTATGGGAAAGCCTCTATCCATTATTTTCTTCAATTCCTCCATGACCTAGAAATTGTGGGGAAAAAAATTGTTATGGTGATTCATACACATTTTTCTTGTCTATTCAAAGGTTCTAAAATATTCTGTAGTTTGTACCTCTGGTAATGCCGGGTGCTTTTTGGTCTGTTCTGTTTCCATCTTCTTTATTTTGCTTCTGCCTCTTTCCTCTTGTTTTCTTGTTTTGGAGCGTTACAGAGATAGCTTAACTGTGTATAAATCCTCTTTCTGCATGCAGTTCTGTATCCATGCACAAATACAACCAAACTTATGCACTATATATAGAGAGAGGGAGCAATAGAGAGAGAGAGAGAGAGGGAGAGGGAGAGGGAGAGGGAGAGGGAGATACTGAGAGACACTAACTTGAGTTTCCAGAAGCAAGGATATTTATAGGGGCTGGAGGTTGATTTGTGAGTTACTGGTTGTTGAAAGCTTACAACTGGAGTAACTATGTAAGAAGCACAGTGAATGTCATTTACATTGAGATATAAGGAGTGTTCCCCTGTGCCAACTGTAGTGACTACAGATATCCTCTTTCCAAAAATATAAGAACATATCCATTTCACAACAAATGTAATACCCACTTCCCCTCTTAAAGAACTATACTTAAATGTTATATTACTGATATATTCTGGCCTGAAGATGTTTTGATATTGAACTATAAATATGGTTCACGTATCTTTTGTTAATTACAGGTTCTTTCTTGTTATTCTTTCACCTTTGTATTTCATGTATTTCCACTTTCGTGTTGTATGTTGAACTGGTCAAGGGGCTTAAACTGTAGGGCCTTCGTCATATGCATTCAAGTTGTGCATTTTCAATATTACTTTTGGGAGGAAGCCACTAATGAGACATTCAAATTAGCGTCTCTAAACCACTTAGGACTCAATCCGAGTCAAATGATAGGGATATTCCATATGTAAAGCATAAATATGATTATTTTTCTATTTGTATAGTATGTCTTATGAAAAGCAAATCTGAAGTTAATGGTGTATACTCCTAGTATTCTGATTTTCTTTCCAAAATTATTGTGAATTGCAACCTTTAGTACAATGGAGTACGAAGTGGCCTAACTATTATTGTTCCTTTGATAATTAAAATTAGGTAATGCCTTTTCTCATGCTAATGATAGAATCTAAAGCTATTTAGTAGTGGTGGACCCTGGATTGAGCTCTTCTCACATGATAGTTGGTGTTTTTAGGCTAAGCAAAAACCTTCCAGTGATGTATTCTAGTGTATCCAAAAGATTTCAAGGCCAAACACCATTTTAAATAGTAGCACACCTCTTGTCCTGAAAAGTTAATACAACTGTCTTCTTTCAATTTCTTATCCTAATTTGAACATGCTTTTAGTTTCCCCGCCCACTTTGGTTAACATAGCTCCTGCGTATAACAAAGTGTAACAACCTGCCTCCCCTTTGCTTAGTTAGTTATTTTTGGACTCTAGTTGTGTAAGGTAGTTTTCCTCTACTTCATTGTGTCTTTAGTAGGGGTACATGCTTTTGTGCACCAGATGACGTGGAGCTCTGTGGTTTACTGTGCATTCTTGCTTTTGTGTTTGTACCTGTCTTATGTCTTCAATCCACTAAATTTTGCCCTGTACAACAGGTTACATGAGGGACATTTCACCTTATGCTCAATGCTTATCTTGTTCAAACCTCAGCAGTTACTAAGGAACATGCATTTGAATGGAGGAAAAAGAATAATTTGCATGTTTTCTCTCTTCCAGATCAAAGCTCTCCATCTCCTTTTCACAAAATAGCATTAGGAAAAAGGTATTGTCCATAAATCTCTCTGTGTGGATTTGATAGACGCTCTTTCACCAGCGACCTAAAGTTTTCTTTACAGTGTTATTGTCCTCAGATCACTAAGGTATTGTAGGAGAAATTCTTTTTCAGGAAAAAAGGTATTCTAGGAGAAACCTCCTTTATCTCCACATCTGTGTGGTAATATTGATTAAAAGTAATTAAGTCATTTGAATTGAAAGTAATGTTGTCAGATTGTGATGAAACCATGCATGTGCAGTTTGGTTGCACCTCTGGCAAATGACTACTTATCAATAATCATTGCACCTTCTTCATAATAGTGACAACAAATTGCATTTCAAGCACCATTTCTTTCTCTCTCTCCATTTCATTAAAGATAAGAAGAGAATATTCATTTAGCACCAAAATACCATTTCCAACAGCTAGTATGGTATGGTTGTTGAGAGAAACCAGTACTGTCTTATACGGTGACTTCTCCTGCTTTTATGCTGCTAAATGCCTGCACATTTTGGTCCCAAAGTTTGAAGCATTGTATCATAAGAAGTCAAACAACCAACAACGTTTTGATAGGAGGATTTCCATCAATTTCATTTGTCTGAGAAGTTGAAAAAACCATAACGTTTTGATAGGAGGATTGATGTTCTGCACTAACCACCAAATGGGTCTTATGTTGCTTCTGTCTGAAAGTTTAAGCAACTATCTCTACAACTTATGCAAACGTTTTGACATTTGACCAATGCCTTTGTTCCTTGCCCCACAGATTCTTTGGTTGTCTTCTTTTCTCCGCCCTTTTTGACAAGCGAAAACAGAACTTGATTATGTTATCTAATCATAATAAACAAATTATAACCTATAGTTTGTGAAGAAACTGTACATAATTAAAGTCAAAATTAACAGCCAAAAGAGAGATTTTGTGGATCTTTGTGTCATAATCCTCTCCTATGGCCCATTGAGCATGATTTTTCTTACTAGATATAGCACTAATTTCCAGGCTAATTAGTCAAAACTTTCTCTCATTAGCGTTATAAACCGCAAGTATGACTGTTATTTACAGAAAGCATCTTTAGATAGGAAAATCTGTTAGTGGAAAGAATCTCCCATTACTAAGATTGCCCACATCATTTCGTCTCTTCACATCATGAAAGGGATATTGTTATCGTCAAAGCTTAAAAAGATAAATAAATTGACCATTATTGTTCAACTCTTTCCCCTGTACCACATCCTTGCACATGAGAGGATTACGAGCATCTTGTATAACTATGAACACGTTCAAGAAAGTGGACTATGTCATGTTACATAATCAAAAGGTTTGACTTGACTTAGATTGTTGAAAATTTTAAGTTGATAGTGACAAAATTCATTTGGTATATACTTAAATCCTGAAATTGTAGATTATCTTAGGCTGTTTTCTCGAGATTTTATTTTGAACTGTGAATTTGCCACTTGATATTCCAATTGATATGATGTAAACAGAAGCCTAAAAATCAGTATTTTTGGTGTAGAATCAAGTTGCTTTTCAATAGTATATCAAGAGTTTAAGACAGTGACAACTGGATCTTTACGCCCAAAAGATTCCCAAGAATGCCAAATCTTTACAGATTACAAAATCCAAAAGTTGGCAAAGAGGTATGTGAAGTTGCATTCACCTCTAAGGGCTGAATTCGAAAATTTTCTTCTTATTTTTTCTCTCCATTGCTTACAATAGTCCACCTAATAACCTTTCTATTAGAAATGTTATTTAAAGAAAAATAAAATTGTAATTCGAGTGCAAGTTAAGTAAAGTTGCCAAAGGCAGTGGTATCATTACCTTCCGCCTGGCATTCATTTTATAAGTTTCTTTTTTTTTTTTTTAGTTCTTAAATAATTCACATAAAGAGAGAAAAATATCCTTAGCACTTTGTAGAATTTAGATCTACTTCTAATCGATTTGACATTAGTCTAAAAAATGTGTATACTTTTATCCTTCCGTTTTGCATCCATAGAAATGCATGTGCACTTGACTAAAATGTTTCTTGGAGACTTGAAGGTACGTCGATGTAATGTAACCATGATCACTTTTAGACTCATTCTTTATTTCCCATGTTACATTCGATAAGATAACGTTGCGCTGCCTTAAAAATAAAAAATGAGGTAGGAAGAATTTCCTATCTGATTTGATTAGGAAATAATTGGGAAATTGAATGCATCGAGCTTCCATTCGTGAAAATTCTTTTTGATATTGGGTGGTGGTGAGACTCGACCCCAGGACCTGTGCCTACTCTGGTAGGATATTGAAGTGTGTGACCATCTCATCTAAAAACTTAATTGGGAAATTGAATGCATCGAGCTTCCATTAGTGAAAAGTCTTTTTGATATTGGGTGGCTGTCGACCCCAGGACATGTGCCTACTCTGGTGCCATATTGAAGTGTGTGACCATCTCATCTAAAAACTTAAGTTGCTAGAGAAAACACACTTTTTATTTACTTAATTATGTTTGCAACATGTATGATTAATTTATTAAATTATATTGACTCCGCATGTGAGAAGAGTTAAATATAATGGGATTCTACTTTATCGACATGTTATGGGTTCATACAAGTTCGGTATTTCCAAATGGAACATAAATGTAGATCGTAATGCGAAAAATCACCAAAATTCTACAAATGAACCAATAATTTTTGAAAAACAATACGTTTCGTGCTAAATATTTTAAAAGTTGAATCCCTTTAGGTTAAATGCTAAATTCGTCTTTGAATGCGCTTGTCCATATGGGAGTTTTGAAGTTATTATGTGAAACGCGTCGTGCATGTAATTTAATAAAAAAAATGGTCCTTAATTAATTATTAGTCCACGTGAGAAAGGTAGAACAGTGTTTGGAGATGGAACCGAATGTTTCAATTGGGAGAAGAGCAGCGTATAAGAAAACTCTGCCAACCCTATCACTTGCCTTCTCTAGAAATATATGAAAATAAAATCAGATTTTCATTTGTTCTGGAATAAAATATAAAAAGAAAGAAAAAAAAAAAGAAAGATAGAAAACTTAACCGAAATCTAAATCGTATCAAATAACAACACAAGAAAAGAGATGTGCTCCTGTAGATGCAACGAAGCAAGAAAAATAGATTAATTATTCTGTTTTCTTGAACCAAAACATTGTGCATGTTTTCGAGTGGGTTATGCATGTTATTTCAATGCCATTTGCTTCAACTGTTAGGCCAAAGTTGATTGACCTTATTGGTGCAATAGTGCTTTGATAGAAGAGAAGGGGCCATCTGAAATGAGAATTAAGTTGTTGGTCCTGGCATGGGAGGGTGTGGATGTTAGGGTGCCAGAAGTTGTAGCAGAGTGGTAATTAAGTGCTTTTCGATTCTTAACCAGAGGTCTCGTGTTCAAGTTTTGGATATGAAGTTTGTCTTTGGTAAGGAGCGATTCACCCTTTAAAGTGGGACTTTCTGACACGAATCAGGATTAGTCGGGGCCCACTGTAGGTAACGAACACCCGATGAGAAACCAGAAAAAGATGTTAGAATGTTAGAAGACGAGTACATGTGAAAGATCAAAAAATTGAGAGCCAAATTAAGAAGAACATGAGGCAGAATCAACATGTGAAAAAGAGGGAGTGTGACATGACATTGGCCTAATTTGCCACCACCTTACCATGCGAATATTTATTTCCATGGGAAATAGGCACACATTTTTCACTTGTAACATGAGTTGGATAAACTTGGGCAAAGAAAGCTTAGCTGTTAGTACTACTTTTACTTAAAATGGGGTATTTAGTTTTCATCCAAAAAGAAAAGGAACCAGAAATCTTAGTTCAAAATAGAAACAACACTATATTAAAAAAATTTCTTCTTCTTCTAGTTCTTGTTAGTGTAATATGTACAGAATAATACCTAAATTTGAGGTCCAAAACATGTGAGTTAGTTAACAGTCAAGTCTCATGCTCCACGTTACAAAATTCCATCTCTGCGCATGCTATAATTCTCCAGCAAGTTAGGATCTTGCTCCTTTCTTCTCCACGTCTATTTTTCTTTTTCATTTATTCTTCCCTTTTCCCCCTTCAAGAAATCTACATGTTGGTGTAAGTAAAAACTATTGAAAAAAAGTATTTTGAACCACCATCCGATTTATACAAGTGTAATTTTAAGCACACATTGAAATGTAACAATCTTGTTGATGCTCGATTTATATACCAAAATTATACGAGAACATTTCTAAGAATATGATAGTTATAATTTTTGCCTGCACACGATACAAAAATATTTGGTGTTATCGTGTTAAGGGAGCAAATAATACGTTATCGCGATTCATATACCTGGATTATACTATAACATTTGGAATTGTGAGTACCTAATTTTTGATCGTGCTTGAATTTTCGCTCACTCATCTCACCAATACCACACTTTGTCCTCACTCCACTTTCCCTTGTCCCCCATGCTTGTCCCTCATGCTTGTCCCCCACTCACAAACCCCTTCCCCTTAACCCTAAACCCTAAAGATAGATCAGATCCCTTCCCCACAAAAAAAACCTTCAGCCACCAACCCTCTTCTTTTTCCATAAAACTTCAGCACAAACCATAAAAAAAACTCCATTAAAATACCACCAAAAGCGCAACTGAACCAGCTCAAAAACTATCCTCAAATCCAGCAAAATCAGTCAGGTAACGGCCTTGAAACTAGCTGCAAATAGCCATGAAAGAGCTGCTCCAAAAATAACCCGAAACATAAGCTCCAAACACTGAAACAACCACCCAAAACTAGCTGAAACGCAGCACCAAACTACCCCAAAAATAGTCGTCGTCGCACCATGTTTGCCGACGAACATAGGTTCGTTTTAACTGTGTAAGGCTACCCCGTTCAGTGGAGTTTTTGAATTGGGTTCAAGGTTTTCGGCGCCGATGCAGGTCTCGATCGGATCGTGGTTTGTTTATAATGAACATGAAGTTTGCTTGGTTGAGCTCCAGTCGAAGGCGTGGGCAGATTTCCGTTTTTGGTTCGAGTTCGCTGTTAGATTTTGCTTCGGGTTGTAATCAAAGATTTATTTTTGAATAAAGGTTCAGAAAGAATTTTGGCTGTAAAAGGTCCATTCTATCTTCTTTTCTTTACCATTTTAGCCCGACGTCATGCATTAGTTAATTTGTTAGTCTTTTATTGCTTGTTTATTGATTGTTTGAGCTAGTATTTCATTGTTATATTTTGTGAATTATTTTGTTTACTTGGAGCTTTCCATGAACGTGGATGTTACTATTGCACTGAGATAAAGGAAACAGGTTGGAGTGCTTGTGTGTTTTGCATGATAACTTGATAGTCCATGAAGTTTTCTTTTCTAGTCTATTTGGGCGTTGCAAAGTTTGATTAGTAGATTAGGCCAAAATTATGTTACTTTGGTATGCGGGACATATAATGGATTCCTTTGGGCTATTTTGTTTGATTGAACTATAAGAGTAAGTAGACTATTGTTGAATTCGTTGATTTGATCGTGAGGCGGTCTAATAAATTATATGGATTTGAGATTAGAAGTTGACCCAATTTTATTTTTCACAACTCGTTGTCTCACAATAATCTCAAAATTAGTTTAGAAAATATAATTAACAATATTGCTAGGCAACTAGTAGGCGCACTTTTATTTTTTTTTTACTCACGGACTCGCTTGCGTAGCGTGGTGTTTAATATTTAGTAAATTAATTCTATAATTTTCATAGCTTAATTATTTCCTAATTTAATTAATCTCTTATTCTAATCGCGGATTCGCTTGCGTAGCGCGATAATGGTATTTAATAATTTCTTAAAACTAATTTTCTTAATCATAAATGTAGTAATTTCTCAAAAGTACTACAAATAATTGATTGTCATGATTTCGGATTCGCTTGCGAGGTGCAATTATGACAAGTTAATAAATTTTGTTATTCGATCACAAACTCGCTTGCGTAGCGTGGTTATGACAACATAATGTTATCCCAATCATTTTTTTAATAATTCTAATAAACAAGAAATAAAAGCGGATAGGTAAAACATAAAAATCATATAAAACATAGTTTGTCCAAAATTAATTTAAGCCAAGTTTAAGTCAATAAAGCGATCGTGCTAGAACCACGGGACTCGGATAATGCCTTACACCTTCTTCCCGGTCAACAGAATTCCTTACCCGAACTTTGTTTTCGCAGTCCAATAATAATAGAGCCAAATCTTCCTTTGACTAGGGATTCAAATAAAAGATGACTTGGAACACCCAAAAAATCAATTCCAAGTGGCGACTCTATAAATAAAATAATCCCTATTCAAGTTTGTCACTTTAATTGGAGAAACTCTTTAACCCACAATCCATAACACACATATCTTTTGGGGAGGTAGAAAAAGAGTGTGACAGCTCTGGCGACTCTGCTGGGGATTCTCAAGAAATCGAGCTTGTACATTGACTTTATTTGGATTTATTAATTTTTGTATATATTGTGATTTATTTGAGCCTAATGTGCTATTTGTCCGCTTTTTACCACTTTGATATTGTTGAACTGTACATATAAACTGTCTTCTCTCGCATCCCTCTGTATCTTCTTGAATTTAAATTGGGCATTTGCTTGACATAGCCCGCTTTCTTTGAGATAGACGAGGTTCTTGTCACCCGGTGAAGGATTTTAGTCACACATATTTTAGGCGGGGAGCACCACCAGCTAAGCCGGAAAGCAATGCTACCGGTACGCTGATCCTTCTCGGCTCGAGTTGTCTGCTCGAGTAAGCCAGTCTAGATACCTTTTCCACCAGGATTTAAACCTAGAAGAACAAACCTCATGCCGGATCCCTAGTAGGTACGTTTGTTTGCATCACGTGCATTTGACTTTGGGGACTCAACACAGGGGTTGGGTCCCTCTAGGATAGGTGTACCCAATTCAAAAGACCATCCTGATCCATTTAACGTGCTACTTGTGCACTTATTTATTTCGGCTTGCATATTGACCATTACTACGCGGGTCTTATTCTCACCGGATGTGAGATACGTAGGCAAATCTCATCGGTTCCGGCCCCAATTTTAAAAAAAAATTAAAAAAAAATATTTTCCCTTTCCTTAATTCCTTCTTAGACTTCTTTTCTTAGAAAATCCAAAGAAAAAAATAATCAAATCTAAAAATATTTTCCTTCTTTTCCGAAATTTTTTTCTTCTTCTTTAGAAGTCGTTCTTTTGGAAATTCAAAGACAAAAATATCAAAATCCAAAAAAAGTTTTCTTTTTCTTTAGAAGTCTTTTCTTTCAAAAGTTCCCAAAAAAAAAATCTACCTTATATACTTTGTTTCCGGTACCTTGAACTACGATCTGATTCATATGGCGTCATGATACGTAGGTAATCCCCATCGGATTCGATCATAGCCATTAAATAAATCGAGTGAAAAAAATAGAAGAAAGAAAAAGAGTGACAAAAAATAACAAAGAAAACAAAGAGAGAAAAAAATAATTAAAAAAAAAGAAGAAAGCAAGAGTAAAAAATCCAAAAAGAGAACATTGTGTCCAGTTTGAAAAAGAAAATAGCGGTAGGTTTCCGTGAATATGCCGTCAAATGACGCGAGCAAGCCGCCAGGGTAAAGCCTCCAATGGACGAAGCAGAAATGGTTATAATCTTCCTACAGGCCCAAAAGGCGGACTACTTCCAGAACATGATGTCCATTATGGGTAATCCGTTCACTGAGGCTATCAAAATTGGGGAGATAGTCAAAAATGGTTTTACAATGGGCCGAATCTTGAGTCATGCTGCCTTTAAGGCCACATCACAGACCATTTAGAATTGTTCGGGGGGTTTGATGAACATAAGTAGGAGGGAAGATGTAGCTATGATGGCTTTGAGCTTGAGGGGGACCCGCAGATCATTCAACCAATCATACATGCTTCCTAAGGTCCCATAACACTATTATCTCCATCAAGATGTTGCTTATGCGGTGGCACCGCCTCCCTATGTGGTGATGAACGTGCAACCTTACACGTGGCCATAATATTATACACAAAATAGAGCTCCACCTCCCAGAAATTGCCCGTCCCCACCAAGCTCCATATAATCCCCAACCAAACGTTCCCCAATACAATCCTTGCCCAAGAGAGCCCATGAGAAGGAATCAGTTCACCCCTATTGGTGAATCATATTCTAGTTTGTTTCAAAAGCTAATCGGGCTAAGTTTGCTGCAGCCAATGGCCCCGAATCGGCCAAACCCCGAGTCCCCCTCGCACCAAGCTGATGCTAGATGTGAATATCACTCTGGAGCAGTGGGACATGATACAGAGGATTGTTGGACCCTCAAAAGGGCAGTTGAAGAATTGATGATCCAACATTGAAAGCCACAGTAGCCATTGCCGCGGCAGAAGAGAAACCTAAAAACAGGCGCCAAACCTGAAAAATTCTCTGTCAGATGGGAGTCTCGGTAGCCGGTCATGCTATATTTTCTGCGTCCAGATTATTTCAGGGTGTATTCCGGATATTTTACTTCATTGCTTTGCTTTCTGATGTAAATCCTTATATCTTTAAAAATTTTTAAAAAAAATCTTTCATTTGTAGAGGAATGTCTCTTTTCTTAATCTTGTCACCTTTCTTATTCTTATTTCAGTTTTGTAAATACAGATTTTAATAACATGACATGCATGTGGACTTCATGCCCAGATCCTAAAACGCTGTCAGGCCTCGGAATAATGAATCAAGAAGCAGAATGTGTTAAAGATAAGGCTTGTGAGAAAATAAACAAAGAATTGGAACAGTAGGCCTAAGCCAAGTCTGAATGAAATCGGAAGAAGTTGAAATTTTCTCTCTTCAGATCATTGTTGAAGACGAGATTGAGGATAAAGATTGGGTCAAGAATCGATTGGAATAATTGACACTGATTGATGAAAAATGATTGGCCGCAATTTGCCACGGGAAGTTGTACCGACAAAGAATGGCTTGTGCGGCCCAGAAAATTTGAAATAGGACAACTCATTCTGAGACGTATCCTCCCACCTCATGAAGAAGCTAAAGAAAAATTGGCTCCAAATTGGAAAGGTCCATACATTATAACGAGAGTACTGCCAAAAGAGAGCGTTGTACCTGGGAAGCATCGAAGGAAATATCCCTAAAATAACTGTCAACGTGGATGCAGTCAAAAGGTATTATGTTTGACCCTCTATGTAGAATTAATATTCTCTTATTGGAATGACGAAGGCTTTCTTTCTCGCTATCCAAACACCATTAACCATTTGCAAACCCGTTGAGCCAGTTCCCTTTCTTTGATTACCCTCTTTGGAACTTGGAATTTTTTTTTTATTTTCAAAAAAAAAATGATGAGAAAATGAAAAGAAAAAAAGAAACAAAAGAAAAGAAGCAAAGGAAAATAAAAACAAAACAAAACAAAATCAAAATAAGTTCATGCTACTTTGAACTACGTTCGACTTGATTCCGAAAGGATACGTAGGCAGCCTCTTTCTGGGGTTCAGTCACACCAAAATAAAAATCAATATTTCCAAAAAAAAAAGAAAAAGAAAATAAAACTAGGGTAGTTGTTACAGATAGTTGAAGATGGTATCGCCTTAAAGGTTCTAAAGTTGTAATTCAATCAAAATCTTTTTTACCCAAATCCTTTTCAAGTCATTCCGATCAATCAACGAGAATTTCAAGAATTGGAGGATATAGTTACTTGGATCTCATACAACCAAATGAGAGAAATAAAATAAGAGAGTCTTATTGGTGAAAATCCTCATGGCCATCGTAGGGCGATGCAGAGCAGATAAAATAAAAATGAGAGAGTCTTGTTAGTGAAAACCCGTAAAGGGTACTATAAGATGATGGTGAGAAGAGAAATGAGAGAGATTAGCTGGTGAAAACCCGTAAAGGGCACTACTGATCGAAAAGAGGATCTTCACAGCCATTGGTATTGACAGTCCGGGGCAAGGTTTTTCTGTTTCGAGGCAAAAGTTATGATGAATTTCTAAGATTCGGACGGTTTACATAGATAAGGCATCCAGTCCCAAAGGCATGTCATGTTCATTGAAGTCCGCATGTACTCCAGATAAGTCCTTCTTTCCTTTCACCGAAAGGGATACCTCTTATCTAAATTCATTCTCCATTCTACTGTTTGTTTTTCCTTGAATCACTTTTAGTCTAACTCTGTTTTGAAACTAAGGCAAAGAAGGGATAGCAAGACTGATTTACAGGACTCCAGTTTGATACAAGCTATTATGCAAAAAAGGCACCCAGACTCGGTAGGGGCATCAAGTCGACCCAGACTGGCCATGGCGGCCGATGCTTAGAAATCAAAAACTCTTGTAAGGACGAAATCAAATTAAAAGTGCCAAAATGAAGTTGAATAGGTTAAGTCCCAAGTGGCTAACCGTTTTGGCAAAGTTTGAAAAGCCAAAGGTTCCCCAATGCTCTGAAATTGAAAGTTTTGGAGGAAAAAAAGTGAAATGCCGCAAAGGCAAAAATAAAGTTGAAAAGGTTAAGTCCCACGCGACCAACTGTCATGTAAAAGTTTGAAAAGTCAAAGGCTCTCTGGGGCCAAAAATACAAGTGGTATTTACGAAACATCTAGTGGCAGGTTGAAATCATCATCAAAAGAAGATGGGCATAAAGCCAAGTTGTCAAAGACATCAAGGCCACAAACCGACCACCACTTTTAAAACTCACAATTTTTCTTTGTTTTGAAGTAGGAACAAAGCAGTACAGAATGACGATTCTTAATGGACGAATGTGACCAAAGGTAAGTTTCGCAAAATCTCTATTTTCTTTTATTTTCAGCATGCATCACTCATAGCAGGTTTTTATACATAGCTTAACCCAGGTAGAACCTTTTCGCCTAGGGGGATCTAGCTCATAGTTCCGGGTAGAAGTACTCTACGCTCAAGTTTTTATACACAACTTAACTCAGGTAGAACCTTTTTCGCCTAGGGGGATCCAGCTCATATTTTCGGGTAGAAGTATTCTTTGCCCAAGCTATTTTTCGTAGCTTAACCCAGGTAGAACCTTTTAGCCTAGGGAGATCCAACTCATAGTTTCGGGTAGAAGTACTCTTCGCCCAGGCTATTTTTTATAGCTTAACCTAGGTAGAACCTTTTCGCCTAGGGGGATCCAACTCATAGTTTTCGGGTAGAAGTACTCTTCGCTCAGGTTGTTTTACGTAGCTTAACCCAGGTAGAACCTTTTCGCCAAGGGGATCCAGCTCATATTTTCGGGTAGAAGTATTCTTCGCCCAAGCTATTTTTCGTAGCTTAACCCAGGTAGAACCTTTTCGCCTAGGGGGATCCGGCTCATAGTTTCCAGGTAAAAGTACTATTCGCTCAGGATATTTTACGTAGCTTAACCCAGGTAGAACCTTTTCGCCTAGGGGGATCCAGCTCATAGTTCCGGGTAGAAGTACTCTTCGTTCAGGATGTTTTACGTAGCTTAACCCAGGTAGAACCTTTTCGCCTAAGGGGATCTAACTCATAGTTCCGGGTAGAAGTACTTTTCGCCCAAGATGTTTTTCATAGCTTAACCCAGGTAGAACCTTTTCGCCTAGGGGGATCCGGCTCATAGTTTTCGGGTAGAAGTACTCTTCGCCCAGGCTTGTTTTACGTAGCTTAACCCAGGTAGAACCTTTTCTCCTAGGGGGATCCAGCTCATAGTTCCGGATAGAAGTACTCTTCGCTCAGGATGTTTTACGTAGCTTAACCCAGGTAGAACCTTTTTGCCTAGAGGATCCAACTCATAGTTTCGGGTAGAAGTACTCTTCGCCCAGGCTGTTTTTAGTAGCTTAACCCAGGTAGAACCTATTCGCCTAGGGGGATCCAGCTCATAGTTCCGGGTAGAAGTACTCTTTGCCCATGTTGTTTTACGTAGCTTAACCCAGGTAGAATCTTTTCGCCTAGGAGGATCTAGCTCATAGTTTCCGGGTAGAAGTACTCTTCACTCAGGTTATTTTACATAGCTTAACCCAGGTAGAACCTTTTCGCCTAGAGGGATCCAGCACAAAGTTTCGGGTAGAAGTAATCTTCGATCAGGATGTTTTACGTAGGTTAACCCAGGTAGAACCGTTTCGCCTAGGGGGATCCAGCTCATAGTTTCCGGGTAGAAGTACTTTTTGCTCATGTTATTTTACGTAGCTTAACCCAGGTAAAACCTTTTCGCCTAGGGGGATCCAGCTCATAGTTTTTCGGGTAGAAGTACTCTTCGCTCAGATTGTTATACATAGCTTAACCTAGGTAGAACCTTTTCGCCTAGGTGGATCCAACTCATAGTTTTCGGGTAGAAGTACTCTTCGCTCAGGTTGTTTTACATAACTTAACCCAGGTAGAACCTTTTCGCCTAAGGGGATCCAGCTCAAAGTTCCGAGTAGAAGTAATCTTCGCCTAGGATGTTTTACGTAGGTTAACCCAGGTAGAACCGTTTCGCCTAGGGGATCCAGCTCATAGTTTCCGGGTAGAAGTACTTTTCGCTCATGTTATTTTACGTAGCTTAACCCAGGTAAAATCTTTTTGCCTAGGGGGATCCAACTCATAGTTTTTCGTGTAGAAGTACTCTTTGCTCAGGTTGTTATACATATCTTAACCTAGGTAGAACCTTTTCGCCTAGGGGGATCCAGCTCATAGTTCCGGATAGAAGTACTCTTCGCTCAGGATGTTTTACGTAGATTAACTTAGGTAGAACCTTTTCGCCTAGAGGGATCCAGCTCATAGTTTCCGGGTAGAAGTACTCTTCGCTCAGGTTGTTTTACGTAGATTAACCCAGGTAGAACCTTTTCGCCTAGGGGGATCCAACTCATATTTCTAAGTAGAAGTACTCTTCGCCCAAGTTTGATTTTCGTAGTTTAACCCAGGTAGAACCTTTTCGCCAAGGGGATTCAATATTTTTTACGTTACAGGGTGCCAACCCCTGGTTACATTTCCTTTTTAGTAATACAGGGCTCCAATCCCTGGTTACATTTCCTTTTCCGTAATATAGGGCGCCAACCCTTGGTTACATTTCCTTTTCAGTAATACAGGGCGCCAACCCCTGGTTATATTTCCTTTTCAGTAATACAGGGAGTCAACCCCTGGTTACATTTCCTTTTCAGTAATACAAGTCTCCAACCCCTGGTTATATTTCCTTTTCAGTAATACAGGGTGCCAACCCCTGGTTACATTTCCTTTTCAGTAATACAGGGCGCCGACCCCTGGTTACATTTCCTTTTCAGTAATATAAGGCGCCAACCCCTAGTTACATTTCCGCTAACCCCTGGTTACATTTCCTTTTAGTAATACATGGCACCAACCCCTGGTTACATTTCCTTCTTAGTAATACAGAGCACCATCCCCTGATTATATTTTCTTACCAGTATAGGGTACACCAATCCCTAATTTCCTTACCAGTATAGGGTACACCGATCCCTAGTTGTGTTCTCCAACATAGGGTACATCACTCCCTAGTTGATTTGGTCTTAAATGCATGATACACCACTCCCTGATATCATTGTCAATATAGGGTATCCCATTCCCTGGCCATATTTTCCCAACATAAGGTACACAAATCCTTAGTTGAGACATTCTTTTGGACAATAAAGGAACACTATCTAAAAAAAAAATCATCATGACCTTTTTAGGGTACACCATTCCCGATCTTTTATCGCTTTCAATAAAGAAATAGTTTAGAATTTTGTTACAATAACTCACGAAATTTTCCTAGTGAAAACTGTGGTAGAAAAATTTCGTTCGTTCGTTTGTTGTGGTGTCTGAGCAGGTTTTACCTCGAGGCACATGGTTCGAGATGAAAAAAAGAAGAAGTCTCAATCCAAAATAAAAATAAATAAAAAGTGAATCCCAATGCAGAAGCAGATGGAAAGGATATGGAAAGGCTCAAGACATGACCAAAGTAACGAGCTTTACATTTCTCGTTTTGATCAGAAAAAGCCGTAGAAGAATGAACTAGCACCTGTACCTAGCAAGCATCAAGGTTCAGATCCGAGTCTGTGTGAAGAACCAGTCAAGATTCAAGATCAAGTTTTTGAGGACTTATAGATAGGAATCTTGTAACTCATAGCTGATTGGTTTGTTTAGTTTCTTTTGATTTTGATGTAATAACTAGACTACAGACCGGAGCCTCAACGGAACCTCACTTGACTCTCCAACTCAGCATTCCATCCTTTTTCTTGAACTACATGCGGCGTAATTTCTTTATAATCCGAGATATGTAGGTTGTCCATAACCAAGACTCGGTCGCACTCTTTTCTCTTATCTCTTCCCTTTTGAATAATGGTATGGCCAAAAATTAGTCATATCGCTCATCTTTTCTTTACCTGAAAACTCTTTATGTTTTCAAGCAAAGAGGGGCATGCTGTGAGCACCTAATTTTTGACCGTGCTTGAATTTTTGCCCACTCATCTCACTAATACCACACTTTATCCCTACTCCACTTTCCTTTATCTCCCATACTTGTCCCCCACTCATAAACCCCTTCCCCTTAACCCTAAAGATAGATCAGATCCCTTCCCCACAAAAAAAACCTTCAGCTACCAACCCTCTTCTTTCTCCATAAAACTCAAGCTCAAAACTATCAAAAACACTCCATTAAAATACCACCAAATGTGCAGCTGAACCAGCTCAAAAACTATCCTCAAATCCAGCAAAATCAGCCACGTAACAGCCTTGAAACTAGCTGCAAATAGCCATGAAACAACTACTCCAAAAACAACACGAAACAGCAGCTCCAAACGCTGAAACAACCACCCAAAACTAGCTGAAACGTAGCACCAAACCACCCCAAAAATAGTCGTCGTCGCACCATATTTGCCGACGAACAGAGGTTCATTTTAACTGTGTAAGGCCATCCCATTCAGTGGAGTTTTTGAGTTGGGTTCAAGGTTTCCGGCACCGGCGCAGGTCTCGATCGGATCGTGGTTTGTTTATAATGAACATGAAGTTTGCTTGGTTGAGCTCCAGTCGAAGGCGTGAGCAGATTTCTGTTTTTGGTTTGAGTTCGTTGTTAGATTTTGCTTCGGGTTGTAATCAAAGGCTTATTTTTGAATAAAGGTTCAGAAGAAATTTTGGCTGCAAAAGGTCCATTCTATCTTCTTTTCTTTGCCATTTTAGCTCGACATCATGCACTAGTTAATTTGTTAGTCTTTTACTACTTGTTTATTAATTGTTTGAGCTAGTATTTCATTATTATATTTTGTGGATTATTTTGTTTACTTGGAGCTTCCCATGAACGTGGATGTTACTGTTGCACTGAGATAAAGAAAACAGGTTGGAGTACTTGTGTGTTTTGCATGATAACTTGATAGTTCATGAAGTTTTCTTTTCTAGTCTATTTGGGCGCTGCTAAGTTTGATTAGTAGATTAGGCCAAAATTATGTTACTTTGGTATGCTGGACATATAATGGATTCCTTTGGGGTATTTGGTTTGATTGAACTATAAAAGTAAGTAGGCCATTGTTGAATTCGTTGATTTGATCGTGAGGTGGTCTAATAAATTATATGGGTTTGAGATTAGAAGTTGACCCAATTTTATTTTCCATTACTCGTTGTCTCACAATAATCTCAAAATTAGTTTAGGAAAAATAATTAACAATATCGCTAGGCAACTAGTAGGTGCACTTTTATTTTTTTTTACTCACGGACTCGCTTGCATAGCTTGGTGTTTAATATTTAGTAAATTAATTCTATAATTTTCATAGCTTAATTATTTCCTAATTTAATTAATCTGATCGCGGATTCGCTTGCGTAGCGCGATAGTGGCATTTAATAATTTCCTAAAATTAATTTTCTTAATCACAAATGTAGTAATTTCTCAAAAGTACTACAAATAATTGATTGTCATGATTTCGGATTCTCTTGCGAGGCGCAATTATGATAAATTAATAAATTTTGTTATTCGATCACACACTTGCTTGCGTAGTGTGGTTATGACAACATAATATTATCCAAATTATTTTTTTAATAATTCTAATAATCAAAAAATAAAAGCGGATAGGTAAAACATAAAAATCATATAAAATATAGTTTTGTCCAAAATTAATTTAAGCCAAGTTTAAGTCAATAAAGCGACCGAGCTAGAACCACGACGCTCGGGGAATGCCTTACACCTTCTCCCCGGTCAACAGAATTCCTTACCCGAACTTTGTTTTCGCAGACCAATAATAATAGAGTCAAATCTTCCTTTGACTAGAGATTCAAATAAAAGGTGACTTGGAACACCCAAAAAATCAATTTCAAGTGGCGACTCTGTAAATAAAATAATCCCTATTCAAATTTGTCACTTTAATTGGAAAAACTCTTTAACCCACAATGCATAACATGCATTATCTTTTGGGGATAGAAAAGGGATGTGACAGGAATGACATAGATGTACATATCTCATAGATGTAATGTACATCATTTTGAAGAGCTGCATATTGATCGTCACGTATAAATCAAAGAAAAGAGGAACTGACTTTGTAACAGTTAGATCCCTTTTTTTCCACAGTCCACTAGTGGAACTTGGGAGCATGGCCTTTAGCTTGTGTCCTGAATTAACCTAAATAACAGTTCACCCAATTGTTTAAACTAAAAATAGCCGTCGAGTGTAAATACATGTATAATTCATGTGTATAATAATGTATAATCTATATATATATATATATCGGCTAAGAAAAGTAAATAGTAAACTCAACTGGCTATTTATGTAAAGACCCATTTTTTATTTTTAAATTGGGTCTGCCAGTGATGGACTCAGTCAGTGATATTTGCCCAATTACCACATCCAATTCTTGGGCCTCTTGGGACTTGCTTCAGCCCTGTAGGATGTATGGCGGGAAGTTCTTTTTCTTTTCTTTTGGGAAATTTTACAATTTGTATCTATTTTATAAATTAATTTTGCATGTATGAGTTTGCTCACATTGCCTATTTTAAACACACCTAGGCACAAATATTGTTGGGACATGCCTATCTAGGCACGCATTACTGCTATTTTTGCATTAAGAAGCATTGGAGTTATGAGCATGGAGATTGAAAGTAGCAATTGATGCACATTCAGTTGAAAATTTTGAGAAATTAACTATATCTCTACATATATTGTAAGCTCTTCATAATTTGGTACGCGAATTATTAGCGGACGATGCTTTTATAGCTACCACCTTCATACATGAAATTAGGCTTGACAAGTTCCCAACTTCAGACGTAGAATTATGTTCAATCACTTCTCAACTTTAAACCTTTAAGCGGAAGATTTTAAATCCTGAAGGTCTGAAGCGTAACTTCAAACTAAATCCTAAAAACGTATATTTCTACACTTTCACCATAAAAGTTCCATAGTGGCCTTTAAAAATTGACCAACCCTATGGTACTTTCTTTAAACTTCCGTAATGGCCTCTTAAAGTTTAGGGATGCTAACGCCTAACTGTCCACTCCCTATGAAATTGTGAAGGTAGGTAAGTCGAAACGCACATTTATGGTACTCTTTTTCTTCTTTTTTGATTTTATTTTTGGAGTTGGAATGGACTCTAAATATTGTTGAAAAGGAAAGATAGCAGAAAACAGAACTTAAGACCATTCTAGCCTTTATTTTATAATTTATAAAAATTAGAGAGACAGAAATGGAAGTGGTAAGAAAGAGGAAAGAAGAAAACGGTTTACATAAATTCAAGGGTATGGTTTAGGGCTAATAAAGTAGGTTGAGGATTATGAAATTTTAGGTCTAAATCTTAGTGAAGACAAAAATAAGAGATGGTTTTTTATTATCTATTCAAGTTTTAACTAACAGAGACCAAACATCAAGATTATATAAAAAAAGATTTATGTAACTTAAGTAATATCATTTTTTTCAAAAAATATTTTAAAGGGTTGCATTCCTCATTTAGAGTAAGTGACGAGTATTGAACTATATTTAATGCCATTCTTTCCTTCTCTTACCCTTAGCCTCCCCACCCAATACAAAAATATAGTAACAAGATATTATAGTAAGAAAGTATTTAAATAAGTTTATAAGTTGGTCAAATTAGTTTATAAGTATTTTTTTTTATTTACGTGTCTGATAAATATAAACAATGTTTATAACTAAAATCGATTAAAAATCATGAGTTGGGTATTCGATATTGTAAATATTTTTGGTTTGACCAATTTTCTTATTATTTTAATTACTCTATAATATTTTGTTTTTTAATTAACCTTCCCAAAGCGAAACTCCTAACTCCCTCTCATTCATTTCCATCGTTCTTCCTTCTTTATGTAAACATACTTTTAAATAAGTAAATTACTTAAAGGGTATTTTAGCCGTGCCATGACCCACCACCTCATCATGCCATGTAGGTGCCACTTAGCATATATTTTTGTCATATGAAAAGCATACATAGGGATGGCAATGGGGCGGGTTACAACGTTTGGGGAGCAGGGCAGGTTCTAATTTTTTTAAAATAAATTAATGCGGGGCGGGGCGGCAGAGGCGGACCCAGAATTTTTAGGGACGGGGCACATTATTCTGCTCAACCAGTACCCCCTAAATGCTTTTAGTGTTCAGGGTGCGAACTGCTTTAAATTAACCATTTTCAAAGTATATACGTATATATATTTATAGGATTTCGGCAGAAATTTACGGGGTCCGGTGACCTCTCACCCATACACATGGGTCTGCCTCTGCGGGGCGGGATTTTAATTTTTTGAATTAAAACCTAAAACGTTGCTCTGCTCATATTTAATGAGATGTACTCTTGCTTTATGGGATTAGTTAGAATTCCTTATAACAGATTTACACACATTTGTAAATAATAAAATCTTCTCTATTATCTCTGTCTATGAAATAAGGAGAGAAGAAGAGAACAGATGAGTTCTTTTTCGTTTTCTTTTTAGTAACAGGGAAGAGCGAATATTCAACTGCAATACTATATAGTATCAACTTGTTAAGATTGAAGTTTAATTAGTTCGGCAAAGGTCCAAATATACCTTTGTATTTTCGAAAATGGTATAAAAATACCCTCGTTGGGTTATCTATACCCCTACAGTCATACTTTGGGTTCAAATATACCCCTCATTTAAATGGAGGGACACGTGTCATCGTCTTGTTGGCCAATTCTAAATATTTCTTAATTAATTAAAAGACCCATTATTTGGTACCCGAAAAGCAATTTTCTAAAGCAATTTTTTTTGTAAAAATTGGAAAAAACTGAATTTCTTTTTACTAAAAACTGAAAAAAACGAAAATATTTTTTTTCCAGTTTTAACAAAAAAACTGCTTTAAACAAATTGAAAAATATTTTCTAAAACAATATTTTTGTAAAAACTGAAAACAAAAAACTGAAAAGCAATTTTTTAAAGCAATTAAAAACTAGAAAAAACTGAAGTTGTTTAATTAAAAACTGAAAAAAATAATTATTTTTTTATTTTTTACAAAAATATTACTTTAGAAAATTACTTTTCAGTTTTTTTTAAAGCAATATTTTTCTAAAAACTGAAAAAAAATATTTTCGATTTTTTCAGTTTTTAATTGTTTTAGAAAATTATTTTTCAGTTTTTTTTAAAGCAGTTTTTTTTGTAAAAACTGGAAAAAAAATATTTTTGATTTTTTCAGTTTTTAGTAAAAAATAATTCAGTTTTTTCCAGTTTTTACAAAAAAAACTGCTTTAGAAAATTACTTTTCGGGTACCAAATAATGAGTCTTTTTAATTAATTAGGAGATATTTAGAATTGGCCAACATGACGATGACACGTGTCCCTCCGTTTAAATGAAGGGTATATTTGAACTCAAAGTATAACTTCAGGGGTATAAATAACCCAATAGTATAACGAGGGATATTCTTATACCATTTTCGAAAGTACAAGGGTGTATTTGGACCTTTGACGTAATTAGTTTAGTACACTACATCAGATCTGGAATTTACTAGCAATTATCTGTACTTACGGCCTTTGAATAAAAATTTTGTTCCCCGTTTCAATTCATCCCATTATACAAAATAAAAATAAAATTTCTATGGACTCTTAGAAAAAATAAGACCTACATTAAACATATTAAAGTAACTACTAATATATATTCCAAACTATTGGAATAGCGTGTGGTAAATATTTGTTTTCCATTTTGTCTATCTTTTGTTAAGTATGTAGTGATTCTAAGAGATTGTAATGTTGCTATTTGGAAATAATTTCATTTCATGTGATTTAGAGCCCGTTTGGACATAAGAAATTTTTTTCTTTTTTTCAAAAGTATTTTATTTTTTTCGAAATCAGCGTTTATTCATAAAATTTCTAATTTTCACTTGAAAATGAATTTTGGAATTTTTCGAAAAGTTGAAAAACTCCAAAAAACTATTTTTCAAAATTTTCACTCAAATCATTCACAAAACTTTAAAAACAACCCAAAATTATATTCATGTCCAAACACAACTCTAAATTTCAAATATCATTTTCGCTTGAAATTTTTTTCCCCCTATTTTGGAATTTTACAGTTTTTATGTCCAAACACCCACTTAATGTCTACTTCATTCCATTTTAATCCTTTCAATAATCATGATTTCACACTTACAAATTGAAGCAAAATTAAGAAAAATTGCATAAAATTTCTCTAAAAAGAAGAATATATAAATTATAATACATTGGAATATGGTATCTTTCGATAATATTCTCAAATTAGAAAATTTTTTAAAAAATTATGCGGGGTGGGTTTGCATGGGGCGGTTTAAAAATAACAAATTATACTTTGCCCCGCAACCGCACTGCCCTGCACCGTTTGCCATCCCTAAGCTTACATAGGAAAGAGGCTAATAATTTGTGGGAAAGTTCTAGGAAAATATAGAGGTTTCCCTAGGAAGACCCTGGAACCCTATGGATTTGCTAGGAAAATCCTTGGAAGATTCTAGCTATGTAAAGAATTATAGAGAGGGGGCTTACTTGTAAATAATAAAGAACTTGTGTAATAATTTTTATTTACTCACTAGCCCCTAGGAGACTAGTATATAAAGGGGGATATTTATTTGTAACTCACTAAACAAACAATTCAAGTTCTCTCTAATACAAAGCTTTCTTTAATAATTCTCTTAGCGATCTTTAGTGTAATAAGACTGACTTGGCATAGCAAGAACGTGAGCGAGTTGTCAAGTGCCACGTGTACTTAGTTAACGACTAAGGACGTGACAATGTGATATCAGATCAAAGGTTATGACTAAGTGAATATTAGAAAAAATACAAGAGATTGCTAGAAGGAAGCTTTGCAGGGAACCATGGTCGGGATTACGAGGGCGTGGTACTTGCAAAAATGACAAATATGAAGGTCCCTAAGCAAATGGAGTATGGCAGTGCACGGGACGCACGCGAGGTGGACGACTTACTTTGGGGGATGGACAAGTATTTTGAGGTAGTCAAGGAGGATGACGAAGTTGTTAAGGTACGCAACTCCTCAATGTACTTGACCGAGGTTGTTGCGCTATGGCGTCGTCGAAAGTGTGCTGACATGAAGAAGAGGCTATGCAAGTTTGAGACGCGGGAGCAATTCAATAAGGAGTTGAAAAAGCAACTCTACCTGATGAATGTGGTGTACGAAGCTAGCCGGAAGCTAAGGGAGCTCCGATAGATGGCCATAATTTGGGAGTATGTGCGCGAGTTAACTAACTTAATGTTGCAAATCCCGTCATTGTCCGAGGAAGATTACCTCTTCTACTTCATGGATGGGTTAAAAAATTGGGTAAAGCAGGTGTTAAGAAGACATCAAGTAGCCAACATTGACGAGGCCATAGGGGTATCCGAGTCGCTCGTTGACTTCAAGATGGAGCCTACCAAGTACAAATAAGGCAATGGCAGGAGGGGTGGGGGAGATCACAACAAGGACAACGGGAAAGGCATAGTCGAGGTATACAAAGGCAATGTCAAGGGGCTATCCCATAACGGACAGAGGTCTAAGAGGAACGGAAAGGGGTCGTAAAATGATAGCGAGTACGTGCCTAAGGAAGGGTGCTACTTTTGTAAAGGATCACATCGGGCAAGTGAATGCCCAGAGTTGGGGAAGCTTGCAGCAATGATCGGGAACTATGCTCAGGCACACAAGGGTGACACAGGAGGGACAACCTGCATTGGGGGATGCACTTGGGATATAAGCCGAAAGTAGGGGATTCCAAAACCTATCTTTGCCCCATGCAAATGGAACATGGTGGCAGCAAAGAATGTTGGGCGGACATAGTTGAAGTGGATGGCAAGTAACAAAGTGATGGCATGCAATCGGACTTAGACGATGCATCAAGCGGAGCGGTCAAGTTTGCTAGTAAGGCTGGGACCACGGAGGACAGTCGAGTATGGACCCTATGCTTGAGGAGCTACTAGGCTTGGTCGAGTCATGAGGAGATTCAGGCCAAGAGCAAGGAGAGGCATCCGATAAATGGAGGATCGAGGCTATTATTGCTAGCCATCCAAAGTACAAACGGGGCAAGAACAAAGGTGACTAGTACCTTATGACATAGGAAGGCGAACCGTTTCATAGGGCATCATGGATAATGGACAAATATCTGCGGCGATGCCAAGGCGAGGTGTGCGCATATGTGCCGATGCTTTGTGCCGAGGGCGACACAAAATTGGGTGGGGAAGAGTGTCATGACCCACCACATCATCATGCCACGTAGGTGCCGCTTGGCATATATTTTTGCCATATGGAAGCTTACATAGGAAAGAGGCTTGCACTTGTAGGAAAGTTTTAGAGAAATATAGAGATTTTCCTAGGAAGACCCTAGAACCTTATGGATTTGCTAGGCAAGTCTTTAGAAGATTCTATATATGTAAAGAATTCTAAAAAGGGGACTTACTTGTAAATAATAATGGACTTATGTAATAATTTTTATTTACTCATTAGCCCCTAGTAGACTAGTATATAAAGGGGATATTCATTTGTAACTCACCAAGCAAACAACTCAAGTTTTCTCTAATACTTAGCTTCTTTTAACAATTCTCTTGTGTTCTTTCTAACATTCTCTTAGCGATCTTGAGTGTAATAAGGCTGACTTGGCATAGCAAGAACGTGAGCGAGTTGTCAAGTGCCATGTGTACTTAGTTAATGACTAAGGACGTGACAATAGGGTGAAATATGTTTATATTTTATGCTCGCATAATAAAGTGACACATGGAGCCAAAGATAGATGGAAAGCAAGACAAATGGCAATCAAGTCCGATGGCAGACAAGAATGTGAGCGAGTTGTCAAGTGCCACGTACTTAGTTAATGACTAAGGACGTGACAATAGGGTGAAGTATGTTTATATTTTATGCTCGCATAATAAAGTGACACATGGAGCCAAAGATAGATGGAAAGCGAGACAAACGGCAATCAAGTCCGATGGCAGCAATCTCGTTTATTCCCGGAAGGAATGTTGCTCATAAAAATAAAATAAATGTCTGCTACCCGGTAGCATTTGATTGAGAATATTATATAGCATTAAGTATGTAGCCCGTTACAGATAATATGGCATTCATAGTCTGCCGTTATACATTCTTCAATGGCCCCCATAATTGTCATTTAAGAGGGGCTTGATCCTAGGACCTTGTTCCCTAGGGGAAATTATAAATAGTGAGTTCAACGACCATTGTAGGGGGATGAATTTTCTGACAAGCTTATTCTATATACTATTCAAAGCTCAATAATATTTTATCTTTCTTGATTATTAGTATCGTTACTACTGCCCCCGGAAGCTCTGCTCCCGAAACCAAAATTTCTGCTGTCTTATCTCGATTTCAATGTTAAGTCTTACATTCTTATTTAATTTATTTATCATTTTGGGATCAAATCGATTCACTGGTCTATAAATTACGTATAAATTTAACTGTACTATTTTACGGGTAAACAGTTTGGCGCCCACCGTGGGGCTTAGACATTTGTGTAATTGAATTGATCCTTGCATCTATTACTAACCTGTTTGATTTTTTGTTCTTAGCAAAAATCATAAAAAATGGCAGATAACGATGTCAACATCGTACACAACGTTGAGGCCCAAGGAAATCAGCCTCAGCATGAAGATTTGACAGTGATACCCACAATGAGGGGGATGAGGTCACATCGGTCCATGACGGGCAATATCCACGACATGTTCGAGAAATAACTCCTGATGATGCTGAAGATGAGCACGTCGCTGAAACAATAAGGATCATGAGGGAGCAAAAAAAGTCTATTATAGGCCACTTCTCATGACATGATCAGGCCATGACAGAGTTGAGGCAAGCATTTTCAGGTCCTTCCAACAACGCAAATGGATGAGGTCTAGTTTCTCCCGGTGCTCCCGCAAACCAAACAACGTAGAGGGTTGACAACAATATCCCGAAAGGCGAAGTCGGCTTCGATAGGGCCTGGGGGAGTGGTAGCGGATTTGGGAACAACAATGAGAATGATCCCTTTAAAACCGAACTCATGCAGTTTATGAGGGAAATAAACGCCCGAATGGATCAAATTTCTGGTGTACCACCAGTGTTGAAAGGACCGAACTCAAAGAGATACACCAGTTGCCGTTCAAACCAAGCGTGGCAACAGAATTGATCCCTAAGCGGTTCAAGATGCCAGACGTGCCGAAGTATGATGGGACTTCGGATCCTCAGAAACACATCACCACCTACACAACGACGAAGAAGGGGAACGATTTAGCTCTGCACGAGATTGAGTTAGTTTTACTGAAGAAATTCGGGGAGACCCTCACGAAAGGGGCCTTGACATGGTATTCGCTTTTACCCGAGCACTCAACAGATTCCTTCGAGATGCTCAGGTATTCTTTTATCAAGGCCCATGTCGGGGCCAGAAAGGTACATATCTGAAAGACCGACATATTCAAAATTGCACAAGGAGAGTTCGAATTGCTGCGGGAGTTCATGACCAGATTCGAGAAAGAAAGGATGTTGCTACCCGTCGTACCAGACGAATGGGTAGCTGAAGCATTTACTAAAGGGCTGAATCTGATGAGCTCTGACGCTTCTTGGAAATTGAAATAAAGCATGCTCGAGTTCCAGGCTACAATATGGGCGAATGTTCACAACTGGTACGAGTCGAAGAAAAAAATTGAGGATGACCAATTCAATTTCCCGGCATCAACCAAGGGTCGGGACCGAGAGAAGAATAAGGAGAAATCGAAGGATGATTTCGATACAGAACGCCAGTCTTCTAGAGGACGGTTTTTGCCCTATGAAAGGGCCGAAGGAAATGATAGAGGTTTCCGGTTGGTGGATAGGTTCGCTACCGACAGGAGAGTTGATCACGGCCAGAATAACAGATCATTGCAGGATAAGGAGATATTGGGTTTCCGAGATTCCTCCTACCCCAGGCTATTCAAATACAATTTCAACATCAGTGTAGTGGAACTAGTGTCAGCTATGAGGAACATTAAGGAAGCACTGTTCCTGAAACAATGAGATATGATCCCAGTTAGAGGGACCCTAACTTGTGGTGCTAATACCATAGGACCAACGACCACCGGACTGGGGACTACCGGCATTTGTGCGAGGAGGTGGCGACATCGTTGAAAAATATCCATCTCAGAGAATTCTTAAGCGACCGGGATAAAAACACTACGTCCACAATTGTGATAACGTGGAACCCTAAAAAATAGGAGAAATTCCTCCTCGTCTGAAGATCAACATGATTTTCGGGCAAAACGAGATTAATGGTGTAACATTTTATGTGACAAAAAAGATGAAGGTGTCAGTAACCCACACTAAGAGACTCTTGGAAGTCACTGAGGACTACATTACTTTCACGAAGGAGGACGCAGATGGACTACTGCTACCGCATAACGATGCCTTGGTAATCTCTCTTAATGTTTTAGATTTTAAAATTAAACGTGTTTTGGTGGACCTAGGAAGTTCGGCCAATATTATCCAGTAGAGAGTACTGGAGCAAGCCAAGCTGACCGGAAGTATCATTCAGGCCACAAAACTCTTCGTCGGGTACAACTTGGTAAGCGTGACGACCCGAGGAGAGATACTACTACCCACGAATGCCAAGGGGGTAATGAAGATGACCCTTTTGAAGTAGTTCACGGCGATATAGGCTACACTATTATCCTTGGGAGACCATGGTTGCACGAAATGAAGGTTGTGCTGTCAACATATCATCAATTATTGAAATTCCCAACTCCCGAGGGAATTAAACAAGTAAGAGGAGACCAACCGGCGACAAGGGAGATGAACACAATCTTAGTTTCCAGTAGAAAAGGGAAGGAGCATGAAATATAGCAATTACAAGAACCGACGCCTACTCAAGAGCCGAGCGAAGTCAACTAAGGGGAGTCATCGTCGGAATTCTATTAGGTACTGATGTGCCGTAGAGTTGCGGCACTTTTGATACTAATTACATAGACTCTAGCTCGTCTTTGGAAGCATTTTAAGTTATTTCTTATTTAGTTTTGATGTTTTGCAGCAAACTAGGCTTGAAGAACCAAGAACAAGGAAAATAGGACAAAAACCCATAGAAGGGCAGAAATGTGGCAGGTCTGCGATCGCACAAGTAATGTGCGGGCCGCACACCAACCGCAGAGTGAAGAAGATTTTCTCAGTTCTGAGAGTGGATTGTGCGATCTATTGTGTGGTCGCATAACGCTTATGCGGACCACATAATGACCGCAGAAGTGCAAAGAGAGTTTCTGCCAGAACAAGTTTGCGGCATCAAATGCGATCGCGAAATAAATGTGTAGACCACATAACAATTATGCAATGAACAACTTTCCAACTTTACATTCAATTATGTGATAGAGTTGCAGTTATATGGGCCGCGAAAGTGTTCTGCGACCTATTCTGCGATCGCAGATGTGATCCGCATGGGTATATTTATCATATTTTGAACCCAACTTTTAGCCCATTATAAATAGAATAACTAGGGTTTTTGAGGGACAGCTAGTCTGACAGAGAAAGGCTACACCTAGGACATTGAATGCACCATTATTTTGGAAGCTTGTAAGATAAAATCCAAGACTTTGTCTATAATTTTAAGCTCAATGACTTTATTTATTGCATTGTTGTTGTATTCTAGTATGAGTAGCTAAGTTTAAATACTAAGGTTGTGAATCCTATGTGGGTGTAATGTTAATATGTGTTCATCATTGAATGTTTATATAATGGAAAGTTGACTTCTATTCATTTCTCATGCGTCATTTGTAGTTGATGGTTGCAAACATTGACTAGTTCCAATTCATTCTATCTTTACTTGGGAAAGTGTGTTAGAATTTGGTAGATTTGAATAGCAAGAACTCAAGGCTCTAAACCCTGTTTAATAGAATCTCTTAGGAATAAGTGGGTTCTACTTGGCATAAATTGGTAGTTCTTAATTATCACTTCTTTTATATTTGGGAAAATCATAAAGAGGAACTACTATCTAATTATTGGAAAATATTATTTAGTAACATAGAAATCATTTTCACATCAACGAGCTTCCCATTTAGAAATATGAAATATGGACACCGTTAACATTACATTCCATTGATGGAGACACAACCTTGGTTTCTTAATCAATTTAATCAAATTATATCAATGAAATAGCTTCTATTGATAAATCACAATTACAACACTCTCTTTTAAGCTAACGGAGTAGGATTACGACTTAAGTCAAGTTTCACACTACTCAAGTAACCTTTTCATACCTATTCCCTGTGGGATTCGATCCCAACCTAGTTGGGTTACTATATTTGACATCGATCACCTTATACTATTTATTTAGGTGTAATTTGAGCGTATCAAATTTTGGCGCCGTTTCTGGGGAATACAGTGGTAGTTCGAAAGAAGAATAATAAATCTCGCATGTGCGTGTACTATAAGGATCTAAATAAGGCGTTCCCAAAGGACTTGTTCCCATTGCCGAACATTGATCAGATGATTGATGCGATGGCCGGGCACGAGGTAATTAGTTTTCTCGATGCTTACTCTGGGTACAACCAAATCAAGATGAACTCGGAGGCTTTAGCACAGATATTGACCGTTTGCACTGGCCTTGATCAGGTGGTTTCGGCTCATGCCATACCAGTCACTGCTCATGACGGGGGAGGTACTCATACCTCTGTCGCCCGTACTCTAGAGTAGGTAGTACAAGGACTTTAGATACCGGGGGCACTACCAGTCCAGTCGGTTGCAGCTGCTCAGGCCCAGGTGGGTCCTATTATGAATGACGAGGAGCATAAGAGATTAGAGAGGTTTAGGAGACTACATCCTCCAACTTTCAGTGGAACTGAGTTAGAGGATGCTCAGGATTTCTTGGACAGATGTCAGCGGATGCTTCATACAATGGGTATTCTGGAGACCAGTGAGGTCTCATTTACTACTTTTCAGCTGATCGGAGAAGCCTTTAGATGGTGGGAATCTTATGAGAGGAGCAGACCAGTGGGTTCCACAAACTCACAGAGAGGAAATGTGCAGGCAGTTCGAGTATTTACATCAGGAGGATTTGTCCGTGACTCAGTATGAGATGCGGGTTTCAGAATTGGCTTTTCATGCAGTTTGGTTGGTTCCTACTGAGAGAGAGAAGATCAGGAGGTTCTTTAATGGCCTCAACCATCAGTTCCATTTTGTTATGATTCTGGGAATGTAGCAGGTGCTAAATTCGACGAGGTGGTTGACAGTGCTCGATGGATAGAGATGGTCCGTATTCAGGAGCGTGAGGAGAGGGAGGCCAAGAGGTCTCGTGGTCCGGGTAATTCCAGTGGTGTTCCTTCTAGAGGAAAACCCTATCACATCAGGGGTCGTCCTTATAGGCCCACTCAGATGGCTCGTCCAGTTCATCATGGCGCATCAGCTAGCCATGATTTATACAGTGCTCGACAGAGTTAGTCTTCTCTTAGTGTACTTCCAGCTCAGAGTTCATATCGTGCACCATCGGTTCAAGGTTCATTTGTACCAGATTCTTTTGGTAGTTATTCTGGTTCTCGAGGGACACCTCAGTACTTAACGCCATTGTTCGAGAAAGGTTGTTTCGAGGGTGGAGATTTGGGTCATTTGAAGAGGAATTGTCCCCGCCTTTTGGGAGGTCCAGCCCAGCAGAGAAGTTAGGTTGCAGCTCCTGCACTAGTTAATCCACCACCCGCCCAGCCAGCATACTGTGCGGCACAGGCAGCTAGAGGTTTCCCTAGTGGGGGAGGTCGATTAGGTGGCAGTCATGCCTGATTCTATTGTATTCCTGCCAGGCCAGATGCTAATGCTTCAGATGCAATGATCAAAGGTATTATCTCAGTGTGCCATATGGAAGCTTCTATATTATCTGACCCTGGTTCCATGTATTCGTATGTTTCATCATATTTTGTACGTTATTTTGATATGTCCCGTGAGTCCTTAATTTCACATGTTCGTGTATCAACGCTGGCGGGCGATACTATTATTATGGACTATGTGTATCAGTGTGGTAACTATTGGGAGACTGGAGACTAGAGCGGATCTCTTATTTCTTAGTATGGTTGATTTTGATGTAATCTTAGGTATGGATTGGTTGTCTCCATGTCATGCTATTTTGGACTGTCACGCAAAAATAGTGACGTTGGCGATACAGGGATTGCAGAAGGTCGAGTGAAAAGGTTCTCTAAATTATGTTCCCAGCAGGGTAATTTCTTATTTGAAGGCCCAACGGATGGTTGGGAAGGGGTGTTTGTCATATTTGGCCTTTGTGAGAGATGTTGATGCAGACACTCCTACTATTGATTCTATACCGGTAGTACGGGATATTCCTGATGTATTTCCTGCAGACCTGCCGTGTATACCACCCAACATGTATATTGATTTCGGTATTGACTTGGTGCGGGGCACTCAACCAATTTCTATTCCTCTGTATCATATGGCACCGGCTGAATTGAAAGAATGGAAAGAGCAACTTCAGGAACTCCTTGATAAAGGGTTTATTAGACTTAGTGTGTCACCTTGGGGTGCACCAGTTCTATTTGTTAAAAAAAGACGATACTATGCGGATGTGTATCGACTACAGGCAGTTGAATAAAGTTACAATCAAGAACAAGTATCCTTTGCCGCGTATTGATGATTTATTTAACCAACTTCAGGGAGCGAGGGTGTTCTCCATAATTGATTTGAGATCTGGGTACCACCAATTGAAAATTCGAGATTCGGATAGTCTAAAGACGACATTCAGGACCCGTTGTGGTCACTATGAATTTCTTATGATGTCTTTTGGGCTGACCAACGCCCCAACAACATTTATGCACTTGATGGATAGTGTATTCCAACAGTATCTTGATTTGTTTGTCGTAGTATTTATTGATGACATCCTGGTGTACTCACGTAGCCAGGAGGAACATGCACAACATTTGAGTATTGTACTACAGAGGCCGAGGGAGGAGAAACTTTATGCCAAATTCTCTAAGTGTGAGTTTTGGCTTAGTTCAGTGGCATTCTTGGGACACATAGTGTCCAACGAAGGAATTAAGGTGGATTCGAAGAAGATAGAGGCAGTTCAGAGTTGGCCCAAGCCATCTTCAGCTACTGAGATTCAGAGTTTTCTCGGCTTGGTCGGTTATTATCATCACTTTGTGGAGGGCTTCTCATCTATTGCATCGCCCTTGACTAAATTGACCCAGAAAGGTGCTCCATTCAGGTGGTTGGATGAGTGTGAAGAGAGATTTCAGAAGCTTAAGTCTCCCTTGACCACAACTCCAGTTCTATTTTTGCCTTCAGTTTCAAGCTCTTATACAATGTATTGTGATGCTTCTCGGATTGTTATTGGGTGTGTCTTAATGCAGGAGGGTAGAGTGATTGCTTATGCTTCGCGCCAGTTGAAGCCACATGAAAAGAACTACCCTGTTCATGATTTAAAATTGGCATCCATTGTTCATGCATTAAAGTTTTGGAGGCATTTTCTCTAAGGTGTGTCTTGTGAAGTGTTTACGGATCATCGGAGTCTCCAGCACTTGTTCAAACAAAAAGATCTAAATTTGAGACAACGTAGGTGGTTGGAGCTACTAAAGGACTATGATATTACTATTCTATATCATCCCGGAAAGGCTAATGTGGTGGCCGACGCCTTGAGTAGAAAGACAGTGAGTATGGGTAGCCTTGCATTCATTCCTGTTGATGAGAGGAATCTTGCAGTTGATGTTCAGGACTTGGCCAACCAGTTTGTCAGATTAGATATTTCGAAGCCCAGTCGGGTTCTAGCTTGTGTGGTTTCTCGGTCTTCCTTATATGACTGCATCAAAGAATGCCGGTATAATGATCCCCATTTGCTTGTCCTAAAGGACACAATTCAGCACGGTGATGCCAAAGACGTTACTATTGGAGATGATAGGATGTTGAGGATGCAGGGTCAGATTTGTGTGCCAAATGTAGATGGGTTGCGTGAATTTATTCTTGAAGAAGCCCACAGTTCGCAGTATTCCATTCATCCGGGTGCCGCTAAGATGCACCAGGATTTGAGGCAGCACTATTGGTGGAGAAAAATGAAGAAAGATATAGTTGGGTATGTAGCTCGGTGTTTAAATTGTCAACAGGTAAAGTACGAACATCCGAGACCGGGCGGATTACTTCAGAGATTTGAAATTCTGGAATGGAAATGGGAGCATACTACCTTGGACATCGTAGTTGGACTCCCACAGACTTTGAGGATGTTTGATGCTATTTGGGTGATTGTGGATCGATTGACCAAGTCCGCGAATTTTATTTGATTTGGTACTACTTATTCTTCGGAGTGGTTGGCCGAGATTTATATCCACGAGATTGTTCACCTACATGGTATGCCAGTGCCCAATATTTTAGATTTGGGCACGTAGTTTACAACACAGTTTTGGAGAGCAGTGAAGCGAGAGTTAGGCACACATGTACAGTTGAGTACATCATTTCACCCTCAGATGGACGGACAATCTGAGCGCACTATTCAGATATTGGAAGATATGCTACGTACTTGTGTTATAGATTTTGGGGGTTCTTGGGATCAGTTTCTGCCACTTGCAGAGTTTGCCTATAATAACAGCTACTAATCGAGCATTCAGAGGGCTCTGTATGAGGCTTTATATGGGAGACGATGTCGGTCTCCGGTAGGTTAGTTTGAGCCGGGTGAAGCTAGGTTATTGGGTACTGATTTGGTTCAGGATGCTTTGGAGAAGGTTAAATTGATTCAGGATCGACTTCGCACGGTACAGTCTAGACAGAAGAGTTATGCCTACCGGAAGGTTCGCGTTGTTGCTTACATGGCAGGAGAGAAGGTACTACTCCGAGTTTCACCTATGAATGGTGTTATGAGGTTCGTGAAGAAGGGCAAGTTGTGTCCGAGGTATATTGGGCCTTTTGAAATACTTAAGAAGATTGGAGAGATGGCTTATGAACTTGCATTGCCGCCTAGTCTATCGGGTGTTCATCCAGTGTTTCATGTATCTATGCTCCGGAAGTATGTCGCAGATCCGTCTCATGTTTTGGATTTCAGTACAGTGCAGTTGGATGGTAATTTGACTTATGATGTTGAGCCGGTGGCCATTTTGGACTTGCCGGTTCGAAGTTGAGATCAAAGAACATAACTTCAGTGAAAGTACAATGAAGAGGCCAGTCAGTCGGAGAAGCTACTTGAAAGACTGAGCGGGAGATGCGGAGCAAATATACATATCTATTTGAGGCTGTAGGTATGATTCTAAACCCGTTCGAGGACAAATATTTGTTTAAGAGGGGGAGAATGTAACAACCCGATCGGTTGTTACGAGTATTACAGCCCTGTTCCCCCATTTACTGCTTATCCTATGTCAAATTATAATTATGTGACTTGTCGGGGAGTTTTCAGAATGAATTGGAACATTTAGTTCCAAGAATTAAAGCTTAAGTGGAAATAGTTGACTGGATATCGATTTATGTGAAAACGACCCCAGAATAGAGTTTTGATAATTCCAATAGCTCTGTATAGTAATTTTTGACTTAGGAGTATGTTTGGAAAATATTTTGGAAGCCCGTAGTTAAATTAGGCTTGAAATAGCGAAAATAGGAAGTTAAGTTTGGAAGTTTGATCGGGGAGTTGACTTTTTGATATCGGGGTCGGATTCTAGTTTTGAAAATTTTCAGGTATGTTATGTCATTTATGACTTGTGTGCAAAATTTGAGGTTAATCTGACTTGATTCGATTGGTTTCAGCATCGAATGTAGAAGTTGAAATTTGTTAGTTTTTATTAGGCTTGAATTGTGGTGCGATTTGTGATTTTAGCGTTGTTTGATGTGATTTGAGGCCTCGACTAAGTTCGTATCGTATTTTAGGACTTGTTGGTATATTTGGTTGGGGTCCCGAGGGCCGAGGGTGTGTTTCGGGTGTTATCGGATCATTTTGGGCTACTTTGGATGCTGGTTTTCTAATGTCTGGTATTGTTCTTCGCGTTCGCGAGGAGCCTCTTGCATTCGCGAAGAAGGATTTGGCTCCTGGGATTTTGTTCTTCGCGTTCGCGAAGAAGGAAATTCCTGCTTTCCGTCACCCGACTTTGGAAGCTTATATCTCAAAATCTATAAGGAATTGGTAGATGAGCAAAAACTAAAAATTGTAGCCCTTGATGTCTAGTTTTCAGAAAGTGAAACCATTTGTCATTTGGAGTTTTGTACAAAATGTTATGACCATTATACTAGAGGCTGTCTAGGAAGAGTTTGGAAATGGCCGCTGAGGAATTTGTTCATCACGAACGCGAGAGGATGGTCGCGAACGCGAAGAACAAACCCCTCGGCAGTAGATTTAAGTTCTGAAAATGGGACTTCGTCCCATTTTCCATTTTTAACGATTTAGAGCTTGGGGAGAGGCGATTTTCGGGAGATTTGCAAGGAAAACAACGGAGTAAGTATTCTTAACTCAATTTTGGTCAAATTACCCGAATCTATTGTTATTTTTAACATTTAATTGGTGTTTTAAGTTGGAAAAATTGTGAAAACCCTTAAGTTTAAATTGAAGGTTTGTGGGTCGAGTTGATGTCGGAATTTGGTAAATTTGGCATGGTTGGACTCGTGGTTGAATGGGCATTCATATTTTATAACTTTTGTCGGGTTCCGAGACGTGGGACCTACTTACGATTTTTGCGTGAAATTTCGGATTTTGTTGTAAAATTAGTATTTTCATATGGAATTAATTCCTATAATTTATATTGACTGAATCGAATTAATTGTTCGAGGCGTTCGGAGGCCGATTCGGGAGGTAATGGCATATTGGAATAAAGAATTACACAATTTGAGGTAAGTAACACTTCTAAACTTGGTTCTGAGGGTATGAATCCCTAATTTTGTGTTATATCATTTGTTTGGAGGTGACGTACACGCTAAGTGACGGGCGTGTGGACGTGCACCGTAGAAATTGCGATTTAATTGATTTCGTGGAGTTGCATAATTAAATAAATGTCATTATCCACATATCCTCCACGTGTTAGAGAAATTGAGTTGAGACTCATATTGAAGATCATGTTCAGGCTACATGCCGATATTTTTGGGACCCATATGGGTCGTGTTACTGTGGAATTATTTGTTTAAATTATAATTATGTACTCAGTCACATACATCATTTGCATATCATATCTTAGTCTCTATTGTCAATTATTGATACATCATATCATCATGTCAAGTTGATTTTCATGTCATTGAGCGCCCGAGTGACTGGATATTTTGAGTGATATTTATGGGATTGGGCTGCACGCCGCAATATATTTTATTTATTTATGCCTGGATATGGCTTATTATAGCGCTTGGGCTGAAGGAGCTCCTCCGGAGTCTGCACCCCCCACAATGAGCGTAGTTTATTTATATTAGGGATGGAGTTCCCTAGGCATATAGTTGCCTTATTTATATTAGGGGTGGAGTTCTATAGGCATGGAGTTGTCTTATTCATTTATATTAGGGATGGAGTTCCCAAGGCTAGATTGGCCTTGTACAGTACTGAGTGACTCATTGTCAGTTAATACATATATTTCTGGGATGGACTGGATTGGCCATATATAATACTGAGTGATTGAGTATTCTGAGAGTGTGAGTACATGAGGTTTCCATTGTGGTATATCACATACAACATATTTGGCATGTAGATATAGAGATGTCATATTCCTCATATCATGCAGAATTTATCTATTTTACCTGTATTGAGTTTAACTGTTGAATTGGAAAACATGCCTACATTTCTGTACTGTTATTTCTGTACTAGATTATACCGGTTGAGCTCATCACTACTTTCAGCCCAAAGGTTAGTCTTGTTACTTATTGAGTTAGTTGTACTCATACTTCACCCTGCACCTCGTGTGCAGATCTAGGTACTTTCGGATATGGCGGTTGCCAGATTTGAGGATTTATCTGTTAGAGACTATCAAAGTAGCTGCTTGGCGTCCGCAGACCTTGACTCTCTTTCCTTTCAATTATTGTACTATTCTATATTTTCAGACAGTGTTCTTATCGGACAGACTTTGTTACTATTTAAACGCTCATGTACTCAGTGACACCGGGTTTTGGGACTGTTTTATATTAGTATTTGTGATATTTTTATATTGAATGTAAATATGATGATTTCAAACTTAAAGAAATTGTGGTTTATTGAGGTTGTTGGCTTGACTTGTATTGAGATAGACGCCATCACGACATGTGTGATTTTGGGTCGTGACAAGATAGCCTGTGACAACAGGCCACAATTTATAGGTTCAAAGGTTAAAAAAAAATCCTTGAAGACTTGGAAATAAAAAAAATCACATCATCACCTTATCACTTGAGTGCAAATGGTCAAGTAGAGTCGACAAATAAGGCGATCATCCAAAATCTCAAAAAGAGATTGGAAGCAGCCAAAGGCAAATGGCCCGAAGAGCTACCAGGAAACTGAGGGCGTATCGCACAACGACCAAATCAAGCACGGTGGAGACTACTTTCTCTCTCGTATACGGAGCAGAAGCCTTGATCCCGGTGGAAGTAGGAGAACCTACCCTGAGATATTTTCGGGCGGATGAAGAAATGAACAACGAAGCATTATCGGTCAAATTGGAGCTGCTCGACGAATGTAGGGACTTGGCGCATATAAGGATGGCAACCCAAAAACAGATAATGGAAAGATATTACAATCGAAGAGCCAACCTCCGTTATTTCAAAGTAGGAGACTTGGTTTTGAGAAAAGTAACTCAGAACACCCAGGAACTCAACGCAAGAAAGCTAGGTCCAATATGGGAAGGCCTCTACCGGGTGTCAGCTGTCATCGGGAAAGGGTCATACGATGTTATGACCCGATAGATCAATTTCAGTTTTAGCCTTCATTTCCATGTTTTGAGGCCTTGAATTACTTTGTTCAGCCTTTCTCAATTTGCATGCACAGTTCGTGTCTCTTTCCGGAAAACTTTTATGTGAAAAATTGATAAAAATGTGAAATGAATCCTTAAAAATTAATTGAGTTGACTACGGTCAATATTTTGTGTAAACGGACCTGAATTAGTGTTTTGACGATTCTAGTGAGTCCGTATCGTGATTTGGGACTTGGGCGTAAGCCCAGAATTGAATTCGGAAGTCTCTATCTTGATTTAACGTAATTTGTTGAAAACTAGCAATTTAAAGTTTTAAAAGAATTCCTAAGTTAGACCGTAGGTTGACTTTGTTACTACCGGGTTCGAATTTCGGTTCCGAAACTTGGTATAGGAACATTTTAAGTATTTATGGCTTGTCTATAAAATTTAGTGCAAAATAGAGTTGATTTGACGTGATTCAGATGTCCGGTTGAAAAATTGTATGTTCTTGAGTTTCTTTGAAAATATCATTCATTTTGATGTCCGATTCGTAGTTATAGGTGTTATTTTGGTTTTTTGATCACGCCGGTGAGTTCGTATGATGTTATTACACTAGTGTTCATTTTCTTATGCTATTACTAGTTTGTTTGGATTTTGCTGATGTCCGGTGTGTCCTTATTCGCGAATAATCCCTCGATCGCGAAGAGTAATCTGGGATGGGAGGTTTTTCCTCTATGTGAATGCGAGGTTGTGTAGGCGAATGCGAGTCTGTTTACGCGAATGCAAAGCCATGGTTTGATCACCCTTCGCAAACACGACCAGCACTACGCGAACACGAAGAGTAAGGGACCTGGGGGGGTTTTCTACGCGAACGCGAGCCCAGGCTTGCGAACGCGATGGCCAAGGGGGACAGAACATCGCGAACACGTGCAACCCCTCATGAACACAAAGGCCTTTGGCCACTGCTGCTTTGCGATCGCAATAGGTGTCTCACGAACACGATCAACACCTGACACCCAAACTTTAAAACTTCTAAAATCGGGATTTCAACCATTTTTCACCATTTTCACATTAGAGTTCGGCCTAGAAGCGATGTTGAAGAGAAAATTCATCACCATTTCATAGGTTAGTATACTTTAACTTATTTTCTTCCATTTCCATCATCACCCATTGATTTCTAACCTTAATCTATGCTCTTTCATGGTAAAAAAATTAGGGATTTGAGAAGAAATGGGGGGGGGGGGGTGTATAAAATTAAGATTTAGACCTCAAATTGAGATCGGATTTCAAAACTAATCACATAATCGGGCTCGAGGGTGAATGGGTAATTGGGTTTTGGTCCGAATCTTGACCGAGCGAGCCATGGGTTGACTTTTGTTGACTTTTTGGGAAAAGTGTAAAGAACTTAGCTTTATGTATTGTAATTGATTTTCCTCGCATTGTTTGTTGATAACAAGTCGATTTTGGTTAGATTCTGTTGGTTTGGAGGCAAATTTTAGAGGAAAGACCCCGATTGAGCTCTGATTTGCTTGCGAAGTGAGGTAAGTATTGTGTCTAACTTTGATTTGAGGGAATTAGGAACCCTTGAGCTATGTGTTTTATGAATTACATGTGTATCGACGTATATGTGAGGTTACAAATGTATATACACCCTCAAAATAGTTGTTTTCATGTTCTCCCGTATTTTATTAATTATCTCATTCCATGTCTTAACTGTTACATGTCTTAATTACTTTCTATGTTGTATCATGTTACTTGTCATCTATTTACTGTTGTATTGAAATGCTCTGATTCCTTGATTAATTGCTACTTGTCTTACTTGTAAACTTCAATTGTCATATATTTGGCTTGTCATGTTGCTTTGTATTAATTAGAGCATTCCTTGATTTGGTACGAGGTTCCTTTATGGCTTTGCTTTCTTATTCTTTAATCGTAGAGATTTTTGTGAATTGAGTTGTTGAATTGATTTTATTTATTGATTTGTTTATGGATCGGATTGCATGCCGTAACGAGTGAAATAAAGGAGGATTGATATAGATATGGTGGGATCGGGTTGCACGCCGTAACAGATTTTATATGTGATTTTGAAATGGTGAAATAAGGGAGGATTATGATATTGATTCTGATTATATGGTAGGTTCGGGTTGCACATCGCAACAGATTTTACATGTTATTCTTGATATTGATATTGATATGGTGAAATAAGGGAGGATCGTGTTTGTATGGTGGGATTGGGTTGCGTGCCGCAATAGATTATGTATTATGTATTCATGGTTGCATTTTGTTAGCTTTCAGTGTTTTCGTCTGAGATTCTGAGGATTGTTGTTTCTGGTTTTACTGATTTCGAGGATTGAGTTTATTTTCATAAGTTAACTACCTTACTTTTCCTGTGTTCTTTCCTGTTATTATTATTATATTGCTAACATTTTATTGTATGTGACCCGCCTTAGCCTCGTCGCTACTTCGTCGAAGTTAGACTCGGCACTTATATAGTACATGGGGTCGGTTCTACTCATACTACACTCTACACTTCTTGTGTAGATTTTGGAGTCGTTCCTAGCAGCGGTCAGTAGATTTCTTGGATTGATTGCCTGATGGAGACTTGAGGTACAACTGCACTGCGTTCGCAGCCCTGAATTCCCCTTCTATATTATTCGAGCTATTTATTTCATTTCAGTCAGTCATGTTTTCATTCAGACCATTATTTTTATTATTTTAGCCGCTTGTGTACCTGTGATATCAGTTCTAGGATTGTATCTAGATATCGATGTTGTTATGAATTTCTCACTCTATTTTAGTTTATTCAGTTTCTTGGTTATTATGTAATTTGAATTATTAAAAGTGGCTAAAAACTATTCTAACGTTGGCTTTCCTAGCAAGTTAAATGTTAGGCGCCATCGCTATCCCGAGAGTGGGAATTCCGGGTCATGACAAGTTTGTATAAGAGAACTAGGTTACCTAGGTACTTATCTCCCAGAGGCTATGAAGTTTAGGAATAATTTCACTTTTATCCTTCTCTATCGTGCGATTTTATTCTATCATTGATGATTGAACTCTTCTATTCTTGTTCTCTCGCAGATGGAGAGAACACGCACAAAATCTATAGCCGGATCCCTCAGTGGCAGCTCCTACTAGGGGCAGAGGTCGAGGCAGAGGTAGAGCTCAACCTAGAGCTCGAGCAGCAACACTCGTAGTAGAGCCTTAGATTGATCATGAGGAGGAGGTTCCAGTTGAGACTGTACCCATCAGACCAGCTCAGATCCCGGAGGGGTTCATAGCCACTCCAGAGCTTCAGGATGCTCTTGTCCATTTGGTGGGCCTTATGGAGAGTCTGGCCGAGACCGGTACATTCTTAGTGGCACCAGCCATCTCTCGAGCTGGGGAAGGAGCACAGACTTCCGCTACTCACACCCTGTAGCAGACGGCTCCCCTGTATCAGACTCCAGTAGCCCTGCCAGTTAGGGTGGTTCAACCGGTTATTGCTGCACAGGCCGGTGATAGGCCCACTATGTCTTCTGAGGCTTTGTTGAGGTTGGATAAGTTTACCAAGATCTTTCCTGTTCATTTTAGTGGTCCACCTTCTGAGGACCCACAGGATTATCTAGACCGCTGCCACGAGGTGTTGTGGAACATGGGTATAGTTGAGACCAATGGGGTTGACTTTGTAGTGTTTCAGATGACTGGTTCCACCAAGAGGTGGTGGAGAGATTATATTTTGACTAAACCAGCTGGGTCGCCTGCACTTACCTAGGATAAGTTCTCACAGCTATTTCAAGTGTAGCTCATCCCTGTCACTCTGAGAGAGGATTACCGCAGACAAATTGAGCATCTTCAGTAGGGTAGTATGACTGTTACCCAGTACGAGACTCGATTTGTGGCCTAGCTCGCCATGCCATTATCTTGCTTCCTACTGAGAGTGAGAGAGTGAGGAGATTCATTGATGGGCTCACTTTCACTATCAGGCTACAGATGGCCAAAGAGACTAGAGTTGGCATTATTTCCAGAGGGTTGTATATATTGCGAGACGGATCGAGATGGTCCATGCTCAGGAGAGGGGGCTGGTGTCTGATAAGAGTCCTCGTCATTCTGGTTGTTTCAGTGGTGCCTCATCTAGCGACAAGGGTACTTTTGGTAGGGGACATCCTCCCAGGCCATTTCAGTTAGCGCTTCAGGCATCTCACAATGCTTCAGGGAGTCGTGGTCCTTATGTACCTCCTTCTAGGCAGCCGACTACAGTGCACCATCAGCTCCAATCAGTGCGCTTACGATTTAGAGCTATCACCGTGGTTATCCGACCCATTCGAGTCAGCTTCAGCAACCACAACAGCAGGATGGGTGTTTTGAGTGTGGAGGTACTGGTCACATCAGTAGGTTTTGTCCGAGATTGTTGGGCGGCATGCCACGACAGAGTTTTCAAGGCATGGTCCTGGCACCGGTTGCTCTATCGCCCGCTCAGCCAGCTAGAGTCAGGGGTCAGGAAGCCGGATGTGGAGGTCAGGCCCTTAGAGGTGGAGGTCAGGCCCTTAGAGGTGGAGGCCAACCAACTAGAGGTCATCCCAGAGACGTAGGTTAGAGTGGTGGGCCCTAGCCCCGATGTTATTCTTTCCCTGCAAGGCCTGAGGCCGAGTCATCTGCCAGAGGTATTTCCTGCAAGTCTTCCGGGGATGCCACCCGATAAATATATTGACTTCTGTATTGATTTGGCTCTGGGCACTCAACCCATTTCTATTCCACCATACCGTATGGCCCCGCTGGAGTTGAAGGAATTGAAGGAGCGGTTGCAAAAATTGATTGATAAGAGATTCTTTAGACCTAGTGTCTCGCCCTGGGGTGAAGAATAAAGATGGGTTGATGAAGATGTGTATAGACTATCGGCAATTGAACAAAGTCACTATCAAGAACAAGTATCGATTGCTGAGTATTGATGACTTATTTTATTAGCTCTAAGGTGCCAAAGTGTTTTTGAAGATTGATTTGAGGTCTGACTACCATCAGTTGAAGATTAGGGCATCCAATGTCCCTAAGACAACTTTTTGAATTCGGTATGGGCATTATGAGTTCCTAGTGATGTCATTTGGGTTGACAAATGCCCTAGCATCCTTTATGGATTTGATTAACCGGGTGTTCAAGCCCTATTTGCATTCTTTTGTGATCGTATTCATTGATGATATCTTGATCTACTCCCGCAGTCGAGAAGAGCATGAGCAGAATCTTCAGATTGTACTTTAGACACTGAGGGATAGTTAGTTATATGCCAAGATTTCAAAGTGTGAGTTTTGGTTAGACTCAATCGCCTTTTTGGGGCATGTTGTATCGACAGAGGGCATAAAAATGGATCCTAAGAAGATTGAGGCAGTTTAGAACTGGCCTAGACCCACTTCAGCTACAGAGATCCAGAGTTTTCTGGATTTGGCGGGTTATTCTCGCCGGTTCGTGGAGGGGTTTTCATCCATAGCAGCCCCATTGACTAGATTGACCCAGAAGGGTGCCCCATTTAGATGGCCGGATGAGTGATAGTTGAGCTTTCAGAAGCTCAAGACTGGTTTGACTACGATGCCAATGTTAGTATTGCCCATAGGTATCCTACACGATGTATTGTGATGCATCTCATATTAGTCTCGGTGCAGTATAGATGCAGGATGGCAGGGTGATTGCATACGCGTCGCGAAAGTTGAAGGTTCATGAGAAGAATTACCCTATTCATAACTTAGAGTTGGCGGCCATTTTTCATGTGCTGAAGATTTGGAGGCACTATCTTTACGGCGTGTCGTGTGAGGTATTCACGGATTATCAGAGTCTATAGTATTTGTTCAAGTAAAAGGATCTCAACCTGAGGCAGAGGAGGTGGTTGGAGCTGTTGAAAGACTATGATATAACCATTTTGTATCATCCCGGGAAGGCCAATGTGGTGGCCGATGCCTTGAGTAGAAAAGTTGTGAGCATGGGTTGCCTTGGTATATTCCAGTTGGCGAGAGGCCGCTTGCAGCTGATGTTCAGGGTTTGGCCAATCAGTTAGTGAGGTTAGATATGTTGCAGCCCAGCCATGTTCTAGCTTGTAGTCTCTCGGTCTTCCTTGTATGAGAGCATCAGAGAGCGTTTGTATGATGACCCCCATTTGCTTGTCTTTAAGGACACAGTGCGGCATAGTGGTGCCAAGCAGATTACTATTGGAGATGATGGGGTTTTGCGGATACAAGGTCATATCTATATGCCCAATGTGAATGGGCTTCGTGAGTTGATTCTTGAAAAGGCCCACTGTTCCCGGTATTCTATTCATCCGGGAGGCCGCAAGATGTATCAGGACTTGCAACAGCATTATTAATGGAGGAGAATGAATAAGGATATAGTTTCATATGTAGCTCGGTGTCTAAATTGTCAGCAAGTAAAGTACGAGCATCAGAGGTCTGGTGGCTTGCTTCAGTGGCTAGAGATTCCTGAGTGGAAGTGGGAGGGTATTACTATGGATTTTGTTTGCAACAACCCGATCGGCCATTTTGAGAATTAGCATCCTGTTCGGTGGCTTAAGGTCTCGAGCAGCTTTGTATTATGTATTATGACTTGCGTGTGTGTTCGGGTTCGATTTTCGGACGATTCGGGAGTGATTTGGTAGAACAATTCTTGTTTTAGAAGCTTAAGTGAAAGAGTTCACCGAAGGTTCACTTTTTTGTGAAGACGACTCCAGAATTGTATTTTGATGATTCCAATAGCTTCGTATAATAATTTTTGGACTTTGGCGTGTGTCCAGATTTGGAATTGGAGGTTTGTAGGTTAATTTAATGCATTTTGGCAAAAATTGGAAAGTTAGAGGTTTGGAAGGTTAAGAGATTTGACCGGGAGTTGACCTTGTTGATATCGGTCTCGGATAGTGATTTCGAGAGTTGGATTAGCTCCACTATGTCATTTGGGGCTTGCATACAAAATTTGAGGTTATTCCGGGTTGATTTGATATGATTCGGCGCGAGTTGTAGAAGTTGAAAGTTCTTAAGTTCATTAAGTTTGATTTGGGGTGGGATTCATAGTTTTGATGTTGTTTGATGTGATTTGAGGCATCGATCAGGTCCGTGTTATGTTATGGATGCGGCCAAAACCTCGCACCTACGCCTCCAACCCAGCTCCCCTCTAGCCGCTTCTGTGGTCCCCTTCCTCGGTTCTGCGATGAATCTTCCGCAGAAGCGGTTACACTAACAATAAAAAATTCCAGCAACTTCTAGAAGGTTCCAATCGATCTGAACTCACCCAAGCTACTCGGGGCTTTAACCAAATATACCAACACGTCCCAAAATAGCACATGAACTTAGTAGAACATTCAAATCACGTCAAATAACATCAAAATCATGAACCGCGCCTCGAATCAATCTTATAAACTTTCAAATTTCCACATTCTATATCTTATGTCGAAATATATCAAATCAAGTCCGATTGACCTCATATTTTGCACATAAGTCATAATTGACATTATAGACCTACTCTCACTTCCGGAATCTCAATCCGACTCCGATATCAAAAAGTCCACTATCGGTCAAACTTCCCAAAAATCATCAAATTTCCAACTTTCGCCAATTGACGTCGAAATGACCTACGGACCTCCAAATCAATATCTGGACACGCTCCTAAGATTAAAATCACCATACAAAACTATTCACAGGCTCAGAATCCCATATGGACATCGATAACGTCAAAATCCACTTCAACCCAAACTTAAAAAATTATTAAGCCTTCAAAATACTAACCTTTCGTGATAAGCGCCGAAATACTCCCGGGTCACCCGATACTCGACCCGAACATACGCCCAAGTCCGACATCATCATACGAACCTATTGGAACCTTAAATTCCTGATTCTGAGGTCGTTTACTAAAAATCCGAACCTTAGTCAATTCTTCCAACTTAAAGCTTCCGAATTTAGAATTTTCTTCCCAAATCAACTCCAAACATCCTGAAATTCGATTTTGACCATGCGTACAAGTCATAATGCCTGAAGTGAAGCTACTCAAGGCCTCAAACTGCCGAACGACGCACTAGAGCTCAAAACGACCGGTCGGGTCGTTACATATTACTTGTGCTATTTTAAATTATATTGTTATGAATTATTATTGGTTATTGAAGTTGGGCTCTGACCTTGGTACAAGCTCGTTACTACTTTCAACCTAAGTTTAGGTTTGTTACTTATTGAGTACATGTGGCCGGTTGTACTCATACTATACTTCTGCACCTTGCGTGAAGATTTTGGATGTTGATGTTGCTGCATATGGCGGGGGCTGAATTTGAAGATGTACCTGCGTTCTAGTCATTGCTGCCCTTTTGTTCATGGTAGCTTTAGAATTTTAATCTGTTCATGTATATTTCAAACAAATGTTGTATTTCATTTTATACTAGCTATGTAAACATTAAATCTTAGAAGCTCATGATTTGTACTACCAGTCCTTGGGGAGTGTATTAGATTCAGTTAAATATTATTTGATCGGATGTTTGTAAATTGGCTTACCTAACGGGTTGGGTTAGGTGCCATCACGACTAGTTGAATTTTGGGCCTTGACAATAATATGTTAGAAGTTCATACACAGGTGCACTAATCTCTAGTATATTATGCTGGAACTTTCCGTGTTGTACCAAAATAATTGCTATTTTTCAATGACTTTTCAAACGCTGGCTATTTTTCAATTGTTAGTCCGAAAACTGGCTAGGCCATGCTATTTTCACCAAAATTGGCTATAATATTCGCCCCATTAACCGAATCCGACCCTATTACTTGTTACTAACCCTTAAGAAACTGACTGATGGGGTCCTCCACATCGTCGAAGATCCACCGGAAAAGGGTCTGGTCGGAGGCGGCAAGTTCAGGCAACAAGTTATCCAAACCCCCAAATTCAATGGGTTATATTTTTCTGGCTCCACACCCAACTCCAACCCCAATGAAAATGGCTGAAGGTATATTAATGGCCCACTTGGAGGTATATTAACTTAAAACAAAAGATGGTTCATGACCTAATTAAATCACAAGGGAGCATGATATATATATATATATATATATATATATATATATATATATATATATATATATATATATATATATATATATATATATATAAGTGAAATATAAAACATCATCACTTACATGCTCAGCTAAGGCCCTAGGGAACATAACTAATCCCTGGACCACATATAATACACATACAAGTAGCGAGCTATAGCTTATATGGTAGGGATCTTTGCCAAATCCCCCAACACCACCACAATTGAAAACTCGGGTGGATGGATTAATCTAAAATTTAAAAAAAAAAAAGCTTCATCACATACATATTATGCATAACTACAATAGCCAACCTGCAGCAGGCACTAATTAATAAGCCAAAGTTGTTGATTTTCTCTTAGAATAATCAGATAAAATAATCCCTCTATATAACTTTACAGCTTCATGACTATTGATAACTCTCCCTTGAATGGCAGAAGCTGGTTTCAGCTGAACAATATGAGACTTTTGTGGTTGGTATGAAGCAGAAGAAGGCCTTTTCTTTCTTTCATAGATTTCGTCAACAAGAGTAAAACCTTCTTGGCCTATCTTAGAAATGTCTTTCTTTGGTGCCATATATTTAAGTGTTGGCGAATTAAAGTGTTAAAACTACAAAGAATTTCTTTTGGTTTGGCTATAGAAAAAAGAAATGTTGGCTGTGTTTATTGCATAGTTCAGTAGTTCTTTCATAGTGTGCCTTTTGCCTTACTGTTCACATCACATGTTGATTTTTGTTGCCATTTACTGATTCATGCTTTCCATTATTAGTTTTATACTTCTATACTGCACAGGTTATTTTGTCTAGTGAGTGTCTTGACTTGTACCTCGTCACTACTCCACTAAGGTTAGTCTTGATACTTACTGGGTACCAACCGTAGTATACTCATACTACACTTCTGCATATTTTTGTGCAGATCCAGGTACTTCGGAGTCTGTGGATTGTTGGATAGCGGATCATATATTGCTGTGGAGACTTCAAGGTATACCTGTCATCGTGTTCGTAGGCCTCGGAGTCACCTTCGAAAGTTATTTGTGTACAATTTATTTTTATTTCAGCACAGTTGTACTTAGAGATTTTCTAGTGAACTCAGTACAGCTTATGACTTAGACTACCGGTTTTGGGATTGTTGACTTAGACTAGGTGGCATCACGACATCCTACAGAGGGAAATTAGGGTCGTGATAAGTTGGTATCAGAGCCTTAGGTTCATAGGTGCTACGAGTCATAAGCGAGTTTAGTAGAGTCTTGCGGATCGGTAAGAGAAGTCTGTACTTATCTTTGAAAGGCTACAAAACTATTAGGAAAAATCTTCACTTCTTTCATTCCTGTCGTGCAGATTTGTTGATTTCAAAGTTTGAGCCTTTGTATCTCTATTACAGATGGTAAGTACACGCGCTACCGAATCGGCTGAGCAGATACCCACGCCCCCTGCTAGATCCGCGTGAGGCCGGGGCTGAGGTAGAGGCCGAGGAGGGGCATGCGCCACAGCTAGAGCACCTGTCAGAGCAGAAGTTGAGGAGCCGCCAGTAGCTCTATTTGGGGGACAGGCACTGGAGGCGCCTTTTGTTACCCCCGGACTTCATGAGGATTTAGCGCAGTTCCTAAGCATGTTTGGTACATTGGCTTAGGCGAGATTGATCTCCGTTGCACCAGCTACTTCGCAGATTGTGGAAGGAGCTCAGACTCCCACCGCCCATACTCCAGAGCAGCGAGCTTACATTGGTCAGGTTCTGGATGTGGTGCCGGTACAACCTGTTATTCCGGTTCAGCATGAGGTCAGGCCAGGGGCATCAGAGGAGGAGTAGAAGAGGCTTGAGAGGTTCAAGAGGTATAGTCTACCTACTTTCAGTGGCATAACTACCGATGATGCTCATGGATTTCTAGAGAAGTGTCACCGTATTCCGTACCATGGGTATTGTGGAGGTAAGCAAAGTTGCTTTTACTACATTCCAACTTTCTGGGGGCAGCGTATCAGTGGTGGCAGGTTTATGAGGAGGGTAGACCAGCCGATGTAGCACCACCCACTTGGGCTCAGTTTTCAGAGATGTTCTTGAGGGAGTTTGTTCCCCAGACCCTTCGGGATGTGTGGCATGCAGAGTTTGAGCAGCTGCATCAAGGCACAATGACGGTGTCAGAGTATGCCATCAAGTTCAGTGAGTTATCCCATCATGCACCTACTTTGGTTCCTACAGTAAGAGAAGGGGTCCGCAGATTCATTGAGGGCTCAGTTATGATCTTAGATTTTGCATGGATCAGGAGTTGCAGACTGATACTCCATTTCAGCAGGTGGTGAAGATTCCCAGGATGTTAGAGCGTATTCGGGGTGAGGAGAGGGAGGCTGATGTCGCCCAAATTCACACCACTAATTGGGATTGTGAAGCGGTCGATGCAATTATAATTACCCAACTTTGAGTCGGGGTCGATTCCTTAGAGAGCTTATATTGGATTAGATATATTCTTAGACTAGGTGTATGACGTGCCTAAAATGCACTTCCACATACTTGGTTGTTTCTTTTTACTTCTAAAATTTATGCTATTGTTTGTGAATGTAAAGTTATAGAACGATATTTTTGGTGTTGTTGTTTTTCAAGTTTATAAAAGATCTAGGGCTGTGACTTCCACCTAGGTGGTTACCTAATGGGTTGTGGGATTTAGGGAATGTTTCATTGGTCGGGGTGTAATATAGCAATAACCACGCGATTACCCACTCGATACATCTCGGTAGTTAGAGTGATTTTGCCCAATTTGACTTTCTCAAGTCCAAATGGGTAATTCACAAAACCGCTGACATACGCTCAAGTCGGGTCTTACTATATCTAGATTCAACCCTTTAATTGAGGCTATCAATTTCTTGAGTTCACCCCAATTTCTTGTTAGCCAAGTTTTTCTAGACTTAGTCTCTCTTTCTCAAGTAGAGACTAAGTCAATTAGGCATGAATCAATGTTTGCAACTATTAACTTCTAAATTCAAGCAAGAACTAGGCTAAATATCATACACCCAACCATAAACAAGCCCTAAATCAAACACCCATTAGGTACCCATACTAGGGTTGGGTCATAACCCTATCTAGAGATTTAGCTACTCATAGGAGAAAATGAAGAAACTAAGGAAGAAAATAAGATTAAACTCATAATAGATGATAAAGGGATGAAAATCCAATGTTAAAATGATAAACTAATATAAAGTTTCCCAAAGCAGTAAAGGAAAAATGGCTATCTACTTTCTGGAGTTCAAACTTAACCTAAATTTGACAAAAAGAACTATTTATATACAGCTGAAGTTATCAGACAAAATTGCCCTTGTGGAGGTTCTGCGACTGCACAATTCTATGTGCGGTCTGCACTTTGAAGCTGGGCTTGACAGGATGAACTTCTGCGGCCGCACAATTCCGGGTTGTGGCCGCACGTCTTCAGATTCTGCGGACCGCACATTTCTGAGTGCGGCCGCACTCTTGAATTTGAGCTTGACAGGAGGGACTTCTGCGGACCGCACATTTCTGAGTGCATACGCACTCTTGAATTCTGCGGCCGCACAATAATAGTGCGGTCCGCACTTCTTCATGGACTTAGAACTCCATCTCTCTGAACCTCATCTTCTGCGGCCGCACAATAATTGTGCGGTCCGCACTTTGCAAAGGAATTCTGTCAGAGGTCCTTCATAGTCTGCGACCACACTCAATATTATGCGGTCCGTACTTTGCTCTTTTTTCTTGGTTTTAGTCCTTGTCCAAAAATACTCCTTCTTGAGTTAAATTTTATCGTTTTTGCTCTTTTTCCAATACCCTTGCAAGTAAGCACATTTTATCAGTTTTCGAGAATACCTTTAAGCATTTTGAGCTAAAACTAAAGCAAAAGAGTGCAAATAAGTAGTCAAAATCCCTACTTATCAACTCCCCAAACTTAAGCTTTTGTTTGTCCTCAAGCAAATAAGGTAATTCCTACCTCCACAAGAAAATAGCTATTTCAGCTGGCCTAAGTTGCATCAAACACACATCAATTGGGACCAACAATTACCCACACACTCATGAATTATTAACAAGGCCATGTTTTGAATATTAAAGCACAAATAGCTCTAATGTGACCCTTGAGCATCAAGAGTTGACTTTACTCATCAAGGAAGTTCGCACTTTCATGTAGGTCACTGTGGATCCCAAACTCCTCCTCCTATACTCTCCGTAAGCTCATCTCACTCAAGAACGTAGCACTCAATTCAATGATACGTGAGAGGTTCGCTCATCACTCTCAAAAGAATGTCACAAGTACGGCTCTAAGTACCATATGCTTGCCCCTCATGTAGATCACCACTAATGTAAGCTTACTCGGCTTGAAATCACGTAGGGATTTTTCGGCATGTAATGAAGGCTTTTGGACTAAGGAGGGAAATGTTGGAATGGAACGGGTTCATCTTTCCTTTAGCACTCCATTTTGTCTTTTTGGCTCATACTTTGCCGACTCTTTGAGTCATTTTGTTTTTCCTTAGGGGAACTAGAGAGACTTGACATCACTCTTTCTTGGTCATGATATTCATATTCTCCTTCTTTGTTTTCTCCATGCTTTGCACTTTTGCTTTCTTTTGAATCCTTTCAACCCTTCAAATTATTCACTTTCTTTTTGTGTTTTTCTTATGTTCTTTTTTTCTTTTTCTTTGCCTTTCCTTTTCTTCATTTATTTTCTCTTATTGTGCCTTGATACCACTTTCAAACTCCTCATCTCTCCCCCAAACTTATGTTTTCGCCATTTGTTTCTCATGAGTGCTAAGGAAAGCTCGGGTGCCAAGAGAGGATCACTATAAAACGAGTAAAGTCTTGTAACATGGTTATCGAATGAAAAAGGCTTTAGGCTAAAAAGGGTTGACTAAAGATAATATCATTGGTGGGCCATGAAGGGTTTCAAAACGGGTCAAGAAGAGCCTACAATCACTTTTCAAGCCAAGCAAACTTAGAATTTCGCCTAGAAACACATTCGGGGCAAGTTCTAAACCATTTGCATGGGTACTTGGACTTGTAACAAAATATCTCACCTTTCACACAACCGAATTGTTAAATAGGATAGAGTCGAGGGCCCACAACAACCGTATTCTAGATTGAAAATCGCTAATAGTTCAACTAAACCACCCGATGATTGCCTAAGTCAATACAAGAGTCACAAGGTCACTAACTAGAGCCATTTCTTTCCAAAAGCTTATTTTTAACCATAAGCGTGTAGTTAAGTGTGTTGGTACCAAGTGAAGCATGCTTGACCCTTTTTTATTCATTAAGACTATTGTTTCTACCTAAACATAAAAAATGGACTCAATCCCTTAAGAAGGTTGTCACGCCATCCATCATTGGGAAGAGCTACCCGGTTCACACAAAACCCACCTTTGGAAAGAACCGTGGCATTAAGAAAACTAAAGGCTTATTGCTCACTTAAACATAAAAAGAAGCTACCGAATCAAAAGGAAGTTATTAACATAAATAAAAAGCTAGACTACTAAGAAAACAAAATAAAGAAGCTATGAAATAAGCTACTAAGAGTAAGACAAATAAATATACAAACTGAGGGGAATAGAATATATACATCAAAAGAGAGGGGGGAATATATACATAATGAAAGAGAAAATAAAGATAAAAGAAAAATAGTAGTAAAGTTATTACATGCCAATGTCATCAAATCAAACCAACCAAAATAGACCACCCCCCGAATAAAAATCAACATTATCCCTAATGCTTAGCAAAATCAAAATAAGGGAGTCAACATTATCCCCAATGCTTAGCAAAATCAAAATAAGGGAGTGTAGAGAGTAAAGAAAACTCCCTATGTGGTCTTCGAGTGCATGGCAACATCACCACCCTCGGGCTCCTCCAACTGGATCTCATCATCCTCTACTCGGGGAACAACGAGGTTGGTGAACATCTGAAGCACCTCCTCGACAGTATGAGCAGCAAGGTCTGGCTCATCAGACTGGCCAGCTGGTGCCTCTGCTGATGGTGCTGCTGGGTCTGCTGGTACTGATGGATCTATATCTATCAGTAGGTTAAATGGTAAATCACCAGCTGCTGCAATCTTTGTCACCTCCTTTCTCAATCTCTCCACTGATTTCTTCGAGGTCTGGTATTTCCTCATCTTCTTCACATATTTTCCCAACTTCTCAATAGCTCCCCACATGTGCCACCAGTGTATCCATAATGGTCTTCTGGTTGTCCAGTATCTTCTTCAATGTTTCCTCCACTGACGGAGGAACCTGTGGTGCTGTTGGTGTAGAAAACTATGCTGTAACAGTACTGGATATGTCAAACAGCCTTGAAGTAGTTGTCTGCATCCAGTTGTTGAGACTCACCAATGTCTGGGAGACTCGTGGTGCAGTAAGTGTATATGTGGATGAGGCAGGCACTGGTATTGATGTTGATGGTCTAAAAGATGAAGGTGGTGGCATGTCAGCTATCTCGGTGGAAGGATCGACTGTTGTAGAAGGCATGGGAGTTGTAGAAGGCTCAGCAGCTGACTCTGTAACCACCACCGATGGCTCATCAGACTGACCAACGGTGGTAGTTGCCTTACCCTTGAACTCTGGGTTTTCCGGACCTTGCAAGGAGTACCATGAGAAGGGCTTCTAGGCCTGCATTTTTGTATCAAAATTCCTCGGCTCCACCTTTGCATCTGTGAAATATTCTGTGAGGGTGTTGTGATATGGATAGGAACTTTCACCTTTTTGGAAAACCACTGACATGTTGGCCGACATGATGGCACCCACATTGATTGGGTACCCGACCATAATAGATGCCACCAAAACTGCTCGGGGGATTGGAATATTGTTCTCATTCTGGCTTGGGTCAATATGGCTACACACAAAAGTTTGCCACGGGTGGCCCGTGCAATAGGAACCCCTCCTGTGATCCACGGTGGTGGTGGTCCTAGAGCAGCCAAAATATCTGCTAACCAAGGGCGAGCTGCATCACCCATAACAATCTTCTCCAAGTACTGGATTGCCTCTACCTCCTCGAATCCCAAGTAAGTGTTCAGAGTGCTTGGGTCGAATGTGACTTTCAAATTTCTCACTTTGATCACTTTGGTACCCTTATTTATGTGTGCCACATTGGCATAAAACTCCCGTACCAAGTGCTCTTTGGCATCCATAACACTCTGGGTGAACCACATCCACCCCTTACGCTCCCTGAACTGCTTAAGGACATTTGGATTGTATTTTTCCAAATCCTTCAGCAAGAATTGTCTCTCAAGTGTGAGCGATATCTGGGGCCACCACTCTCTAAACTTTGTGAAGGCAGTCAAACTCACGAACCTATCTTCCCATACTTCCTTCTTCTTCGACCTCTCTAGGCCGCCCACTCTAGTGTCACCTCCCCTACCATCATCAGGAACATCATCATCATCTATTACAACTGGTGCAGAGGGAGTGTGTGTAGAGGAGGGCTTTGAACCCTGGCTACCGGCATCGGAACCCTCAGAAGAACTTGTTGTGGTGGAGATTTCATTACGCAGTTAGTATCTCCCAGTGAATTGTGGTGGTTGGGACTGGGCCTCAGGTTGTACCTCCACTGAGTGACCCTCAGAGTCTTCCCTAGACGGGACATACGAGCTTGATTCTGAGGGCTCTGTGGACCTACCTCTCCCATTGGTCGGCTTTTTGGCTATTGCTTTTGATTGCACTCCCAGAGGTTGAGTGCCCTTTCCTCGGCCTCGGGAGGGTTCACGCCTCCCTTTAGATGTATGACCTTTGCCTCATGATCGAGCCATTGTCTGTAATACGAAGCACATAAGTCCATTAAAGTTCAGAAGCATGTTAATAGTTGTAGGAAATCAGTGTACAAAAGAGACAGTGCAGACCGCACAATATTGAGTGCGGCCGCAGACTGCCTTTTGCGGACCGCACAATTTCAAAGTGCGGTTGCACATGCTGAAGTGCGGACTGCACAATTTGAGTGCGGTCGCACAAAACCAGGTTCAGACTACTGGTTCTCTAAAGTTCCAAAGTGCAGTCGCACACTTTTTTCCGCGGACCGCATAATTGTTCTGCGGACCGCACAATTTTGAGTGCGGTCCGCACTTTTCATGTATCACAATTTTGCCCTAACTCAAGATCTGTGGACCTCACAATTTTGTGTGCGGCCGCACAATTAAAAAATAAAATGTCATTGACTTAGGTTTTGCAATTTTTGCACAATTTAGACATGGTATTTGCAAATTAAACATGATGAACGATCTAACCAGTCCCCAATGAGCACACATGAAATTACCCACACAATTTCAAGCACACATGAAGAACATTTGACATTTTATGCCTAAAAATAACAATACTAATTAAGAACAAAAACTAAAAAAATTGAAAAATCTAAACATGAATTGAACATACCAGTGATGAAGGATGCAGGTAAGAATCTACACTGATGAAATGAATGTGGAGTGTGAGGTACGTTGTGTGCACTGTGCTTGCTTAGGTCTCAAACGTTCAGAGTGTGTAAAGTTGAGAATAGTGCAATGAGGTCCTATTTATAGGTTGACCAAAGTCGGTCAAAATTGAAGTTGAGTGCAGCCGCACAATTTTGAGTACGGTCCGCACTCTTTACCTGAACCTTGCTGAAGTTCTGCGGTCCGCACAAAAGATAGTGCGGCCGCAGAAATATTGCATCCCGTACTTTAATATTAGGATGAGTCGTAGTAATCCATATAAGCTTGAAGGGATTAAGACTATTCATGAGGTTATAGAGGTTTGTGACTATGTAATTGTAAGACCCCGTAAGTTTAACAACATTGATACGGTTATATACATTTGACATGGTATTTTGAATGGAACATTCTTGAAAAAAAAAGGTTTGAAAAATATGATTTTATTTAGTTATTAATATTACTACTTTCGAATATGCTTTAAATTATACACATAATATGAGAAAGTTTATGAGATTTTTTTTATTGTAAAGATAGAAATTATTTTCTCACAAGAACAAAAGGTTATCTTTTACCATTTTAAGAATTAAGCGTACGAAAATTTGTACAATATTTCATAGGCCTTAACGGCCCATACGTATTCATATTTTAAGAAAGATGGTTCATTGATACAGTGTATTCCCACTTACAGTTGTACATTGTGGTCATGTGGGCCCATGATAGTTACAAAAGGAATGAGTTCAGCTAACTCGACCTATGTATGTTCTAGTTTTGGTCGAACGATCATGAGTTATAGAGTGGTTCGCTCGGGACAGTATGGCCCGGGTGCCACCCACGCCTCCCCAGGTTTGGGGCGTGACAAGAAATTTGTGCGGTCCGCACAATTTTGTGTGCGGCCGCAGAATGGCCTTTTCTCTACAATTCAAAACATCAGAGAGTTGGATTTTTGGGTCTCCAGTTGTGCGGCCGCACAAAGAATTGTGCGGCCGCAAATTCTTCTCTGTTGTCGCATACAAATTGTGCGGTCCGCACGATAAATGTGCGGTCCGCATTTTTTCAACACTTGGCCAATTGCTTCGAACACAGTACCTGCAATGCATACTCATTCCTGCAATTCACTTCAAAACCAGTTAGCTCAATATAAAACCTATCTAAAAAAGAAGAAAATAAAAAATGAAAAGAAACATGGGTTGCCTCCCAAGAAGCGCATGATTTAACGTTAAGGCACGACGTAGATTACAATCAATCACTTGAAATGAATTAACGCCACGACGTGGCCATCATCAACTTTGCCAAGATAATGCTTTACCCGGTGACCATTGACTCTAAAAACTTCATCATTTTTGTACTTCACGTCTAATGCACCAAAGGGTGTCACATTCACAACCTCAAACGGACCACTCCACTTAGACTTCAACTTTCCCGGGAATATTCGTAACCGAGAATTGAACAATAACACTAGATCACCTTCTTTGAACTCCTTGTTCCGGATGTACTTGTCATGGAGGTACTTCATCTTTTCCTTATATAAGGACGAACTTGTATAAGCATGGTACCGGAATTCATCAAGCTCATTCAATTGTGCCACCCTTAAGTTGGCGGTGACATCCCATTCAAGTTTAAGCTACTTCAATGCTCACAAAGCCTTGTGCTCAAGTTCCACCGGAAGGTGACAAGCTTTTCCGAACACTAACCGGTATGGATACATACCAATCGGTGTTTTTTAAGCCGTCCTATAAGCCCAAAGAGCATCATCAAGGTTCTTTGACCAATCCGTCCGGTTGGCATTCACTGTCTTTGACAAAATACTCTTGATCTCCCGGTTGGAGACTTCCACTTGCCCGCTTGCTTGAGGATGATAGGGGGTCGAGACTTTGTGAGTGACACCATACTTGGTGAGTAAGGTATCAAAAGCTTGTTGCAACAGTGTGATCCCCCATCACTAATAATGGCCCTTGGAATACCGAATCTTGTGAAGATGTTCTTTTTCAAAAATGCCACCACACTTCGAGCTTTATTATTGGGTAAAGCCACGACCTCAACCCACTTTGACACATAATCCACAGCTACCAAAATGTAAGTGTTCCCACAAGAGCTCATGAACGGACCCATGAAATCAATGCCCCACACATCAAAAATGTCAATCTCCAAGATGGTGGTGAGGGGCATCTCATTTTTCTTAGAAATCCCACCGGCCCTTTGACATTCATCATAATGCTTGACGAGATCGCTAGCATCCTTGTAAATAGTAGGCCAATAGAATCCATAACTCAAAACTTTTGTTGTCGTTCTAGCTCCACCATGGTAAGCACCATATGGTGAAGAGTGACAAGCTTCAAGAATTTCCACTTGTTCTTCCTCTGGTGCACATCGTCGAATCACACCATCGGTACAAATCCGGAAGAGATACAGCTCATCCCAATAATAGTCAAGGCAATCCCGTTTGAGCTTCTTACTTTGGTTTGAAGAGAACTATTCAGTACAATACCACTCATAAGATAATTTGCTAAGTCGGCGAACCATGGGATCCGGTCATTGAAATGGCTAGAAGTTGCTCATCGGGGAAGGAATCATTTATCTCAAGGCCGTCATGTGGCCTCCCCTCCTCCTCAAATGAGAAAAGTGGTCCGCCACTTGGTTTTCACTACCCTTGCGGTCTTGAATCTCTAGATCAAACTCTTGCAATAGAAGCACCCACCACATTAACCTTGCCTTTGAATCCTATTTGCTCATTAAGTACCAAAGCATCGCATGATCGGTGTGGACAATCACCTTTGTACCCATCAAGTACGGGCGGAACTTCTCCATAGCAAAGACAATAGCAAGTAGCTCTTTTTTGGTCACAGTGTAGTTGACTTGGGCATCATTTATGGTCTTGCTAGCATAGTACACAAGATGGAAGATTTTGTTGATACGTTGGCCCAAAACTGCTCCAACCGCCACATCACTTGCATCACACATGAGCTCGAAAGGCAAGCTCTAATCTGGTGCGGTGATAATAGGAGTAGTTGTCAATTTGAACTTGAGCAATTAGAATGCCTTCATACAGTCCTCGTTGAAATGGAACTCGGCATCCTTCTCCAATAGTTTACACAAGGGGTTCACCACTTTTGAAAAATCCTTGATGAATCGGCGATAAAACCCTATATGACCCAAGAATCTCCTCACTCCCTTCATGGATGTAGGGGTGGGAGTTTAGAGATCACCTCTATTTTGGCCTTGTCGACCTCAATACCATGCTTTGAAATTTTATGGCCGAGGACAATGCCTTCCTCGACCATGAAGTGACATTTCTCCCAATTCAAAACCAAGTTTGTCTCCTCACATCTTGCCAAGACCTTATCCAAGTTGTTCAAGCAATCATCAAAAGAATTTCTGACCACTGAAAAGTCATCCATGAAGACCTCAATAAAATCCTCCACCATGTTGGTGAAGATGGCCATCATACACTGTTGAAAAGTCACTGATGCATTTCATAACCCAAATGGCATTCGCGAGAATGCGAAAGTACCATAGGGACAAGTGAAAGTAGTCTTCTCTTGGTCCTCTGGAGCAATAAGAATTTGATTGTAGCCGGAATATCCATCAAGGAAACAATAGAAAGCTCGACCGGCCAACCTATCAAGCATTTGATCAAGGAATGGGAGTGGGAAATGATCTTTCCGAGTGACTTTGTTGAGCTTCCAATAATCCATTCACACTCTCCACCCGGTCACCGTTCTTATGGGGATCAACTTGTTCTTGTCATTTATGACCACAGTCATGCCCCCTTTCTTTGGGACACCTTGCATCGAAGAGGTCCATGAGCTATCGAAAATGGGGTAAACAACCCCGGCATCCAACCATTTTATGATTTTCTTCTTTATCACCTCTTGCATTGCTTCATTTAATCTTCTTTGATGTTCAACGGAGGGTTTGGCATCCTCCTCCAAAATAATCTTGTGCATGCAAAAGGCGGGTCTTATACCCCGAATATCCGCCAATGCCCATCATATAGCTTTCTTTCTCTTTTATAGCACCTCCAAAGTAGAGTCTACCTGCATGTTAGTCAAACAAGAGGAAAGAATAGTCGGTAAAGTAAAACATGGCCCAATGAATTCATACCTGAGATGTGGAGGCAATGACTTTAACTCCAAAGTGGGAGGCTCCTCGATTGATAGCTTTGTTGGAGGAGTCTTCCGGTTCTCAAGATCTAAGGACAATTTTCAAGGTTCATAAGTGTACGACCCCATTCCTTACAATGCATTTACACTTTCCACATAGCCTTCCTTCACATCATCATCATGATTAAGAAATACAGCCTCCAAAGTATCATCAACATTCATCATGGCACTAGCATCATCAACAATCACCTTAGTCACTACGTCCACAAAGAACAAACTTCATTGCTATTTGGTTGCCTCACAGATTTGCATACATGGAAAACCACTTTTTCATCGCCCACCCGGAAGGTGAGCTCACCGGTTTCCATGTTAACAAGAGCCTTACCCGTAGCAAGGAAAGGTCTACCCAAGATAATAGGCACCTCATAGTCCACTTCGCAATCAAGAATCACAAAGTCCGCCGGGGGGATGAACTTATCAACACGAACTAACACATTATCAATAATCCCCAATGGTCTCTTCATAGTATGATCCGCCATTTGTAACCTCATATATGTGGGTCTTGGTTTCCCATTCTCAAAGTTTTGAACACCGAGTAGGGCTTTAAGTTAATATTCGCCCCTAGATCACATAGAGCTTTGGCAAAGTCGGCTCTCCCAATAGTGCAAGGGATTGTGAAAGCGCTGGGATATTCCAATTTCGGAGACATTGAGTGAAAAATAGCACTCACTTGATGTGTCATCTTGATAATCTCACAATTCATTGATCTTTTCTTTGTCACCAAATCCTTCATGAACTTTGCATAGCCGGGAATTTATTCCAATGACTTAACCAATGGCACATTAATGGATAAGCTCTTCTTCATGTCAATAAAATTCTTGAATTGGTTCTCGCTATTTTTCTTGGCGAGCCTTTGGGGGTATGGAGGAGGAGGCCTTGGCATTGGTGCCTTGGCTTTTGGCACTACCAGTTTCGGTATGTCAATCACGTGTTCCCTAGACGGGTTCACTTCTTATTGAGTCTCCTCCACATTTTCATCAATATCAATTCTCACTTCTTTATTAGATTGAACCACATTTCTTGGAATTTCATCTTCATGAATCACTACATCATCATCCACAATTCTTCTTTGGTTTGAGGTTGTTGCCTCCCCACCTTTTCCACTCCTTGTGGCTATGGACATGGCATTTCCCGTGTTGTTCCCACCTTTCGGGTTCACAATTGTGTCACTAGGTAGTGCCCCCTTAGGATGAGTTTTTAAAGATTGCGAGATTTGCCCTAATTGAACCTCTAAATTGCGAATTGAAGTGTTGTGAGAGGCTAGTTGAGCATCGGAGTCGACATTTTTCTCCATCATTTGTTTGAACATATTTTTAATCCGTCCCATCTCATTATTGGAAGAGCTAGAACCATGAGACGGATAAGGAGGCGGGTTGCTCGGTTGTTGATACATCGAGGGCCTTTGAAAGCCCGACCCCCGATTCCCTTGGTTATTGTTCCAACCCCCTTGGTTGTTACCTCCCCAATATCCTTGATTGTTTCCACCCCAATATCCTTGATTGTTGCCACCCCAATTGCCTTGGTTGCCTTGATTATTCCAATTTCCTTGATTATTGTTATTGTTCCAATTACCTTGATTGTTGTTACCACCACTCCAATTGCCTTGGTGGTTTTAATTGTTCCAATTTTCTTGATTTCCTTGAGATCGACATTGTTGTTGATTCGGGTCTTGAGAGTTGTTTCTTTTCCCTTGGTAGTTGTTCACATATTGCACTTCTTCCTCTTGCTCATTATATGATTCGTCTTGGTCAAACCCACTATCATCTTGCACAAATTGTTCCACACGGTTTTGCACTTGTTGACCCTTTTGCCTTCGCTTGTTCACCATCATATTGACACCTTCCATTGCATTTACTTGCTTAGGACCTTGAACTTGTTGAAGTTGAGCTTTATCTAATTGATTCATTGTTGTGGTCAACTCGGCAATTGCTTGCCCATGATCATGCAATTCTTTGTGTAGGTGAATCATATTTGGCTCACCTTGAGGAACATTAGCTCTACTTTGCCATGCCGATGAAGTATCCTCCATTTCATCTAAAATCTCACCAGCTTCGGCATATGGTGTTGTCATGAAATTCCCACCGGCAAGTTGGTTGACCACGCATTGATTAGTAGTATTGATCCCCCTGTAAAAGGTTTGTTGAATCATAGCCTCAGTCATGTTATTATTCGGACACTCTTTCACCATAGTACGGTACCTCTCCCAAATCTCGTGCAAAGGCTCATTGGGTTCTTGCTTGAATGCTAGAATCTCATCTCAAAGAGTATCCATATGTCCGGGAGAAAAGAACTTGGCAATGAATTTTTCTGCCAATTCATCCCATGTATGGATAGAATGGTTTGGCAATCTTTCTAACCAATCCAAGGCTTTCCCCCATTGAGAGAAGGGAAATAGCCTCAACCTTTGAGCATCCTCGGAGACATTGGTCTGTTTACTCCCCCAGCAAGTGTCCACAAACCCTTCAAGTGTTTGTATGCATTTTGACTCAGAGCCCCGGTGAAAAATCCCAGTTGCTCTAGCAATGTGAGCATAACATTGGTGATTTGGAAGTTGCCCGCCCTAATGCGGGGTAGGACTATGGCACTTGCATATCCTTCGTTTGGCAACACCCGGTGTGGAGCCGCTCTTGGTGGAGGTGGGGGAGGGACGGGAATATTGTCATGAGGCGGTCGGCCTCGCCTATTTGCTTGAGGTTCAAAAGGAACCTCATCACCTTGGTCATCATCCACTTCCTCCCCCAAAGGCAAGTTTCCGAGAGGATCATTGTTGAGAGCCATTTTTGTACCTACAATCGATTCACAAAAAGGTTAGTAACCCGGAAGGAAAAGAAGACAAGTCACACACAAAACCAAATATATAGCTAAATTCATTTTTATCTCCCTGGAAACAGCGCCAAAAATTGATGACGCCCAAATTCATCCACTGATTGGGATTGTGAAGCGGTCGATGCAATTATAATTACCCAACTTTGAGTCGGGGTCGATTCCTCAGAGAGCTTATATTGGATTATGTATATACTTAGACTAGGTGTATGACGTGCCTAAAATGCACTTTCACATACTTGGTTGTTTATTTCTACTTTTAAAATTTATGTTATTGTTTGTGAATGTAAATCTATAGAACGATATTTTTGGTGTTGTTGTTTTTCAAGTTTATAAAAGATCTAGGGCTCTGACTTCCACCTAGGTGGTTACCTAACGGATTGTGGGCTTTAGGGCATATTTCATTGATCGGGGTATAATATACCAATCAACACACGATTACCCACTCGATACCTCTCGGTAGTTAGAGTGGTTTTGCCCAATTTGGCTTTCTCAAGTCCAAATGGGTAATTCACAAAACCGTTGATATACACTCAAGTTGGGTCTTACTATCTCTAGATTCAACCCTTTAAGTGGGGCTATCAATTTCTTGAGTTCACCCCAATTCCTTGTTAGCTAAGTTTTCCTAGACTTAGTCTCTCTTTCTCAAGTAGAGACTAAGTCAATTAGGCATTAATCAGTGTTTGCAACCATTAATTCCTAAATTCAAGAAATAACTAGGGTAATATCATACACCCAACCTTAAACAAGCCCTAAATCAAACACCCATTTGGTACCCACACTAGGGTTGGGTCATAACCCTAGCTAGAGATTTAGCTACTCATAGGCAAAAATGAAGAAACTAAGGAAGAAAATAAGATTAAACTCATAATAGATGATAAAGGGATGAAAATCCAATGTTAAAATGATAAACTAATACAAAGTTTCCCAAAGCAGTAAAGGAAAAATGGCTATCTACTTTCTGGAGTTTAAACTTAACTTAAATTTGACAAGAAGAACTATTTATACACAGCTGAAGTTTATCGGACAAAATTTCCCCTGCGAAGGTTCTGCAGCCGCACAATTCTGTGTGTGGTCCGCACTTTGAAGTTGGGCTTGACAGGATGGACTTCTACGGCCGCACAATTCTGGATCGCGGCCGCACGTCTTCAGATTCTGCGGACCGCACATTTCTGAGTACGGTCGCACTCTTGAATTTAAGCTTTACATGAGGGACTTCTGCGGACCGCATATTTCTGAGTGCAGCCGCACTCTTGACTCAGAACTTCATCTCTCTGAACCTCATTTGCAAAGGAATTTTGTCAGAGGTCCTTCATAGTCTGCGGCCGCACTCAATATTGTGCGGTCCGCACTTTGCTCGTTTTGCTTGGTTTTAGTCCTTGTCCAAAAATACTCCTTTTTGAGTTGAATTTTATCGTTTTGGCTCTTTTTCCAATGCTCCTACAAGTAAGCACATTTTATCAGTTTTCGGGAATACCTTTAAGCATTTTTGAGCTAAAACTAAAGTCAAAGAGTGCAAATAAGTAGTCAAAATCCCTACTTATCAGAGGCTAAGGAGACCAAGAGGTCTCGAGGTTTTGGAGGGTTGAGCAGATTCTACTCTTCAGCTATGACCTATCATGGTGGAGGCTCGACAGTTGGCCAGTTCAGTATGCACTTCAGACTACTCGTGGTACACCAGTTAGTCAAGGTACTCATGTAGGGAAGTCATCTTGTAGTGTACCACCGGCACGGGATTCCTACAACGGTTATTCCAGTTATCCGGCACGAACTCAGTACGAGCAGCCACGACTGTAGAAGGGTTGTTATGAGTGTGGTGATACTAGGCACATCATGAGAGATTGTCCCAAACTCGGGAGGGTAGATTTCATCAGAGCACTCAGGCTACGGGCTCCATTCTAGTTGCTACTCCACCTACACAGTAGTTAGGGGTGGAGGATAGGCGGGTAGAGGGTTCCCTAGAGGGGGAGGCCCGGCCTGTTGATATACTTTCCATGGCAGGGCTGAGGCCGCTACACCAGATGGTGTCGTTACAGATATGGTTTCGATTCGTTATAGAGGAGCACTATCCTTATTTTGATTCGGTTCTACTTATCGAGGTGAGTCCTCCTATCATGCTTCACATATGTGTGAGTTTCATGATTTTCTACTCTGCTTATGTGTTTACACCGGTTGGGAGACTTCATGGTGGTAGCACGTGTCTATCATTTTGTTTTGTTCATTATTGAGAGCTATGAGTCTAGAAGTGACTTTTTGTTACTCATTTAGGTAGGTTTTGATGTGATTTTTGGATGGTTTGGTTATAATTTGTGATTTAGATGCTCTACCGGTATGGGAAGTTCGTTACGTGTTGAGATTTTATTTTGCAGAATTGAGTTAGTGGAAGTTTTCGGTTGGTGTAAGGTGTATTCTACTTATGATACAGAGTTGAGGGTGAGACCCTCGCATTTTTATGTGATTTGATATGTTTGAACCGGGCTGCGTGCCACGGTGGAGTTATATTAGGAGGAGATCCTTGTGATTAGTTCATATGTTTTGATTCTCCCATATGAAATTGATTCGTAGTATGGTACTGATAGAGAATTATGCATGTCGGGCTTGTTTGATAATCCTCTCATGTATTTCTCTTTGCATATTCAGTCATATTCGCGTTGTGCTTATTGGGTTTTAGCTACGATGTGTGTGCCCAAGTGGCATTAGATGTGATTCTAATGAATGGCTATGAGATCCTTATTTGTCTTGCATTGTTGTCAGCATTGTGAAGGTTTGGGATGAGGTTTTTGCTGAGATGAGGTTATTTGTCGGTTCTGTATTTGATGATGGGAAACTATCATGTGGTTGTACCTTGTGGGTGTAGGCATGAGTGTTGCAGCTGGTTGAAGCTATACCGTGTGTTGATGTGGGAATAAGATTTTTGGGAAATGATCGGATGGTGAAAAATTTGGTTCTAAGGTTTATCAGTGCGGGTGGAAAGAATAATTTTCAGTTAAGATGGTGTCGTCGGGCTTATGTGGATTGGGGTGACGTGGGATCACCCGCAAGTATATGTATAGTGAGTACATTCAGCAATTCAATGACTTCGGAATGGTTCTTGGCACGTTTGAGGATGAATATTTGTTTAAGAGGGGGAGAATGTAATGACCCGACCGGTCGTTTTGATAATTAGCATCTCATTCGGTGGCTTAAGGTCTCGAGCAGCTTCGTATTATCTATTATGACTTGCGTGTAGGGGAGGACCCATATATGGTCAAGGGAGTTCATATGAACCCGCTTCGTCAAAAAATAATACTGTGTATATAGGTATATTTTTTCTTTCTTCAAAAAAGTAATGTTATAAATATTATATTGAACCCGCTTCAAACAAGTTAAACGCCTAGCGTGCTGGTAAAGAGGGTTCAAGTTTTTCACTTGGTCCTGAGTTCGAAATTGGTTAGTCACATATGCTCTCTCTTTTTTAAATTTTTATATACTACATTTGTTTTCCTATAAAACGATGTCGTTTATATTTTTTAAAATATTTTCCAATTACCAAACAAAAGGCCCCAATTTCCCAAATCAAAAGAACGATCAGTTTAAAAATTCTAATCCCAAAGACCCGAACCCTTCGATGCCCTCCCCCCCCGCTTTCTTTGTTGATAGTTCAATTTCAAAGAGAATTTCCATAGACGTCTGCTCCGTTAGCCCATGCTGAATAGGTCGTCTCTCATAAAGGGCTTCATATTGGTATCTAACTATAACTCCAGGTGATCAATAAGCAACAATTATGATTTTTTAATTTTCAGTATTTATCCTCTTTTGCATAAAGTATTAATCTTTTTTATTTTTCAGTTACTAAAGTCTGAGAAGGTAGGTTTTTCTAAATATATGTGCTTTGTTCTCTTTGTTGTAGTTCAATTTCAAAGAACAACTTCATAGTCGTCTCTTCCATTAGCCATAAGCCGCTTCCGCTTCTCATTGGGCCTCCCCTCTCGCCGTCAACCCATCAACTGTTACTATCAGGTTTCTCTTTGATTTCTAATCTTTCTTTTTTTCTTTCAGTTACAAAGCCTAAGAAGGGCAGGTTTTTCAATTTTCTAAATGTATGTGCTTTCTTATCTCTGAAAGTAGTATGGAATTAGTAGGCCTTGCCATTAAAAATACTGGACATTGCATCTTCTTTGAGATAACTTAAAAAATCTAATATGATTGTTTCCACCCATATATTCCCGTTAATTTTTTCTTATTCTTCAAAATTGATATATCATACCAGAAGCTTATAAATCAAATTGCACATGAAACCATAAAGTAAGTCAAATCAAAATCTCAAAATAGGACTGAAGTTAACGTTCTAAAATCTCAGCGTATTCTTTTACTTTTAATTCTTGTTTACATGCTATTTTAAATTTAAGATTAAACATATATAAAATTATTCTTCTAATTCAGTTTGTGTTGTAATGAAGAGATTGTATTGTTATTTATTTCAAGATGAAGACATTCATCAAGGTGGAGGCGATGGATTTTCAAGTTTACGATTTAAGAGTTGGCACAAAAAGAAGAGATCAGATATGCATGTTGGTAAGTCGAGCAGTATTCATAATCATGCAAAAATAAATTGTGAAGATCTATTAAAACAAAAAAACAGTCAATTCAAACTTCATTTGATAAGCAATCCAGTCAAACCAAGCTCGAATACAAAATTCGCCTAAAGGCTTCAATTGAGGTGGTGAGACTCCTATTGAATCAAGGAACTTTAGAAGAAAGAGCTAAGGCAAAGGGATATCTTAGCACTTGTCAAACATTTGAGGTTGCTTTCATGATGAGAGATGTCTTGGGGATCACAAATGATCTTAATACATCCTTACAAAAAAGGAGCAAAATATTACAAATGTTATTCTACTTGTTGAAGTGGCAAAGAGACGGTTGCAAAAGCTAAGAAAAGAAGAATGGGATTCACTTATTGATAAGGTGTCTGCATTTTGTGTCAAGTATAATATTTTGATACCAAACTTTGATGACTTCTATGTTAACTCTAGAAGATCTCGACGTAAAGTTGTTGATTATACTATTTTACATCATTATTGTGTTGATATATTCTTTTAAGCAAAATACATAATTTACCCATCGACCTTGCAGCGAAATCCCTGTTACATACCTCACGTTCACGGAAAACCTTTTACACACTCAACCTTTCAAAAGTGTGTCTAAGACACACTATTTTTGTGCTTGACCAATTTTTCAGATAACGTGAAAGTCACGCCCTAATAGGGTCATGACATGTGTCATTGACTTTAAAAAGGAAAAAAATATTAAAAAATATAGTTAAAACCCATTTTCTTCATCTTCCCATTTTTTATCTTAAGCACTATTGTTGCTTCTACCATAGTTGTTTGTGAGAAAGTTTTCAACAACACCAAAATTCAACCACTATCTAAACAACTAGTCGAAAATAATCGAGCAACAAATTGAATTCAACAAAACAATAATCAACAAAATCCAATTGAATTTTCAAGCTTTTTTCGATCCCCAACAATGGTGGATTCTAGATTGTTTTCCCAAACCTTCAATACTACTGTTAAAGCTTTTAAATCTATCACAAATAAATAGTTTTTACAAAATTTGGACAATAAACCAAAAAAATGCTCAACTTTAGATCTAAAATTTTATGTTCTTTCAAAAATTCTATTTGGGGAAGAAGATGAAGGGGGAGGGTGGTCGGAGGAAGAAGACCAGAGGGAAGGGGAGGGGTTCCTGTGGGAAGAGAAGACAAAAAATGGGATTTTTTACGGGATTCACGTGCTTTTTTTATGTGTAAACATGCAAGTGCTATCTGGTCAAAAGTAGTGTGTCTTAAAGGTTGAGTGTGTAAAAGGTTTTCCGTGAAAGAGAGGTATATATCAGGGATTTCCCTGCAAGGTTGATGGGTAAACTATGTATTTTTCCTATTTTTTAAGATTATTGATTGGCAGGTTCAAGAACTCAATGCTCGTTTTAATGAGGTGACAATGATGCTTGTTGGAGTAGCTTGCTTAAATCTAGTTGACTCATTTTTTAGTTTTGACATAAATAAGATATTGAGGATGGCTGAATTGTATCCTGACAATTTTGATGAGGATATAATTGTTATGCTCAAGAATCAACTTGAAACTTATATTGTTGATGTCCGTGATGTTGATGAAAGGTTATCAAATCTACAACGACTTGTTAATCTTTCGGAAATATTAGTTAAGACAAAGAAGCATTTGAATTATCCATTTGTATTTCGCCTTGTGAAATTTGCTTTGCTTCTACCATTTGCCACTGCTGCAATTGAAAGAACTTTTTCGGCGATGGAGTTTATCAAGAGTGAATTGCGAAAGCAAATGAATGACGAATTCATGAGCGATTGTTCGGTACCTTACATAGAAAGAAAAATATTTAACGTCATTTCTGATGAGACTATTATGAATACATTTCAGGAAATAAAAACTCGTAGAGGATAGTTGTAATAATATATTTTATTAATATATAGCTTTTGTTGAACTCTTTGTATATTTGCTTCTTCGTATTCTGAACACGCTTGATAAAAATCATGGATTCGCCACTATTTGCGTGTGTGGTCAGGTTCGGTTTTCGGATGATTCGGGAGTAATTTAGAAGAACAATTCTTATTTTAGAAGCTTAAATGAAAAGAGTTGACCGGAGTTTCACTTTTGTGAAGACGACTCTGGAATAATTTTTTGATGATTCCAATAGCTTCGTATAATAATTTTTGGACTTAGGCATGTGTTCGGATTTGGATTTGGAGGTTTGTAGATTAATTTGATGCATTTTGGCGAAAGTTAGAAAGTTAAAGGTTTGGAAGGTTGAGAGATTTGACCGGGAGTTTACTTTGTTGATATCGGGTTCGGATTGCGATTCCGAGAGTTGGATTAGCTCTGTTATGTCATTTGGGACTTACATGCAAAATTTAAGGTTATTCCGGATTGATTTGATATGATTCGGTGCGAGTTGTAGAACTTGAAAGTTCATAAGTTCATTAAGTTTGATTTGGGATGCGATTCATAGTTTTGATATTGTTTGATGTGATTTGTTGCCTTTATCAGGTTCACGTTATGTTATGGAACTTGTTGATATGTTCGAACGGGATACCAGGGGGCCAAGGTGTGTTTTGGACGAGTTGCGGATCATTTTGGAACCTTGTTGCATTGCTGAAGGGCCTGGTTGCTGGTGCCATCGTACCTGCGGATAAAGGGCTGCAAAAGCGGCCAACAAGGTGCAGGTGCAGGCTTTGTGAGTGAAGGAAGGAATCGCATAAGCGGATGTCTGGGCGCATCTGCGCAACCGCAGAAGCGGAACTCTGAGCGCAGAAGCGCATTCCCTGTCGCAGAAGTGACTTTGGCTGAGGCGAGTCATTTCCGCAGAAGCGGATTATTTGCGTAGAAGCGACCTTTTGACTGCAAAAGCGGAATCTCTGGCAGAAAAGTCTATAATTCGAGAGTTTGGCCATGTTTATCATATCTTGAGTTGTAGACCTCGGATTTGAGCGATTTTTGAGGGGTTCTTCACGTGTTGGATTGGGGTGAGTGCTCTTTATCCGGATTTGATTATATTCCATGACTCTACATTTGTTTTTAACATTAAATTAGTGATTTGAATGGGAGAAAATGAGAATTTTTGTATAAACTTTCAAAAATGTAAAATGATGATTTGAAGGACGATTTGAGGTCGGAATTTGATAATTTTGGTATGGTTGGACCCGTATCATAATGGGTATTCGAATTTTGTAAATTTTGTCGAGTTACAAGGTGCGAGCCCGGGGTTGACGTTTTGGGTTGACTTTTTAGTTTTCCTTAAAGATCAAAGCTTTATTATCCGGAATGTGTTTCCTATAGTTTTTATTTATGATATTAAGTTATTTTGGTTAGATTTGAGCCGTCCGGAGGTTGTTTCACATGAGAAGGTCATTTTAGAGTATCGGTTTAGCTTCTTTGAGGTAAGTATCTTGCCTAACTTTGTGTGGGGGAACTACCCCTTAGGATTTGAGTCGTTTGTGCTATTTGTGTGATGTGAAAGCCGTGTACGCGAGGTGATGAATACGTACTCGGGCTTATATATGGAACTTTACCGGTCTAGACTCTTAGGCATCTTTTATGTACTTAATTGGAATTGTTAGCACATGTTATATCTTTTATTCGTCATGTCTACTATCACATTCTTTATTTGAAGTTGTCGTTACATGTCATATTCTTTACTTGTCGAGTTTGCTCTTATATGCTTTATTTGGAGTTGTCATCACTTTTATCATTATGTGATTTCTTTTATTGTGGAGCTACTCTTAGTTGAAATTGTCATCACATGATACTCTTTTGTTACCGGGTTGTTCTCATGCATTTAGACGTAGTACTAGTTCGTTCCATCTCCTTCATTGTTAGCCTAATTCATATACTAGAGTCTGAAGTTTTCCATTGAGGGAAGTACTTTCACTATCAAGGTTATCCTTAAACAATTAATTGGAATTGAAGTTATCAAGAGTCAATAATCTATTTTAATTGAAGTTGTGTTTAAAGGGGGTGCTGTTCCTTGTTGAGTTACTTTTCAGTTCATTTTGTTGTTATTGAGTTTCTATATACATTGTATTGAGTCGTGGGCTATTTGTTGTGAAAATACTGATATCGTTGAATCTATGGAAAGGTTGTGGCCTACGGGCACTTGTGATACGAGTTGATATGTTCTGTTGTTGTGATGATAGCACATGTGAATTGTTGTGCCATTTGGTTGTTGTTATGCGGAGTATAAGGGTAGTATTTTATCGTTGTTGTTATGCGGGGCATAAGGGTGGCAGATAAGGGTGGCTAATAACAATGTCAGGGCGGAGTGATACGAGTGGCTATCGGAGAGATAAGGGTGGCACTGCCAGGGATGATGTGTGATGGTTTAGAGATATTGTGTTGGTTATTTTCCTTGTGTTTGCCATACACCTTACATGACTTGCTTTGTTGTTTTGATGAGCTATTCGATGTCCTTGATATTACTTGTTGACTTGGGCTGCAATAGTACACTCACACAAGCATAGTACACTCACACAAGCATACACTGTAGCATGCCACTTATACTAGATCAGGAGTATCAAACTTGACATTTATCGATCATGCCCGTATGTTCTCGTGTTATCTATTTCCATGTAGATAGTGAGCTTGTGACCATGCCGGGCAGATTATGATTGTGAGCCAGTAACCATGTTAGGCAGATTGTGATTGTGAGCCTGTGACCATGCCAGACAAATTGTGAATGTGAGCCTATGATCATACAAGGCGGATTGAGATATTGACACGTGAGTTGTCCGTGCAGATGTGATTTGAGATGTGGGCACGAGGTGTCATGAGTAGATTATGGTAGGTTGAGACTCGTGACTTGTAACTATGAGATAAAGAATTACAGAGTGATTTCATTGTGAACCTTGGATTAGAACGGCTTGATTTGTTGGTTGTCATGATGTTCCTTATTTGGTTTCAACGGTTCTTTCATAGTGTTCCCATTATCTTACTGTTTACATCACATGTTGATTTTTGTTGCCATTTACTGATTCATGCTTTCAATTATTAGTTTTATACTTCTATACTGCACAGTTATTTTGTCTAATAAGTGTCTTGACTTGTACCTCGTCACTACTCTACCGAGGTTAGTCGTGATACTTACTGGGTACCAAACATGGTGTACTCATACTATATTTCTAGATATTTTTGTGTAGATCCAGGTACTTTGGAGTCTGTGGATTGTTAGATAGCGGATCAGATATTGTTGTGGAGACTTCAAGGTAAACCTGTCGTCGCGTTCGCAGGCCTCGGAGTTACCTTCGAAAGTTATTTGTGTACAGTTTGTTTCTATTTCGGAACAGTTGTACTTAGAGATTTTCTAGTGAACTCCGTAGATCATATGACTTGTACTACCGATTTTGGGATTGTTGTCTTTGTATAGAAATTTATATTCCATATTTAATAGTTGTTGGTTGAATTTTTCCATTAATTCAGTAAGTGTTAGAATTACCTAGTCTTAAAGACTAGGTGCCATCACGATATCCTACGGAGGAAAACTGGGGTTGTAATATTGTTGTTGGACTCCCACGAACACAAAAGAAGTTTGACACGGTATGGGTCGTTATGGACAGGTTGACCAAGTCGGCACATTTCATTCCAGTGGCAGTTACCTATTCTTCAGAGCGGTTAGCTGAGATCTACATCTGCGAGATCGTTCGTCTTCACGGTGTGCCCGTGTCTATAATTTTTGATCGAGGTACGCAATCACATCGCACTTCTGGAGGGCTATACAATGTGAGTTAGGCACACGGGTTGAGTTGAGTACAACATTTCACCCCAGATAGACAGGCAATCCGAGCGCACTATGCAGATATTGGAGGACATGCTTTGCGCTTGCGTTATGGATTTTGGGGGTTCTTGCGATCAGTTCTTGCTGTTTGCGGAGCTTGCCTACAACAACAGCTACCAATCGAGCATTCAGATGGCTACCATGAGGCATTATACGGGAGGTGATGTCGTTCGCCAGTTGGATGGTTCGAGCCCGGAGAGGCTCGGTTGTTGGGTACCGATTTGGTTTAGGATGCTTTGGATAAGGTCAAGATTATTCAGGATCGACTTCACACCGCTCAGTCTAGGAAGAAGAGTTATGTCGACCGTAGAGTTCGTGATGTTTCATTCATGAAGGGTGTGATGAGGTTCGAAAAGAAGGGCAAGTTGAGCCTTAGGTATATCAGCCCCTTTGAGATTCTTGAGAGAGTGGGTGAGGTGGCCTATAGACTAACAGTGCCACCTAGTTTATCAGTAGTCCATCTGGTTTTCCATGTGTCCATGCTCCGGAAGTATCACGATGATCCGTCCCATGTGTTAGATTTTAGCTCAATCCAATTGGACAAGGGTTTGACTTATGAGGAGGAGTCGGTGGCTATTCTAGCCTGGAAAGTCCGGTAGTTGAGGTCTAAGAGTTATCCTTTAGTTCGAGTGCAGTGGAGAGGTCAGCAGATCGAGGCAGCCATGTGGGAGTCCGAGTCGGACATGCGGAGTAGATATCCATACCTTTTCACCAGCCCAGGTACCTTTCTAAGTCCGTTCGAGGACGAACGTTTGTTTTAGAGGTGGAGAATGTTATGACCTGATAGGTCAATTTCAATTTTAGTCTTCATTTCCATGTTTTGAGGCCTCGAATAGCTCCATTTAGCCTTTCTCGATTTGCGTGCACAGTCCGCATCTCTTTCCAAAAAAGTTTTATGTGAAACATTGATTAAAATGTGAATTTAGCTTTGAAAATGAATTGAGTTGACTACGGTCAACATTTTGTGTAAACTAACCCAAATAAGTGTTTTGATGGTTCTGGTGGATCCGTATCTTGATTTGGGACTTGGGCGTATGTCCGGAATCGAATTCGGAAGTCCCTATCTTGATTTAACGTAATTTGTTGAAAACTAGCAATTTAAAGGTTTAAAAGAATTTTTAAGTTTGACCGTAGGTTGACTTTATTTCTATCGGGTTTGGATTTCGGTTTCGGAACTAGGCATTGGGTCATTTAAGTATTTATGACTTGTCTGCAAAATTTGGTGCAAAACGGAGTTGATTTGACGTGATTCGGACGTCCGGTTGAAAAATTGCATGTTCTTGAGTTTCTTTAAAAATACCATTCATTATGATGTTTGATTCATAGTTCTAGGTGTTATTTTGGTGTTTTGATTACGCGAGCGAGTTCGTATGATATTATTACACTTGTGTGCATGTTTGGTTTGGGGCCTGAAGGGCTCAGCAGAGTTTCAGATAGGCTACAGAGTGATTTTTTGACTTAGGCTATTGCTGGTTTGTTTGGAGACTGTTGATGTCTGGTGTGTCCTTCTTCGTGATCGTGAAGAGTAATCTGGGCTGGGGAGGTTTATCCTCTATGCGAACGCGAGGTTGTGTACACGGACGCGAAGCCATGGTGAGATCACCGTTGGCGAACGCGACTAGCACTACGTGAATGCGAAGAGTAAGGGGTCTGGGAGAGGGAGCTGGGGTTTGTTCTACGGTTCTACGCGAATGCGAGCCCAGGCTCACGAACGCAATGGCCAGGGGGAAGACCATCACGAACGTGTGCAACCCCTCACAAACATGAAGGCCTTTGGCTGCTGCTACTGCATGATCACGTCAGGTGTCTTGCGAACGCGATGAACACATGACGCCTAGACTTTAAAACTTCTAAAAATAGGGATTTCACCCATTTTTCACCATCTTCACATTAGAGCTCGGCCTATACGCGATTTTGAAGAGCAATTTCATCACCATTTCATAGGTTAGTATACTTTAACTCGTTTCTTCCATTTCTATCATCACTCATTGATTTCTAACCTTAATCTATGCTCTTTTATGGTAAAAAATTAGGGATTTGGGAAGAATTGGGGGGGGGGGGGGGTTGTAAATTTGAGAGTTAGACCTGTAATTAAGGTCGGATTTTGAAACTAATCACAAAATCGGGTTCGGGGTTGAATGGGTAATTGGATTTTGGTCCAAATCCCGAGTTTTGACCAAGCGGGCACGGTGTTGACTTTTGTTGACTTTTTGGGAAAAGTATAAAGATCTTAGCTTTATGTATTGTAATTGATTTTTCTCGCATTGTTTGTTGATATTAAGTAGATTTGGTTGGTTCAGAGGTGAATTTTAGAGGAAAGATCCAAGTTGAGCTTTGATTTGCTTATGAGGCGAGGTAAGTGTTGGGTCTAACCTTGATCTGAGGAAATTAAGAACCCTTGAGCTATGTGTTATGTGAATTACATGTGTAGCGGCATATATATGTGAGGTGACGAGTGTATATATGCCCTCAAAATAGTTGTTTTCATACTTTCTCATATTTTATTAATTATCTCATTCTATGTCTTAACTGTTACATGTCTTAATTTCTTTCTATGCCGTATCCTATTACTTGTCATCTATTTACTCTTGTATTGAAATACTCGTTTCTTCCATGATTCCATGATTAATTGTTACTTGCCTTACTTGTCTTACTTGTACACTCTAATTGTCATATATTTGGCTTGTAATGTTGCTTTTTATTAATTGTAGCATTCCTTGATTTGGTATGAGGTTCCTTTATGGCTTTGCTTTTGTATTCTTTAATCGTAGAGATTCTTGTGAATTGAGTTATTGAATTGATTTAATTTATTGATTTTGTTTATGGATCGGGTTTCACGCCGCAATGGGTGGAATAAGGGAGGATTGATATTGATATGATGGGATCGGGTTGCACGCCACAACGGATTTTATATATGATTTTGATATGGTGAAATAAGGAAGGATTATGATATTGATTCTGATTATATGGTGGGATCGGGTTGCGCGCCGCAACGAATTTTACATGTTATTCTTGATATTTATATGGTAAAATAAGGGAGGATCGTGTTTGTATGGTGGGATCGGGTTGCGCACCGCAACAGATTGTGTGTTATGTATTCATTGTTGTATTGTGTTAGCTTTCGGTGTTTTCATACGTGATTCTAAGTACTTATGTTTCTGGTTTTACTAATTTCGAGGATTGAGTTTATTTTCATAAGTTAACTGCCTTACTTTTCCTGTGTTCCTTTCCTGTTATTATTATTATACTGCGTACAGGTTATTGTAAGTGACTCGCTTTAGCCTAGTCACTATTTCGTCGAGGTAAGGCTCGGCACTTACAGAGTACATGGGACCGGTTCTACTCATACTACTCTCTGCACTTCTTGTGCAAATTTTGGAGTCGGTCTTAGCGGCGGTCAGAAGATTGCTCGGATTGATTGCCTGACGGAGACTTGAGGTACATTTGCACTGCGTTTGCAGCGCTGAAGTCCCCTTTTACCTTATTCGAGCTGTTTATTTCATTTCAGACAGTCATGTTTTCATTCAGACCATTATTTGTAATACTCTAGTTGCTCGTGTACTTGTGACACTAGTTCGGGGATTGTATCTAGATATCGTTGTTGTCATGATTTTCTCACTCTATTTCAGTTTATTCAGTTTCTTGGTTATTATTTAACTTGAATTATTAAAATTGGCTAAAAACTATTTTAATGTTGGCTTGCCTATCAAGTGAAATGTTAGCGCCATCACGGTCCCGAAGGTAGGAATTCTGGGTCGTGACGTACGAATTGGAAAATCAAGACGAAGTAAAGTTGCCAAGCAACTGGAATGTGGCATACCTCAAAAGGTACTATTGCTGATGAGCACCGCCTATACTGAAAATATGTGCTGCACTCATTTTCCTTTCGTCCAGTTTTTGTCCCAATCGAGTTTTTCTGGCAAGGTTTTTAACGAGACAACACCGGAAAGCATACTACGAAGGAAGCTTCGTCGGCAGAAGTAAGACCTTTAAATGACAAGACATGCAAGCAACGAGCCACTACGGGATGGTTAGATAGTCTTTTGCTCAAAATCGAAGTTCCTACCGGAAACAAAGCTTGCTATCGGGCCAAAGGTTACCCGACCGTTCACGAATGCAAGTCACTAGGGGTGGTTAGGTAATCTTTGGCTCTATAGCAAAATTCCTAATGGGAAACAAAATTTGCTATCGAAGCAAAGATTATCCAACCATTCACTAGTGGAATCTTCAAAGGAGAAAGACTTCTAGTGTTCAAATTTGCATTTTTCGCATTCGAACACTGGGGGGAATGATATGAGAATACGGAAACATGACTGTCACATCGACCGGGATTACGAAATCTGGGAGTAAAGTTGTATCATCGGGATCGGGGACTGCATGGCCAGCCCCGTAAAAACAAGTTGTACAAATTAACCACAAGTAATGGCAATTTCTTTTTAGCACAACAAATGCTTATGTACTTTTGAAAATGGAAGGAATAAAGTAAAGTTCTTTTATTTTTATCTTGTTTCTTGTCCGAACGAAGAATTAATTTTATCATTTGAAAGTTAAACAAGTACTTCAAATGCTAGTACCGTAATGAACAAGAAACGTCCTCTTTAATAGCACCGTAAACATAAGAGGGCCCTCTCTTATGAAACTCTCACGGTAAAAGGTTGATTCCGGAAAAACTCACGCCCGAGATCCAAATGCTAGCGGAGAAAATGCACCGAAAACCTTGAATAATTCGACGCAAAGAGAAAACTTGCGCAATACTTAAAAGAAAAAGGTATTTTTATATATACCAAACGTGCCAAGCAGCACAAGTACAAAAGTATGGAAAAGAAATCAAAGTGAAAAGAAAGCAAAAAGCTAAGCTACTGCATCCCCGAAATCCAGAGGAAGAGAAGCATTTGCACCCCCAGTAGGCGGATGTGTTGCCGGAAAGCAGGGGTACTATCTATATAGGGTGAAATATGTTCATATTTTATGCTCGCATAATAAAGCGACACGTGGAGCCTAACACAGATGGAAAGCGAGACAAATGACAATCAAGTCTGAGGGCAGCAATCTCGTTTGTTCCCGAAAGGAATGTTGTTCATAAAGACAAAATAAATGTTTGTCACCTAGTAGCATTTAATGGAGAATATTCCATAGCATTAATGTCACGACCCGAAATTCCCACCTTCGGGACCGTGATAGCGCCTAACATTTCACTTGCTAGGCAAGCCAACGTTAGAATAATATAATCCATTTTAAAATAATTTTTAAATTTATTAATAACAAAAAAACAATTACGGAAGTAAAGTCTGAAATGTAGTGAATAATCCATAAAAATAATGGAGTCTAAATACCATCCCAGAATTTGGTGTCACAAATGCACGAGCTTCTTGAATAATACAAATAAAGGTCTGAATAAATAAAGCTGTCTGGAAATAAATACACAGCAAAAGTAAAATAGACGGGGACTTCAGAACTGCGGACGCCATGCAGTTATACCTCAAGTCTCCTCTGGTAGCTGAAATCCGAGCAAGTCTACGGTACGCCGCTGGGACCAACTTCGAAATCTGCACAAGAAGTGCAGAGTGTAGTATCAGTACAACCGAACCCATGTACTGGTAAGTGTTGAGCCTAACCTCGACGAAGTAGTGACGAGGCTAAGGCAGGTCACTCACATTAACCTGTATGAAATAATAGTAACAACAACAATAATAGAAATAAATCAGGTAACTCATTTTTAATAGTTGAAGCCAACTCAGCAGTCATAATCAATTATTATTTCAATCAATTTTTGCAGCGTGCAAACCGCTCCCACAATATATATTCATTTTCAATCCTCTCATATATTTATTTTAATCAAGTATATATAGACTTTTAAATAAGTTTGTTGCGGCATGCAATCCGATCCCCCAATATTGACTTTTCAATAAGTTTATTGCGGCGTGCAATCCGATCCCCCAATATATATATATATATATATATATATATATATATATATATATATATATATATATATATATATATATATATATATATATTTGCTTTCATTTCCGTTGCGGCGTGCAACTTGATCCCCCAATATATTCATTTCAATCAATTCTGTTGCGGCGTGTAACCCGCTCCTCCAATATATCCATTTACCAATTCTTATAGAAGAAATTACCCCAATAAATGCAACAATTAATATAAAATCTTTAAGACAACAAGCATACAATAATTATAATTTAATTATAAAACAAACAATGACAAATAGCAATTTATTACGAAAATCAGGGAGAAAATAGGCGGTATAATATTTAATATGTTAAATGTCAAGTAACAGTTAAGACACATAAATCAAATAGCATGTAACAATTATTGCAGGAATTTAAGAATTAATATTTGACAAAGAATAGGAAAGAAACAATTATTATAATAATTAATTCGTGTCTTAGAATAATTTATGATTTTTTAAGTAATTATGCAAACAATTAATTTGATGACGTATAGACACTCGTCACCTCGCCTATACGTTGTTCACATGCATTTCACATAACAAATAGTTTAAGGGTTCTATTCCATCAAGTCAAGGTTAACCACGCACTTACCTCACTTTGCAAATTTCAATCAATTACTCGACCACATCTTTTCCTTTTAAATTTATCTCCAAAAGCTTCAAATCTATTCACAAACAATTCGCTATACTCAATACGAATCATAGGGACTAATTCCATATGAATATACTAATTTTCCGGATAAAAATCTGAAATTCATTTAAATATTCAACAGTGGGACCCATGTCTCAAATCTGAGAAAAACTCACGAAATCCGAACACCCGTTCCGCTACGAGTTTAACCATATAAAATTTATCCAATTCCGATGTCAAATGGACCTTCAAATCTTAAATTTGTTTTTTTTGGAAGATTTTATAAAAATCTAATTTTTCTTCCATAAATTCACGGATTCATGATATAAATGAGTATGGAATCATGAAATATAATCAATATAGGATAAGGAACACTTACCCCAATGTTTCCCTTGAAAATCGCCCAAGAATCGCCTTACCCGAGCTCAAAAATTGGAAATGGTTGAAAATGGGTCGTAATCCCATTTCCAGAACTTAAGTTCTGTTTTTTAGATTTTTACTCATCGCGATCGCATAGAACAACTTTTGCCCAGGTTCATTTTACTCTTCGCGATCGCGGGAATGGCTTCGCGATCGCGAAGCACATTTTGGCTGCCCAAATTTTTAACTCTACGCGATCGCGTAAATGGTCATGCGATCGCGGAGTACCTTTTCTCAGCCTTACGCGATCGCGTACTTACTTGTGCGATCGCGTAGCACACTTGACCTGCCTAGCTTCTGCCTTCTTTCCTTCTACGCGATCGCTGCTTATCCCTCGCGTTCGCAGTGCACTGGGAGTTTACCTTCCGCGATCGCGTGCCTATCTTCGCGAACGCGAAGGGTAAAACTCACGACTTACAATTTCCTCTTCGCGATCACAGGAATGGCTTCGCGATCGCGAAGCACAATGCACCAGAAGCTAAAAACCAAAATTTTCTAAGTTCAAAATCATCCCGTAGCCTATCCGAAACTCACCCGAGTCCTCGAGGATCCAAACCAAACATGCACACAAGTCCTAAAACATCATACGAACTTGCTCGCGCGATCAAATCGCCAAAATAACATCTAGAACTACAAATTGAACCCCAAATCGAATGAAATTTTCAAGAAAACTTTGAAACTTATATTTTCACAACCGGACGTCCGAATCACGTCAAATCAACTCCGTTTCTCATAAAATTCGGCAGATAAGTCATAAATATTATAGTGGACGTATACCGGGCTCCGGAACCAAAATACGGACTCGGTGTCAATAAATCCAATATCAGTAACTTCTTTAAAATCATTAAGCTTTCAAACTTTTAATTTCTCATCAAAATTCCATATCTCGGGTTAGGGATCTCGGAATTCGATTCCGGGCATACGCCCAAGTCCCAAATCAAGATACGGACCTACCGAAATTGTCAAAACACTGATTTGAGTCTGTTTGCTCAAAATGTTGATCAAAGTCAACTCAGTTAAGTTTTAAAGCTCTATTTCACATTTTAATCTATTTTTTACTTAAATACTTTTCGAAAAATTGTACGGACTATGCACGCAAGTTGAGGAGTGATAAATAATGCATTTCGAGGTCTCAGAACACATAATTAATTATAAAATTTAAAGATGACATTTTGGGTCATCACATTCTCCACCTCTAAAATAAACGTTCGTCCTCGAACGAAGTTAGAAAAAGTACTTGAGCTGGTGAATAAGTGTGGATATTTACTCTGCATGTTCGACTCGGACTCCCAGGTAGATGCCTCTACTGGCTTACCTCTCCATTGCACCCGAACTGAAGGATAACTCTTAGACCTCAACTGTCGGACCTGCCGGGCTAGAATAGCCATCGGTTCCTCCTCGTAAGTCAAATATTTGTCCAATTGGACTGAGCTGAAATTTAACACATGGGACGGATTACCATGATATTTTCGGAGCATAGACACATGGAACACCGGATGAACCGATGATAAACTAGGTGGTAATTCAAGCTTGTAGGCTACTTCACCCACCCTTTCAAGAATTGCAAAGGGTCCGATATACCTAGGACTCAACTTGCCCTTCTTTCCGAACCTCATTACACATTTCATAGGTGAAACCCGGAGCAATATTCTTTCTCCAACCATGAATGTAATATCACGAACTTTACAGTCGGCATAACTCTTTTGCCTAGACTGAGCTGTGCGAAGTCGATCCTGAATAACCTTGACCTTATCCAAGGCATCCTGTACCAAATCGGTACCCAACAACCGAGCCTCTCCCGGTTCAAACCAGCCAACTGGCGAATGGCATCGCCTTCTGTATAATGCCTTATATGGAGCCATCTGAATGCTCGACTGGTAGCTACTGTTATAAGCAAACTCCGCAAGTGGCAAGAACTGATCCCAAGAACCTCCAAAGTCTATAACACAATCGCGAAGCATATCTTCCAATATATTAATGGTGCGCTCTGACTATCCGTCTGTCTGTAGATGAAATAGTGTACTCAATTCAACCCGCATGCCTAACTCATGTTGTACAGCCCTCCAGAAGTATAAGATAAACTACGTACCTCGATCTGAAATAATAGACACGGGCACATCGTGAAGGCGGACAATCTCACGAATGTAAATTTAAGCTAACCTTTCTGAAGAATAGGTAACTGCCACTGGAATGAAATGTGCTGACTTGGTCAACCTGTCCACAATGACCCAAACCGCATCAAATTTTCTCTGAGTCCGTGGGAGCCCAACAATAAAATCCATAGTGATATGCTCCCACTTCCACTCAGGAATTTCTAATTCAGAATCAAACCGCCAAGTCTCTGATGCTCGTACTTGACTTGTTGGCAATTTAGACACCGAGCTACATATGCAACTATGTCCTTCTTCATTCTCCTCCACCAGTAATGTTGCCATAAATCTTGATACATTTTAGCGGTACCTGGATGAATAGAATACCTAGAACTGTGTGCCTCTTCAAGAATTAATTCACGAAGCCCGTCAACATTAGGCACACGCATTCGCAGAACTCTATCTTCCCCCACAGCAACCTGTTTGGCATCACCATGCCGCACCGTGTCCTAAAGGACAAGTAAATGAGGATAATCATACTGCCTCTCTCTGATGCGCTCATATAAAGAAGACCGAGCGACTGTACAAGTTAGAACCCGACTGGGTTCTGAAACATCTAACCTTACGAACTGATTAGCCAAAGTCTGAACATCTGCAGCTAATGGCCTCTCACCAACCGGAATATACACAAGACTGCCCATAATCACAGCCTTTCTACTCAAAGCATTGGCCACCACATTGGCCTTTTCGGGGTGATACAAAATGGTGATATCATAATCTTTCAACAACTCCAACCATCTTCTCTGCCTCAAATTAAGATCTTTTTGTTTGAATAGATACTGAAGGCTACGATGATCAGTAAATACCTCACATGAGACACCGTAGAGGTAATGCCTCCAAATCTTCAGTGCATGAACAATGGCTGCCAGTTCTAAGTCATGAACATGATAATTCTTCTCGTGAAATTTCAACTGCCGCGATGCATAGGCAATAACCTTGCCATCTTGCATTAATACTGCACCAAGCCCAATGTGAGATGCATCACAATATACCGTATACGATCCTGAACCTGTGGATAAAACCAACACTGGCGCCGTAGTCAAAGCAGTATTGAGCTTCTAAAAACTCAGCTCACACTCGTCTGACCATCTGAATGGGACACCTTTCTGGGTCAGTCTGGTCAATGTGCTTGCTATAGATGAAAACCCTTCCACGAACCGACGATAATAACCTGCCAAACCCAGGAAACTCTGGATCTCTGTAACTGAAGTAGGTCTAGCCCAATTCTGAACAGCCTCAATCTTCTTAGGATCCACCTTTATGCCTTCTGCGGATACAACATGTCCCAAAAAGGCAACTGAGTCTAACCAAAACTCACATTTTGAAAATTTATCATATAACTGATTATTCTTCAAAGTCTGAAACACACTTCGAAGATACTGCTCATGCTCCTCTCGACTGCTGGAGTAAATCAAGATATCATCAATGAATACAATCACAAAAGAATCCAAATAGGGCTTGAACACCCGATTCATCAAATCCATAAATGCTGCTGGGGCATTTATCAACCCAAATGACATCACTAGGAATTCGTAATGCCCATACCGAGTTCGAAAAGCTGTTTTAGGGACATCAGATGCCCTAATCTTCAATTAATGGTAACCAGACCCCAAATCGATCTTCGAAAATACCTTGGCACCCTGAAGCTGATCAAATAAGTCATCAATTCTTGGCAGCGGATATTTGTTTTTGATAGTGGCCTTGTTCAACTGCCGATAATCTATACACATCCGCATAGAGCCATCTTTCTTCTTTACAAATAATACTAGTGCACCCCAGGGCGAGACACTGGGTCTAATGAATCCCTGATCAAGCAAGCTTGTAACTGCTCCTTCAATTCTTTCAACTCTGTCGGGGCCATACTATATGGTGGAATAGAAATGGGTTGAGTGACCAGAGCCAAATCAATACAGAAGTCAATATCTCTGTCGGGTGGCATCCCCGACAAATCTGCAGGAAATACTTCTAAAAATTCACGAACAACTGGTACTGAATCCATAGAAGAACATCCGCACTGGGATCGCGAATATAAGCCAAATAGGCTAGGCACCCTTTCTCTACCATACGCCGAGCTTTCATATAAGAAATAACTCTGCTGCCAGAATAACAAGGATTTCCTTTCCACTCTAACCGAGGTAACCCCGGTATGGCTAGGGTCACTGTCTTGGCATGACAATCCAATATAGCATGATAAGGTGACAACCAATCCATACCCAAGATGACATCAAAATCTACCATATCAAGAAGTAGAAGATCCACACTAGTCTCAAGACTACCAATAATAACCACACACGGATGATAGACATTATCTACTATAACAGAGTCTCCCACCGGTGTAGATACACACACAGAAGTATTCAGAGAATCACAAGGCACAACCATATATGATGCAAAAAAGGAGGACACATAGGAATAAGTAGATCCTAGATCAAATAGAACTGAAGCATCTCTTTGGCAAACTAGAATAATATATGTGATCACAGCATCAGATGACTCGGCCTCAGGCCTAGCTGGAAAAGCATAAAATTGGGGCTGAGCCCTACCACTCTGGACTGCGTCTCTGGGACGGCCTCTAACTGGCTGGCCTCTACCTCTAACGGTCTGACCTCCACCTCTAGCTGCCTGACCCCTACCTCTAGCTGGCTGATCAGGCGGTGTAGCAACAGGTGCCGGTATGATGGCACAAGAAACCTGCCGAGATCTGTTACTCGCCAACCTAGGGCAATACCTCCTGAGTGACCAATGTTCCCACACTCATAACACTCATCCTGATGTCATGGCTGTTGAAACTGAAGCTGAACCAAATGGGCCGGATAACCGTTGTAGTAACTCTAGAGTGGTGGTGCAGTGATAGGAGCTGAATGTGCACTAAATGTTGGCTGCCCAGAGTAAGGCATACTAGGACCGTGACTCCCTGAAGCACCGTGAGATATATGAAGTGCTGAATGAAACGGTCTGGGAGGATGACCCCTACCAAAATTACCCCTGCCTCCAGACGAGGCACCACTGAACCCACTGAACTGATGAGGCCTTTTATCAGACCTCTGCACTCTCTCCTATGCAAGAACCATCTCGATCCTCCTCGCGACATTAGCAGCTGCCTGAAAAGAAATCTCACTTCCGGTCTCCTTGGCCATCTGAAGCCTGATAGGATGAGTGAGTCCCTCAATAAACCTCCGCACTCTCTCTCCCTCAGTAGGTAGTAAAAGGAGAGCATTACGGGCCAAATCCACAAAACGGGACTCATACTGAGTAACAGTCATACTGCCCTGCTGTAGACGCTCAAATTGCTTGCTGAAATCCTCTCTCGGTGTGATAGGAAAGAACTTCTCCAGAAATAGCTGAGAGAACTGCTCCCAGGTAAGTGCAGGCGATCCAACTGGTCTAGCCAATGTATAATCTCTCCACCACCTCTTGGCGGACCCGTCATCTGAAATACAGCAAAATCAACCCCATTGGTCTCAACTATACCCATGTTCCGCAGCACCTCATGGCAGCGGTCAAGATAATCCTGCGGGTCCTCAGAAGGTGTACCACTGAAGTGAACTGGAAAGAGCTTGGTAAACTTATCCAGTCTCAATAAGGCCTCAAAAGACATGGCAGGCCTATCACCGGTCTATGTCACAACAACTGGTTGAACTACCCCAACTGGCGGGACTGCTGGAGCCTGATTCTGGGGAGCCATCTATTCCGGAGCGGGAGTAGTGGGAGTTTGTGCTCCTCCCCCAGCTTGTGAGACGGCTGGTGCCATTGGAAATGTGCCATTTTGGGCCACGCCCTCCATAAGACTCACCAAATAGACTAGAGCATCCTGAAGCACTGGAGTAGCTATGAATCCTTCCGGGACCTGAACTAGTCCAACTGGTACATTCTGAACTGGAACCTCCTCCTGAAGGTCCACTTGAGGTTCTATAACAGGTGCAGCTATGGCTGTCCAACGGGACGGGATGGGACGAGATGGGACAGAATTAACGGGATGACATTTAGCCGGGATGGTGGCGGGATGGGACGAAATGGGGCGGGACAAACTGGACGAAACGATAGGCCCATCCCGTCCCGCTAACAAATGGGACGAGACAGGACGGGACGGGTTCTCGGGCCTTAAGTGCCGTTTTTAAAAAAAAAATTATTTAGGCATTGAGTTTGGAAACTGCTATTCTTTTGACAATGACTAAATTTTTAAAGTTTGCAACAGCTAGTTTTTTGAGTTATTTAATAAACTTAAAAATTAAACAAAAATTAGAAAACTAAGTAAAGAATTATAAAATATTTAAAAAAAAGACTTGTAATGAAATATTCTAGTAATTATAAATTTATAATAGAGTTATAATTTATTTAATATAATTTTAATCCATTAAGTAACTAAGTAAGAGTGTAAGATAATTCATAAAAATAATTCAACGCTTAAAGCCTTTTATTTTATTAATAGAACTTTCAAATCTCACATACAAATATAATTCTTTTAAAGAGCACCTAATCTACGCAGCCACCTTCTAGGAAAGGTTCTGTTTAAACTTGGCCTCTTAGTAGCCAATTACAAATTATCATACTAATATTTATAAGCTCCTATATAACTTCGTTGTAACTTATTTATAATTTTTCTCGGACATTATTCTGGAATTGGCAATGTTGATTGATGTTCCATGAGTTCCATGCCGTCATAGCTCCCGGTGCTAAGTATCTCATTGTATTCTTCTTCCCAAGTTTCACCACTTGTTGTTTTCATAGATTTATATTTATCAAACATTGATCTAACATAAGAATATATGTTAGCTTGGCAGTCTTCGAGAGATGGTTGTTCATTTTCTTGAATTGCTAAATTCTCATAAATTTTACGAACAAGTCCATTTGCATCTCTTAATTTTAAATATGGGTTAAGTATAGTAGAAATTAAATAAACTTGGGAAATAGGGAAAAAAATACTTTTTAAATTTTGCAATCATTTCATTAATGGCCAGTGCATAAGTTGGATTAATTTTGTAATTATTTCAATAAGCTAGTTGCTGCAGTTATGTTAGCACTTAGCAGAAGCATTATCTAAGGTGATAGTTAAAACTTTATCAATGAGTCCATAAAAATCAACAATTTGTAGAACAATAGTTGCAATATATGCTCCACTGTTTTGAATCAACAAATTTATAACCAATAATACGTTTTTGCATATTCCAGTGATGATCAGCCCAATGACATGTAACAGTTAAATAATCACAACCATTAGGACTACGACCTATATCAGATCTGATAAACACTTTACAATCTAAGTGAAACAATACATAACGAATATACTGAAAATATTCGGTTTGAAGTTTAAAAACATCATTTCTAACTATGGTCTTAGGAAAACCTTGAAAAGCAGGATTACAAGTTTCTTGTATATAATGCACACAAAAAAATAGGACGTGGGACAGGCGGGACGGGACGGGGTGAGACGGGACGGGACGGGACGAAACGGGACGGGACAAACGGGACAAAATGGCCATCCCGTCCCATCTCGTGTCCCGTTTAACATGGGCCCATCCCGTTTAGAATTAAGTGGGACGGGACGCGGGACGGGACCGAGACGGGACGGGACGGCCCGTCCCGTTGGATAGCCTTAGGTGCCGCTGCTCGAGCTCTGGACTAAGCTCTACCTCGGCCTCTGCCTCGACCTCTAGCACAACCTCGGCCTCGACCTCTACCCCTGGCCATAGTTGCCACCGGGGGCTCTGGTACCTGTCCATCGGTAGATGTATTACGTGTTCTCACCATCTGCTAGAGAATAAGAGTAGAATGGTTCAATCATCAATGATAGAATAAATCTGCATGACAGAGTAAGAAAGAAGTGATATTGTTCCTAAACTTCATAGCCTCTGAGAGATAAGTACAGATGTCTGCGTACCGATCCTTCAGACTCTACTAAGCTTGCTCGTGACTCGTGAGACCTATGTAACTAGTGCTCTTATACCAACTGTCACGATCCGAAATTCCCATCTTCGGGCCCGTGATGGCGCCTAACATTTCACTTGCTAGGCAAGCCAACTTTAGAATAATATAATCCATTTTAAAACAATTTTTAAATTTATTAATAACAAAGAAACAATTGCGAAATTAAAGTCTGAAATGTAGTGAATAATTCATAAAAATAATGGAGTCTAGATACCATCCCAGAATTTGGTGTCACAAGTGCACGGGCTTCTAGAATAATACAAATAAAAGTCTTAATAAATAAAGTTGTCTGGAAATAAACACACAGCAAAAGTAAAATAGACGGGGACTTCAGAACAGCGGACGCCGTGCAGTTATACCTCAAGTCTCCTCTGGTAGCTGAAATCCGAGCAAGTCTATGGTACGCCACTGGAACCAACTCCGAAATCTGCACAAAAAGTGCAGAGTGTAGTATCAGTACAACCGACCACATGTACTGATAAGTGCCGAGCCTAACCTCGACGAAGTAGTGATGAGGCTAATGCAGGTCACTCACATTAACCTGTACACAATAATAGTAACAACAACAATAATAGAAATAAATCAGGTAACTCATTTTTAATAGTTGAAGCCAACTCAGCAGTCATAACCAATTATTATTTCAATCCATTTCTGTTGCAGCGTGCAAACCGCTCCCACAATATATATTCATTTTCAATCCTCTCATATACTTATTTTAATCAAGTATATATAGACTTTTAAATAAGTCTGTTGCGGCGTGCAATTCGATCCCCCAATATTGACTTTTAAATAAGTCTATTGCGGCGTGCAATCCAATCCCCCAATATATATATATATATATATATATATATATATATATATATATATATATATATATATATATATATATATATATATATTTGTTTTCATTTCTGTTGCGGCGTGCAACCCGATCCCCCAATATATTCATTTCAATCAATTCTGTTGCGGCGTGCAACCCGCTCCTCCAATATATCCATTTACCAATTCTTATAGAAGATATTGCCCCAATAAATGCAACAATTAATATAAAATCTTTAAGACAACAAGCATACAATAATTATGATTTAATTATGAAACAAACAATGACAAATAGCAATTTATTATGAAAATCAGGGAGAAAATAGGCAGTTTAATATTTAATATGTTAAATGTCAAGTAACAGTTAAGACACATAAATCAAATAGCATGTAATAATTATTTCAAAAATTTAAGAATTAATATTTGACAAAGAATAGGAGAGAAACAATTAATTCATGTCTTAGAACAATTTATGATTTTTTAAATAATTATGCAAACAATTAATTTGACGACGTATAGACACTCGTCACCTCGCCTATACGTCGTTCACATGCATTTCACATAACAAATAGTTTAAGGCTTCTATTCCCTCTAGTCAAGGTTAACCACGACACTTACCTCGCTTTGCAAATTCCAATCAATTACTCGACCACAGCTTTTCCTTTTAAGTTTGTCTCCAAAAGCTTCAAATCTATTCACAAACAATTCGCTATACTCAATACGAATCATAGGGACTAATTCCATATGAATTTACTAATTTTCCGGATAAAAATCTAAAATTCATTTAAATATTTGACAGTGGGACCCACGTCTCAAATCCAGAAAAAACTCGCGAAATCCGAACACCTGTTCTGCTACGAGTTCAACCATATAAAATTATCCAATTCAGATTTTAAATGGACCTTCAAATCTTAAATTTTCGTTTTTGGGAGATTTTATAAAAATCTGATTTTTCTTCCATAAATTCACGGATTCATGATATAAATGAGTATGGAATCATGAAATATAATCAATATAGGATAAGGAACACTTACCCCAATATTTTTCCGTAAAAATCCCCCAAGAATCGCCTTACCCGAGCTCAAAAATTGGAAATGGTTGAAAATGGGTCGTAGCGTATCCGAAACTCACCCGATGACATCGAAGCTAAAAACCAGATTTTTCTAAGTACAAAATCATCCCGTAGCGTATCCGAAACTCACCCGAGCCCTCGGGGCTCCAAACTAAACATGCACACAAGTTCTAAAATATCATACGAATATGCTCGCGCGATCAAATCGCCAAAATAACACCTAGAGCTACGAATTGAACCCCAAATCGAATGAAATTTTCAAGAAAACTTTAAAACTTATATTTTCACAACCGGACGTCCGAATCACGTTAAATCAACTCCGTTTCTCGTCAAATTTGGCAGACAAGTCATAAATATTATAGTAGACCTATACCGGACTTCGAAACTAAAATACGGACCCGGTGTCAATAAATCCAATATCAGTAACTTCTTAAAAATTATTAAGCTTTCAAACTTTTAATTTTTTATCAAAATTTCATATCTCGGGTTAGGGACCTCGGAATTCGATTCCGAGCATACGCCCAAGTCCCAAATAACGATACAGACCTACCGAAATTATCAAAATACTGATCCGAGTCCGTTTGCTCAAAATATTTACCAAAGTCAATTCAGTTGAGTTTTAAAGCTCTATTTCACATTTTAATCCATTTTTCACATAAAAACTTTTCGGAAAATTGTACGGACTGCGCACGCAAGTCGAGGAGTGATAAATAGTGCTTTTTAAGGTCTTAGAACACATAATTAATTATCAAATTTAAAGATGACATTTTGGGTCATCACAATTAAGTATGTAGCCCGTTACAAAGAATATGACATTCATAACCTGTCGTTATACAATTTTCAATGGCCCCCATAATTGTCATTTAAGAGGGACTTGATCCTAGGACTTTGTTCCCTAGGAGCAACTATAAATAGTGAGTTCAACGACCATTGTAGGGGGTGGGAACTTTCTGACAAGCTTATGCTATATACTATTCAAAGCTCAATAATATTTTATTTTCTTGCTTATTAGCATCGTTACTATTGTACCAGGAAGCTCTGCTCCTGGAACCTGAATTTCTGCTGTCTTATCTCGATTTCAACGCTAAGTCTTACATTCTTATTTAATTTATTTATCATTTTATGATCAAATCGATTCACTTGTCTATAAACCCCGTATAAACTCAACTGTCTGTTTTACTGGTAAACAACTAAATTGCAACTTTTATCAAATACATTGAATCATTATCATTTTCTATACTTATATCCAACTAAATAATTGCTTATTTATAATTTTAGCATTTAAAAGTGTTTTCTAACACTTACAAGTTACATACTTGTCGATTAATTTTCATTAATTAAAACGGACTCTAAGTCAGAAGGTGAATTTGCTTTCGGCAGAAATGTGTTAGCTTCAGCATTTTCCCCCCCTTAAGTACCTTCTCGCTTCCCCATTTAACAATTTTTTATTTTTTTTTAAATGAATAAAAACAGTGAGTATGTTTGGCAAATAAATAGTGTGGCCTAATATTTTAGGGTGGTTAGTAGTGTTTGTTGCACATGCTCCATTAAATTTGAACTGCCAAAATTATGGATCTTCAATATCTGCATAAATTTAGTTCTAATAAATGTAGAATATTTATTAATGTATTAATAACTTAACTAACATGATCATATATAGCTTAACAATGTATTAATAACTTAACTAATATCTTTTGATTTTTTTTTTAATTATAGCGAAATAAGCACCATAAATTGTAAATTAAACTTGAACTTACGGCTGTACATAGGTCATTTTGATTCGGGTTTTTCATTTATAAAACCAAACCAGATGTGTCGGTTGGCTAAATTTTTAAACTAAATCAAACAAACAAAAGTCGGGTTTTGAATCTTAGTTTTGTTGATTTTTTTAATTTTCTTGATGTTTTCGTTTTTGTTTTTTGGGTGCAATGTGAAGTATCTTATAATAACATTTGCTTGGTTTGGATGTTCTACCTGTTAGCATTAGGGGTGTAAATTTGGTTTTGATTTGTTTCATTTAAGTTGTTGGATATAACTTTTACGAGTGGAATTGTGGGCTAAAATTGTAAGTCCAAACCTGATGTTAAAATATTAAGAAACAAAAACTATGACAAAGTTAATGTATTACGATTGAGAAGGGGATAAAGTGCATATGAGCTTGTTCTTTTTCACTTACCAAATAATTAAATGAAAATAGTTTGTTACGATTTTTTTTCTTTCTAGAAGAATAGAGAGCATAAGACATTTATTTTAATTAGTATATTGCACGATATTTTCTCAAAATTACAAAAATTAAACATAACCAATAATACATGTCGTACTATTTTATTCATTCTATCTGTCTCAAAATTTAAAAACAAATACGTGCATATATCATGTGAAATGTGAATTCAAACTTCTTACCATTCTTATTTATTTTAGACACTCGTGACTCGTGAGCCATGCGTTGTTGAATAATTAGAATCAATTTTTATGTATGAATTTCTTGAGAAATTTTATAAAGAATGAATATTATTAAATACAACGATACAGATTTCCATTAAAAGAGTGGTACGACACAAACAATAGATCATAGTGCATGGTAATGAAACTAAACAATTTATTCTTTGCAAATTAAAATATAATCATAGTAACTCAATTGCTGGTGTTTGCCATTAGTTCAGGGTTTATGTTAAAATGATCAGGTACTTTTACAAATCATATTTAATTTAACGTGGATATATACAAAATTAAGATGATATTATTTAGTATTATTTTATTATAATTTTTTGATAATAGTGTTCAGAAGATAAATATTATGTATTCAATAAATTGTGCAAATATAGAATGTGAATATATTGTTTTCATGATTGTTTAGATCATCAACACGAGCATTAATAAATAATATACTATGCTCTACCATGAACACGAGCATTCTTTATATCTCCTTTACTTTCATATCTAGTATTTATGAACGTGCGTTATGTTACGCGGCGCCTTCCTGAAGTTCCTTGGAAGGGCGACGTAAGGCTAGGCAACCGATGTCAGTACGGTTGCTGTCCGCCAACTGAGGTCCCCTCCGTACGCTAGACTAGATTGTCAGTGCCGTACGGGAAAACCAATGTCATGAGCAATTGAAAGAGAGCAGAAAAGAGAATTGAGAATGAAAGAAAGCTTGATTGCATTGAATGAAAGCTATTACAGAAAACAAGACGGTGTCGGGGGGGAGAGACACCAGTACAGAGAATTGTTTGCTTGCTTGAAAGTTTTGATTGCTTGGTCCCCCTTAATAATGCTTAAAAAAAATAAACCAAAGTTACATGACTAGACCTATGAAAGCTGGAAAATCACACTTAAAGAAAATGCAGCAAAACTACTCTATATTTACAATGAAAAGGACTTAGTCTTCTACAAAGCAGCAGCAAGTCCGTTGGCAGCAACTTTGTCTTTAGCATCAGGGTCTGCGCGCGCGGCATTGTCTGCGCGCGCGGCGCTGTTGGCTTTTGCCTGTGGCTGGGCGCTGGCGATGGCTTATCGGTGGGGCGACAGAGGCACATGCGCGCTTGTCACTTGGAGCTGCCGAGACCACGGGGCCGACCGTGGCGACGGGCGTTGGGAGGCTGGCCAGGACGCCACGGGGCGCGTCCAAGGGATCATGGGGCATGGCTGGAAAGCCGCCCATGACATTCTCCCCCACCTGAGTTGGCGACGTCCTCGGCGCCTTCCTTGCAAGGTAATCATCAATCAGGCTCTTGTAGGCTTTGAGGTTTGTTCCCCTCTCCCAAGTATTCTCCTCTGCATCACATCCCTGCCATTTCACCAAGAACTCCTGGTGATCTTTTCTTGAGGCGTGAATCACTCGATCATCAAGAATAGCTTCAGCACGCCTTTTCCCGGTTGAATTGGGGCCTCGAATACTTGGTATTGTGAGTTGGCTTCGTGAAGGATCCTCCATATCTTCCCGAAAAGGTTTCAGGAGACTGACATGGAAAACAGGATGGATTTTCCACCAAGCTGGGGTATCCACCCGGTATGCAACTTTCCCAATGCGCCTTTCAATGGACAAGGGTCCAATATATTTTTGCAATAGGCGAGGGTCATGGACCCCTGCAAACAAGTACCGCTTTGGGATTTTGACCATCACTTTGTCTCCCACCTGGTATTCCACAAAGCGGCGATTCTGATCAGCATGCCTCTTCATCCGCTTTTGGGCTTTGACAAGATAGCTCCGCACTATCTCCAAATTTTGCTTCCATTCTTTTGAGAAGCTAGCAGCCCGAGGAGATTTTGACATTTTTGGTGCGTTCACTGTGTGTGGGAGTAGCGGTTGCTGTCCGGTAATAATTTCAAAAGCGCTTTTGTTGGTACTTGAGCTCTTTTGTGAATTGAAACACAGTTGAGCAGCATCCAGAAGCTTCACCCAATTCTTCTGCGATCCGGTCACAAAGTGCCAGAGATATTCCTCTAGCATGCCATTGAATCGCTCCGTCTGGCCATCAGATTGCGGATGAAAACTTGAGCTATGACTCAATTTTGACCCGAGGCACTTAAAGAGTTGGGTCCGAAAATTGCTAGTGAAGCGTGAGTCGCGATCACTAACAATGTCTTTAGGTAAGCCCCAATACTTGACGACATGAGAGAAGAATAGTCGAGCTGTATCTTCTGCTGATATATATTGTGGGGCTGCTATAAAGGTAGCATACTTGGAAAACCGATCCACCACAACCAAGATAGTTGTGAGATCTCCGACCTTGGGCAATCCGGTGATGAAGTCCAGGGAAACGCTTTCCCAAGGTCTTTTTGGTACAGCTAGTGGTTCCAAGAGCCCTGCCTGCGTCAAGCGGTCTGACTTATCTTTCTGGCATACTAGACAAGTCTTCACATACTGAGCGACGTCATCGACCATTTGAGGCCAATAATATGCACGGCGAAGCAATGCCATGGTGCGTTCCTCGCCGGGATGACCGGCCCACAAAGTATCGTGGCATTCTGCAAGAAGAGTCCGTCGCAGATCTCCTCCTTTAGGAACATAAAGTCGGTTCCCTTTCACCTTCAGGAACCCATCTTCGGTGTAGAACTGGCGAGTCTTGCCCTGTCCTACCAAATCAACCAAATACTGTGCAGCAGGATCCTTGATAAGTAGATCCTGTATCTGGTCTTTTATGGTGGTGGTTACTTCGCTTTCCCTTTAGGGCGGCGAGTACACACATCGATGCTAGATCAGCTCTCCGACTGAGTGCATCAGCAACATGATTGGTCTTTCCACTTCGGTACTCCAGGTTGAAGTGAAATTCCGCTAGGAGTTCCTGCCACCTAGCCTGTCGTCCATTCAGCTTTGGCTGGGTCATGAAATGGCTAACGGCTGTGTTGTCTGTCTTGACCACGAATGGGGCTCCCAGTAGATAATGCCTCCAAAGGCGTAAGCAATGAACGACAGCCAATAATTCTTTCTCATGGGCGGCATAGCATCGCTCTGCATCCTTCAGTTTCCGGCTCTCGTACGCTACGGGATGCCCTTCTTGTAGCAATACTCCACCAAGTGCATAGTCGGAGGCATCCGTTTGCACTTCGAATGGCTTGGCCAAGTCAGGGAGGGCCAAGACTGGGCTACTGGACATAGCCATCTTCAATGCGTCGAAGGCCTTTGCCCGCTTGGGGCCCCAATCCCACGGGGTGGCCTTCTTGAGAAGTTCTGTCAGCGGCACTGCAATGAGGGAGTAACTTTTCACAAACCGCCGATAGAAGTTGCATAGGCCAAGGAACGACCTCAAGGCATGTATATCCTTAGGAGGCGGCCATTCTGTAATGGCCTGAATCTTCTGCTGGTCCATCTTGATCCTCCCTTCCTCGATGACATGTCCGAGGAAGTCAATTTGTTTCTGAGCAAAGGAGCACTTGGATAGCTTCGCATATAGTTCGTGCTCCCGCAATCGGGCTAGGACCTTCCGCAAATGCTCCAGGTGTTCTTCTAGTGTCTGGCTATATACCACAATGTCATCCAAATAAACCACGACGAATTCGTCAATGTATTCTCGGAAGACTTGGTTCATCAAGGTGCAAAATGTGGCTGGCGCGTTAGTCAAGCCAAAGGGCATAACCAGGAAGTCGTACGACCCATATCTTGTCACACAGGTCGTCTTGTGCTCATCACCATCGGCAATCCGAACTTGCCAATAACCTGTCCTCAGGTCTATTTTGGTGAATACCGTCGCACCACCCAGTCTATCAAACAAGTCTGCCATTAGCGGAATAGGGTACTTGTTTTTCACGGTGATTTTGTTTAGAGCCCGGTAATCCACGCAGAGTCGCAAACTACCATCATGTTTCTTTTGGAATAGCACAGGGGACCCGTATGGGGACTTAGAGGGCACAATGATCCCTGTGTCTAGCATTTCCGTCAATTGTCTCCGAAGCTCGGCGAGTTCGGGTTGTGACATTCTGTATGGCGCCCGGGCAGGTGGCTTCGCACCCGGCACCAACTCAATCTCATGGTCCACAGTTCGCCTAGGCGGAAGACGCTTTGGCATGTCTTGTGGCATGATGTCTTCAAATTCCAGAAGTAACTCCTTCACGGGTGCAGGAATGGGACCCGAGGAGCGTTCTATATCTTCCATGCAGAGGGTAGCCAGGAACGTGGGTTCATGTCTTTTTACCCCCTTCTTCAACTGCAAGGCCGAGATGTTCTCGGCTGCCATCTTCATGGGAATGCACGGAATAATGCAGGGCTTGGCCCCATTTGCCCCCATCATCAGCAGCATGTCTGCATACGGTGCGGGCATGGTATTGGTCTGTCTCAGGAATTCCAACCCCACGATTAACTCAAAGTCATCTATGATCACTACGCGCAGGTTGAACTTTCCTTCATAAGGGCCAAGCTTCACTGGTACTTCTTTGGCTATTCCACCCACTGGTTGAGGTGGTGAGTTGATAGCCTTCACACGACCTTTGCCCTTTCCTACAACTAGTCCAAGACGCTCCACCTGAGTCGAGGCTAAGTAGTTGTGGGTGGCACCCGTGTCTATCATTGCCCGAATGGGCTTGCCATTTACCTTCATGTCAACGAACATTAGGGTCCTCTCTTGATGAGGAGGAGTCCTCAAATTCGCCTTCTTATTTCCTTTCCTGGCAATTGGACAGGGGTCCTTCTTCTTGCGGATACCGGCACTGGTTCCCGCTAAGGGCTCAGAAATGGAGCCAACAATTGCATTGAATGCACCTACTGGCTCGGTCTGGTCCGCATCATCGGCGTCGTCATCCGTCCCATCCTCAAAAGCTTGATGGGCGTTCATCTGTGCATGTGGACATTCATTATTCCAATGTGGTCCGCCGCAATGGCGACATCCTGAGGGGGGCTTCCTCCCCCGATCATTGTTGTTAGATGCAGCACTAGTACTGCCGGAAGAGGGAGTCTTGGATTTGGGTGCACTCCGGTCTCCTCCACTTCTGCTAGGGCCACTAGTGTTTGGTTGGCCCCCTTTGTATCCTCCTCGGACAGGCTGTTGAGGCCTATCCTTCCGGGCTTCCACTTGGTAATCCCCAAGGCACTCTGCTGCTTGGATTGCCTTAGGCAACGTGTCTACCCTTTGTCTCTGCAACTCCATCCGGGCATAAGGTTTCAACCCTTCCAGGAAGGTGAAGAGTTTGTCTTTGTCCCCCATGTCACGGATGTTCAGCATGAGCGCGGAGAATTCCCGCACGTAATCTCGCACTGATTTGGTCTGGCGGAGCTCCCGCAACTTTCTCCTGGCATTGTACTCAACATTTTCGGGGAAGAACTGTAGGCGTATGGCTGCCTTCAGTTCCGCCCATGTGTCGAGGGCATCTTCACCTGCCTTGATGGCTTCGTACTTCACCCGCCACCAGAGTTTGGCATCACCCTGAAGATACATGGCAGCAGTTGCTACCTTCTTAGCTTCTTCCAGGCTTCCCACGGCATCGAAGTATTGCTCGATGTCGAAAATGAAATTTTCCACTTCTTTGGCATTCCGAGCTCCACTGTATGGCTTTGGCTCAGGAATTTTCAGCTTTTGTGCCATGGGGGCGAGGTTCACACCACCCCCAAATTGGTTTCCACCTCCTCGAAGTAGGCCTTGTAAAGCAGCATTGACAACATTGAGCTGGCCTGTCAAGTTGTCTATGGTTTGTTGCATGGCAGTCACCCTGTCTGCCTCTTGTTCCCTGTTGGCTAAATCCTCGGCACGCTCCTGCTGGAGGACCTCAAATTTACCAAAAATTTCAGCTGCCTCTGTGGCTGCTGTTTGCCGGTCTCCTTCAGAGTCGCGGCTGATGTTTTCTATGTCAACTTCGGCCTGGATGAGTCTGCGGTCCAGGTCGTCCAACCTTTGCACTAGGCTGGTTTTTAGATCGGGCACCATTTCCACGATGGGCCGTAATGCGTCAACCGTTCCCTCAAGGGTCGCGATGCGATCCCCATAATTCACCATGGTCAGAAATGGTGGTAATTGCAATGTGATCCCTCGTCCGATGTCGAGCCTAGGCTCTGATACCAACTGTTACGCGGCGCCTTCCTGAAGTTCCTTGGAAGGGCGACGTAAGGCTAGGCAACCGATGTCAGTACGGTTGCTGTCTGCCAACTGAGGTCCCCTCCGTACGCTAGACTAGATTGTCAGTGCCGTACGGGAAAACCAATGTCATGAGCAATTGAAAGAGAGCAGAAAAGAGAATTGAGAATGAAAGAAAGCTTGATTGCATTGAATGAAAGTTATTACAGAAAACAAGACGGTGTCGGGGGGGAGAGACACCAGTACAGAGAATTGTTTGCTTGCTTGAAAGTTTTGATTGCTTGGTCCCCCTTAATAATGCTTAAAAAAATAAACCAAAGTTACATGACTAGACCTATGAAAGCTGGAAAATCACACTTAAAGAAAATGCAGCAAAACTACTCTATATTTACAATGAAAAGGACTTAGTCTTCTACAAAGCAGCAGCAAGTCCGTTGGCAGCAACTTTGTCTTTAGCATCAGGGTTTGCGCGCGCGGCATTGTCTGCGCGCGCGGCGCTGTTGGCTTTTGCCTGTGGCTCGGCGCTGGCGATGGTTATCGGTGGGGCGACAGAGGCATATGCGCGCTTGTCACTTGGAGCTGCCGAGACCACGGGGCCGACAGTGGCGACGGGCGTTGGGAGGCTGGCCAGGACGCCACGGGGCGCGTCCAAGGGATCATGGGGCATGGCTGGAAAGCCGCCCATGACAGTTAGCACGTTAATAATGACACGTGATGGTTTAAATATTTATTTATATTAAGGAACAATAAAATTTAATTAATGAGAGAAATTTTATGTATAATAATACAACAATCATCTAAATACCGAAAAATGTTATTACATTAGCATAATATGTGAATTCAAATTGAAATGACATTATCAACACTTACACAAATGATCAATTTACTCATATTAGTTAGATAATTATGTATCATAGTTTAAAAGTATTTAATGTGGTGGTATCTTACCGAATACTTCTTTGTAGATGACGTTTTTTTGTGTATGTTTCCTTCTAATGTTTTGGCCGCTCTGCCATAACCAGAACTCTTGTAGTCGATATTGATATCCCTCTTGAAAGTGCAACATATAGTTGTTCGTACAAGAAAACATATTGCGGTAAATATAGTCCAATATTTAGGATATTTGTCCTTGTGCTTTATTTATTATTAAATTGCAAAACATAAACATACTGAAAATTATTGTCACACAAATTTAAAAGGTTATTCTTTAGTTTCGGAAGATGAAAGTTGAACTCAAGGATAAAAATATACTTAGAAGTATTGATGTGATGACCCGATAGGTCATCTTATGTTTTAGAATCTGATTCTGCACTTTGAAGCCTTAAAAATCTCATTTTTACCCTCCTCGATTTGTGTGCGCAATCCGGGCTTCTTCCCGAAAAGCTTTTATGTTAAAAACTGAGAAAAATAAGAATTTTTGCCTAAAAACATCATTTGAGCTTACTTCGGACAATATTTTTTAGCAAACAGACCCAGATTCGTGATTTGACGGTCCCTGTGGGTCCGTATCGTGATTTGGGACTTAGGCGTATGCCCGGAATCGAATTCGGAAGTCCCTAACCCGAGATATCAGACTTTGTTGAAATTTGAAAGATAAGGCTTAATGAATTTGAAATGTTTGACCCATAGTTTACTTTTTGGATATCGGGACCGTATTTTGGTTCCGAAACCCGATATAGGTCCAATACCATATTTATGACTTGTCTATGAAATTTGGTGAGAAACGGAGTTGGTTTGACGTGATTCGAACGTCCGGTTGTGAAAATAGAAGTTCCAAAGTTTTCTTGAAAATTTCATTTGATTTGGTGTTCAATTCGTAGTTCTAGGTGTTATTTTGGCGATTTGATCGCGCGAGCAAGTTTGTATGATGTTTTTAGACTTGTGTGCATAGTTGGTTTAGAGCCCCGAGGGCTCGGGTGAGTTTCGGATGGGCTACGGAGTAAATTAGACTTAAACCTTTGCTGGTATCTGCAATTTCTGGGGACTAGCCTCTGATCTCGCATTTGCGAGATCAGAGTTCGCAATTGCAAAAATGTCCATCTTCTGTCAGGCTCGCATTTGCGATCATGGGGTCGCATTTGCGGAAGGCCAGTGTCCGCATTTGCGATGGGAGCTGGGGAGGGAGATTCTTCGCATTTGTGATCATTTGGTCGCATTTGCGGTCAAGTCAGTATTCGCGTTTGTAAACTTTTCATTGCAAATGCGATGATTGCAGAGGTATGGGAGTCTTCGCAAATGCGATGGATTTCTCTCATTTGCGAAGCCCAGGTCGCAAATGCGACATCTGCAGCTGAACAAAATATGACTTAGACGGAATTTTTGGTTCATTCTTCAAAATTTCAAAACCTAAAACCTTAGAGGCAATTTTTCCTAGACTCTTTCTTCCCCAAATCGTTTATAAGTGATTCTAACCTATCCAGTCAATCTTTCACTATATTTCACAAGTTTTCAACCTAAAATCAAGAGTTTTCATGGTGGAATTGGGGGATTTTGGGTAGAAATTAGGGATTTGGTAAATTGGGGATTTAGACCTCAAATTGAGGTCGGATTCCGAAACAAATTACATAACCGGGGTCGGGGGTGAATGAATAATCGAGTTTTGGTCCAAACTTCAGGATTGGACCAAGCGGGCCCGGGAGTTGACTTTTGTTGACTTTTTCAATAATTACCTAAATTGAATCATTTGCAATCGTGGGTAGTTCCTAAGGCTTAATTTGAATCGTTTGGTTGGTAATTTGCTAGATTCTATTAGTTCGGAGGCTCGTTTGAAAGGCAAAGTTGTGATTGAGCTTTGAGTGAACCTTTGGAGTGAGGTAAGTGTCGTGGTTAACCTTGACTCGAGGGATTAGGACTTGTTTGCCTATTTGCTACATGTTTAGATGTTGGGTACAATGTATATGTAAGGTGACGAGTACTTATGCGTTGTTGTCGATTTATAACATGCGGGTGAGACTTATTCCTTGTAGTTTATTGCTTACTTTGATCTTGTTATCCATGCTTAGACTAGTTACTTATTAAATTGATTGTTCTTATCATATTTATGGGCTTTGTGATAATTGAGTATTGATTCCGAAGTTGAGGTTGATATTGTGAAACCAAATGTTGAAGTAAAGCTTGTACTTGTTATTATATCTCCCTGTTGTTATTTGTGAGTATTAATGCACGAAGGGTGATGCCGTGCCATATTATGAGTGTTAATACATGAAAGGTGATGTTGTGCCATATTGTGAGTGTTAATGCACGAAGGGTGATGGCGTACCATATTGTGAGTATTAATGCACGAAGGGTGATGACGTGCCATATTATGAGAGTTAATGCACGAAGGGTGATGTCGTGTCGTTTCTATTGATTTTATGGTGAGGTTGAGAGTAAAAGCACGAAGGATGATGCCGTGCATTTTTCCTTTACTGTGTTTACTTATTCTTATTGATTCATAGTATATTGGTTGTTCAAGATACTATTTTGCTGTAGTTCTCTATTTCGTATTCCCCTCAGCATGTTTCCCCTCCCAATAGTACATGTTTAGCTGTTATTGGTACATATACTGTTAAATTGCACAAGTTTGTTATGTAGGTGTCTTGTCATAGCCTCATCACTACTTTGTCGAGGTTAGGCTCGACACTTACCAGTATATGGGGTCGGTTGTACTGATACTGCACTCTGCACTTTTTTGTGCAGATTTTGGTACCATCCCTAGCTGATGGTGAGGCTTAGCAGCTTGGATTTGCTGTCAGGAGACCCAAGGTAGATCTGTTGGCGTCCGCAGACCCTGGAGTCTCTTCCTAGTTTTATCATTTACTGTTTCCTTACTTCAAAACAGTGTATTTTTCCTTTTCAGACTCTATTTGTAGTAAATCATAGTAGCTCGGGAGTTGTGACTCCAGATCCGGGTGGTAGTAATTAATGAAGTTTTTATATCATTCTGCACTCGCTGTATTTCATTTTAGCTTATTTGTTGTTATTTACTGAATTGAATAAGGATTGGTTTAATAATTCTCTAACGTCGGCTTGCCTAGTAAGTGGAATGTTAGGTGCCATCACGGTCCCGACGGTGGGAATTTCGGGTCGTGACAATTGACAAGTATCATATTTTTTGTATGTATGACGTTATTGTCAAAATTTCTATATACCATATGTATGCTATTATATAAGCTATTTGGCATAAGTTTTTCAGTAGCATGATGGGCATATTTTTTTTCATAATCAACCTGTATGCAATGGAAGATCAATTTTAACTTAGTCTATTATATATACGGTGACACTAACATATGTAAGAAATAATAAACTTGACAACAAATATGTATGGTAGAAGACCATTTGGTATTAAAGTATTTATGTATTTTTCTTGGTAGTAATTGTTGGTATCATCTTCTACTAAGTCAAAAATTAAAAAATATTTTATTTTTACCACAAAATTTTACAATCAACCTTTTATTTAGTTGGTCAACATATTCATTTCTGCTAGCTAAGATTGCTTTTAAATTTCTATCATGTAATTTGCACAAATTGCATTTTAATCTAATGATGAAATATTTCTCTTATTAAATGCATTATTATTACCATTAGGGCTATACACAAGTGTTGTGGAAGAACCAAATCATATTTATATCCGACATGAAGCAATAAATCACTGAATACTGAATTTGTTCTTACTTTATATTTCTTATCAATTGAATCTTTTTCATTTGAGACCATAAGTATAATTTTGGCAAGCTAGCTTTTACATTCTCTGCTTTCGTCGATTTTAGAACTACTGGCAGTACTTGACAGAAATTACCTTCCAAACCATTAATTTTCCACCAAGTTGTTCATTGATATCCAATTTATCTCTAGAACTCCGAGCAATTGTTTCGATCGTTTGACACTTCCCCATAAGCGCTTCATCTCATATTATTAATTTTTCTTAGATTGCTCTACTTTGATATATTTGTGATGGTTATTTCAGTTATTTGAAGAGGTGTATCAAATCTAAAGTGAGTGGTCTCATAATAAAATTATTGCTGGCACACCACTTGTTATTATTACTGACAGTATCATGCCTCTTGATCTGATATTTGAAACTAATTGACATAAAATATATTTTGATTCCATTGAAGGCATCTACAAAGGATAATCCCGCTCTACCAGAGTCGACTCTTTATAATATAGTCTTGAAAGCTTGTTCTTGTATAGGATTTCGTTTTGATTGTGCTTCTTCACACACTTGTATGGCTTTTAATTCCTTATACTATACTAACCTTTTTTATTTTGTGTTCTAATATTTTTAATCTTTAACGCTCTTTTTATGGAATAAATCTATGTACCCTAAAAATAATTTAACTTAAAAAATAATATTACTCATATGATGAGTTTAAAAAATAATTGAATTGGATTCACTAGCTAAATAATTAATTGAAAGAATTAATTATTTGGTCTTAACATACAAAATAATTTATTTTATGTTGATTCAAATTCTTAATATTAGTTCATCTTTTGTTTTGAATATTTAATCTTAATTATAATTTTATCCTCACATAAATTTTATTTTCAAAGAGTAAAAAGATAGATCTAACGTTCCACTTTTAGATCTTTATATATACAGAATCGTTAGTGGTATTGATTCTTATCATCTATTTTTCTTTCTCTTTCTCACACATTTATATTCTTAAATATTTTCTTAGTTGTTGTTTAATAATTGGGTATATTTTTTAATATTACACGAAAAATTGATAAAAAATGTTATTTGAGTAGGAAAATAGTTCAAATATAAGATCAAAATATATTATCATGGGGAAATTTTTTTCTCAATTTACACGCTTTTTGCAGCCCATTTAACATTACTTTTATTGTTTCTTGGTATTGGACATTATGGAGTGGTAATGTATTTCCAACACGGAGGATTTTTATGAAATTGATTTTATTAAACCTTCATACATATTGTTAATAAGATTAATAGATAAAAATTTATTAATTTTAAAATTTTATATATTAAAAAACTAACATAGAAGGTATTTGTGATGACCCGATAGGTCATCTTTAAATTTAAAATTTATTTCTGTGTTCTATCACCTCGAATAGTACTATTCATCATTCCCCAACCTGCATGCGCAGTGCGTATAATTTTCCGCAAAGTTTTCATATGAAAAATTGATTAAAATGTGAAATAGAGCTTTAAAACGCATTTGAGTTGACTTCGGTCAACATTTTGAGCAAACGGACCCGAATCAGTATTTTGACAGTTCTGATAGGTCTGTATCATAATTTGGGACATGGGTGTATGCCCAGAATCGAATTCGGAGGTCGTTAGCTCAAATTATCGCCATTTAACGGAAGCTAGAAATCTAAAGGCTAAAGATTTCTAAAGTTTGACCGCGGAGTTGAATTTATTGATATCGAACTCGGATTGAGATTCCAAAAATTAGAATAGCTCTGGTACGTCATTTATGACTTGTGTGCCAAATTTGAAGTCATTCCGGATTAATTTAATATGTTTCGGTACGAGTTTTGTAAATTAAAAAGTTTCAAACTCATAAGTCCGAATCGAGGTGTGAATTGTAATTTCGATGTTGTTTGATATAATTTAAGACCTCTAGTAGGTCTGTGTTATGTTACATGACTAGTTGGTATATTTGAACGGGGTCCTGAGTGGCTTGAGTGAGTTTCGGGGTGAGTTTTGAACGAGTTTGGGAATTTTGATACTCTGATGATGTTTTGGGATAGTTGAAGTACGGAGGACACATTTTGGAGTGCGGATGTGTGGCCACAAACTCCCAAAGTGCGGAGGCAGTGGTAATTGTGCAGACCGCAGTTGAAATTATGCTGTCCGCCGTTGTAATTGTGCGGTCCGCAGAATTTCTCTCGCGGCCGCAGAAAGGAGATTTTCAGGTTCAATGGTCCGACTTCAAAAGCTTATATCTTTTAATCTACAAGTAATTAGGAGATTATACAAAAACAAAAGTTGTAGTCCTTTGAGTCTAGTTTTCAGAAAGGTTTATCATTAATTATTTGGACATATGTATAAAAAGTTATGGTTAGTTTACTAAAACCTAGCTGCAAAGTCACACTGAAGTGCGACCGCACAATTTGGACCGCGGCCGCAGGGCTTGGAAATGTGCGGACCGCAATAAAAATGTGCGGTCAGCACAATGGGGATCAGATTTTATACCATATAAATGAGGGTTTCATCTCATTTTTCATTTTTGGACCTAAAGAGCTCGGTTTGTGGTGATGTTTCGTGGGTTTTTCAAGAAATTCATGAGAGTACGTGATTCTAACTCGGATTTGGTTAATATACATGAATATATCATTGTTTTCATCATTCAATTAGCATTTTGAGATGGAAATTTGAGAAAAATTATAGAAACTTCATAAACTATAATTTTAGGATTCGAAGGGCAATCCGATGTCGGAATTCGGTAATTTTTGTATAGTTGAACTCGTATCGGAACGGGTGTTCGGATTTCATGATTTTTCGTCGGGTTCCAAAAAGTGGGTCCCATGTTGACTTTTGGTTAACTTTTCCGAAAATAACTTAAATTAAGTCTCTTTTGAATTGTGAATAATTTCTAACGCTCAAATTGAATTGTTGGTAAATAATTTGCTAGGTTTGATTGGTTTGGAGAATAATTCGAAAGGAAAAGCTGTGTTCGAGTGATCATTTAAAATAATGGAACAAGGTAAGTGTCGTGGTTAACCTTAACTTGAGGGAATAGAACCCTTGAATTATTTGTTACGTGAATTTCATGTGTAACGATGTATAGGCAAGGTGACGAGTGCATATACGTCGTCAAATTGATTGTTCTCATATTTATCTAGAAATCATAAATTATTTTCTTTATCATGACTTAATTATTATATTAATTATTTCTTTCATATTCCTTGCCAAATATTAAGTCTTAAATTCATGCTATAATTGTTACATGCTTATTTGACTTATGTGACTTAATTGCTACTTGACATTTAGTATATTAGATATTAAATTACCTATTTTCTCCCTGATTTCCACAATTAATTGCTACTTGTCATTACTTGTTTCCTAAAATATTTATAAATATTGTATGCTTTGTTACCTAATAATTTCTTATCGAATGTGGTATTTATTGGAGTATTTTTATTACATTCAAGAGTTGTTAAATTATATTGTTGGAACGGGTTGCACGCCGCAACGGAGATAAAAATAAATATATTGGGGAATCGGTTTGCACGCCGCAACGGATTATATTTTAAGTTATATTGTTGGAGCGGGTTGCACGCCGCAACAGAATTTAATTGAAGGATTATATTGGGGGAACGGGTTGCACGCCGCAACAGAATGAGAAAAGAAATAATTGGTTGTGACTGCTGAAATAACTTATATTATTGATATGATTTACTAGTCTTACTTCTATTAATGTTATTATTATTATTATTATTATTATTATTATTATTATTATTATTATTATTATTATTATTATTATTATTATTATTATTATTATTATTATTATTATTATTATTATTATTATTATTATTATTATTATTATTATTATTATTATTATTATTATTATTATTATTATTATTATTATTATTATTATTATTATTATTATTATTATTATTATTATTATTATTATTATTATTATTATTATTATTATTATTATTATTATTATTATTATTATTATTATTATTATTATTATTATTATTATTATTATTATTATTATTATTATTATTATTATTATTATTATTATTATTATTATTATTATTATTATTATTATTATTATTATTATTATTATTATTATTATTATTATTATTATTATTATTATTATTATTATTATTATTATTGCGTACAGGTTAATGTAAGCAACTTGCCTTAGCCTCGTCACTACTTCGTCGAGGTTAGGCTCAGCACTTACAGAGTACATGGGATCGGTTGTACTCATACTACACTCTGCACTTCTTGTGCATATACCGGAGTTGGTCCTAGCGGCATACTATAGATTTGCTCGGATTCAACTATCAGAGGAGACTTGAGGTATAGCTGCACGATGTTCGTAGCTCTGAAGTTCCCTTCTACCTTATTTTAGTTGTGTGCTTTCTTACAGACAGCTTTATTTTTATTCACACCCTTATTTGTATTATTCTATAAGCTCGTGCACTTGTGACTCCAGTTCTGGGAAGGTATTTAGACAGCGTTATTATTTTGGATTGTTCACTTTAATTTAGATATTTTTTCAGTTGTTTGGTTTCTTTATTAATTAATTAAAATAGATTGTTAAAAATGGCTTAAATTATTCTAACGTTGGCTTGCCTAGCAAGTGAAATGTTAGGCGCCATCACGGTCCCGAAGGTGGAAATTTAGGATCTTGACAAGTTGGTATCAGAGCACTAGGTTACTTAGGTTTCACGAGACACGAGCAAGCTTAATAGAGTCTGAAGGATCGGTACGGAGACGTGTGTACATATCTTCCAGAGGCTATTTAGGAACAATATCACTTCTTTCTTATTCTATCGTGCGATTTTATTTTATCATCGATGATTGAACCATTCTATTCTTGAACCGTTCTATTCTTGTTTTCTCGCGGATGGCGATAATACGTACTACATCTACCACCGGACATGGACCAGAGCCCCCGGTGGCAACTATGACCAGGGGTAGAGGTCGAGGCCGAGGTAGAGGCAGAGCTATAGCTCAGTCTAGAGCTTGAGCAACAACACCTGTTGTAGAACCTCAGGTGGATTTGGGAGCGGAGGTTCAAGCTCAGACTATGCCTGTTGGACCAGTTCAGGTCCCCGAAGGATTCATAGCTACTCTAGTGCTTCAGGACGCTCTAGTCCATTTGGTGAGCCTTATGGAGGGCGTGGCCCAGAATGGTACATTTCCGGTGGCACCAGTTGTCTCACAGGCTTGGGGAGGAGCACAAACTCCCTCTACTCCCGCTCCGGAGCAGATGGCTCCCCAGAATCAGGCTCCAGCAGTCCCGCCAGTTGGGGTAGTTCAGCCAGTTATTGCGGCACAGGCCAGTGATAGACCCGCCATGTTTTCATAGGCCTTATTGAGACTGGACAAGTTTACTAAGCTCTTTCTAGTTCACTTCAGTGGTACACCTACTAAGGACCCACGAGATTATCTTGACCGCTTCCATGAGGTGATACGGAATATGGGAATAGTTGAAAGCAACAAAGCCGATTTTGCTATATTTCAGATGACTGGTTCCTCCAAGAGGTTATGGAGAGATTATACATTTACTAGACCAACTAATTCGCCTGCACTTACCTGGGAGCAGTTCTCACAGCTATTTCTAGAGAAGTTTGTTCCAATTACACTAAGAGAGGAATACCGCAGGCAGTTTGAGCGTCACCAGCAGGGTAGTATGACTATTACTAGTATGAGACTCGATTTATGGACATAGCACGTCATGCCATCTTCTTTCTTCCTACTAAAAAAGAGGGAGTGAGGAAATTCATTGATGGACTCACTTATACTATCAGGCTTCATATTGCCAAGGAGACAGGGAGTGATATTTCCTTCCAGGAAACTGTGAATATTGCTAGGCAGATCGAGTTAGTTCGTGCTCAGGATAGAGGGCCAATGTCAGATAAGAGTCCCCGTCATTCCGGTAATTTCAGAGGCGCCTCATATGGAGACAAGGGTACTTATGGTAGGGGCCATCCTCGCAGGCCATTTTATTCAGAACTTCAGGCATCTCACGGTGCTTCAGGGAGTCACGGTCCTATTATGCCTTACTCTGGGAAGCCGACATTTAGTGCACATCTTGCTCCTATCAGTGCACCACCGCTCCAGAGTCACTACATCAGTTATCCGGCCCGTTCGGGTCAGCTTCAGCTCCAGCAACCATAACAACATGATAGGTGTTATGAGTGTGGGAACATTGGTCACATCGGGAGGTATTGCCTTAGGTTGTCGAGCAACAGATCTCAGCATGATTCTCATGCCATCATACCGGCACTAGTTGCTCCACCGCCCGCCCGACTAGCTAGAGGCAGGGTTCAGACAATTAGAGGTGGAGGTCAGGTTGTTAAAGGTGGAGGTCAGCCAGTTAGAGGTCGTCCTAGAGATGTAGCTCCGAGTGGTGGGGCCCAGCCCTGATTTTATGCTTTTCAGGCGAGGCCTGAGACTGATTCATCTGATGTCGTGATCACAGGTATTTTTCCAGTTTACCATAGAGATGCTTCAGTTCTATTTGACCTAGGATCTACTTATTCCTACGTGTCTTCCTATTTTTCTTCGTATCTGGTTGTGCCTCGTGATTCTCTAAGTGCTTCTGTGCGTGTGTCCACACCGGTGGGAGATTCTGTTGTGGTAGATCATGTCTATCGTTCGTGTGTAGTTACTATTAGGAGCCTTGAGACTAGCATAGATCTTCTACTTCTTGATATGGTAGATTATGATATTATCTTGGGAATGGATTGGTTATCACCTTATCATGTTGTATTAGATTGTCCTGCCAAAACGATGACATTAGCCATGCCAGGGTTACCTCGAATAGAGTAAAAAAGGACTCCTGGCCATTCCACCAGCAAGGTTACCACTTACGTGAAAGCTCGTCGTATGGTCGAGAAGGGGTGTCTAGCTTATTTGGCTTATATTCGTGATCCCAGTGCGGATGTTCCATCTATGGATTCAGTCCCAGGTTTCCGTGAGTTTCCATATGTATTTCCTTCATATTTGTTGGGGATGCCACCCGACAGAGATATTGACTTCTGTATCGATTTGGCTCCGGGCACCCAACCCATTTCTATTCCACCATATTGTATGGCTCCACCAGAGCTAAAGGAATTGAAGGAGCAGTTACAAGACTTATTTGACTTAGGATTCATTAGACCTAGCATATCGCCTTGGGGTGCGCCAGTGTTATTTGTAAAGAAGAAAAATGGTTCAATGCGAATGTGTATAGATTATCGGCAGTTGAACAAGGCTACTATCAAGAACAAGTATCCGTTGCCAAGAATTTATGAATTATTCTATCAGCTTCATGGTGCCAAGGTGTTTTCAAAGATCGATTTAAGGTCTTGTTACCATCAGTTAATGATTAGGGCATCTGATGTCCCTGATATAGCTTTTTGGACTCCGTATGGGCATTATGAATTCCTAGTGATGTCATTTGGGCTGACAAATGCCCCAGCAACATTTATAGATTTGATAAATTGAGTGTTCAAGCCCTATCTGGATTCTTTTGTGGTTGTGTTCATTGATGATATCCTTATTTACTCCAGCAGTCGAGAGAATCATGAACAACATCTTTGGATTGTGCTTCAGACTTTGAAGAATAGTCAGTTATATGCCAAATTTTCAAAATGCGAGTGTTGGTTAAACTCACTTGCCTTTTTGGGGCATGTTGTATCGCAGAAGATATAAAGGTGGATCCTAAGAAGATTGAGGCAGTTCAGAACTGGACTAGGCCTACTTCAGTAATAGAGATACAGAGTTTTCTAGGTTTGGAAGGTTATTATCACCGGTTCGTGGAAGGTTTTTCATCCATAGCAAACCCATTGACTAGACTGACCCAGAAAGGTGTTCCATTCAGATGGTCAGACGAGTGTGAGTTGAGCTTTCAGAAGCTTAAGACTGCTTTGACTACAGCGCCAGTATTGGTGTTACCCACAAGTTCAGGATCATACATGGTGTATTGTGATGCATCTCGTATTGGATCGGTGCAGTATTAATGCAAGATGGTAGGGTGATTGCATATGCGTCGCGGCAGATGAAAGTTCACGAGAAGAATTATCTTGTTCATGACTTAGAATTGGCAGCCATTGTTCATGCGCTGAAGATTTGACAACACTACCTTTATAGCATGTCATGTGAGGTATTCACGGATCATCGTAGTCTACAATATCTGTTTAAATAAAAAGATCTCAATTTGAGACAGAGAAGATGGTTGGAATTGTTGAAAGACTATGATATCACCATTTTGTATCACCTAGGGAAGGTCAATGTGGTGGCCAATGCTTTGAGTAGAAAGGCTGTAAGTATGGGTAGCCTTGCATGTATTCCAGTTGGTGAGAGGCCACTAGCTGCAGATGTTCAGAATTTGGCCAATCAGTTCGTGAGACTAGATGTTTCAGAGCCCAGTCGGGTTCTAGCTTGTATAGTCGCTCGGTCTTTTTTATATGAGCGCATCAGATAGCGACAATATGATGATCCTAATTTGCTTATCCTTAAGGAAACGGTGTGTCACAGTGGTGCCAAGCAGGTTGTTGTGGGAGATGATGGAGTTCTGCGGATGCAGGGTCATATTTGTGTTCCTAATGTGGATGGGTTTCGTGAATTAATTCTTGAAGAGGCCCACAGTTTCTGGTATTCTATTCATCCGGGTACCGCCACAATGTATCAAGATTTGCGGCAACATTATTGGTGGAGGAGAATGAAAAAGGATATAATTGCATATGTAGCCCAGTGTCTGAATTGTCAACAAGTAAAGTACGAACATTAGAGACCTGGTGGTTTACTTCAGAAGTTAAAAATTCCTAAGTGGAAGTGGGAGCGTATCACTATGGATTTTGTTGTTGGACTCTCACGAACTCAGAGAAAGTTTGACGCAGTATGGGTCAATGTGGACAGGTTGACAAAGTCAGCACATTTCATTCCAGTGGCAGTTACCTATTCTTCAGAGTGGTTAGCTGAAAATTACATTCGTGAGATTGTCCGCCTTCACGGTGTACCCATATCTATTATTTCAGATCGAGGTATACAGTTCACCTCGCACTTCTAGAGGGTTATACAACATGAGTTAGGCATGCGGGTTGAGTTGAGTACAATATTTCATCCCTAGACAGACGGACAGTCCGAGCGCACTATTCAGATATTGGAAGATATGCTCAGTGCTTATGTTATAGATTTTGGAGGTTCTTGCGATCAGTTCTTGCCACTTGCGGAGTTTGCCTATAATAACAGCTACCAGTCGAGAATTCAGATGGCTCCGTATGAAGCATTATATATGAGGCGATGTCGTTCGCCAGTTGGCTGGTTTGAACTGGGAGAGGCTCGGTTGTTGGGTACTGATTTGGTACAGGATGCCTTAGATAAGGTCAAGATTATTCAGGATCGACTTCTCACAGCTCAATCTAGGAAAAAGAGTTATGCCGACCATAAAGTTTGTGATATTGTATTCATGGTTAGAGAAAGAGTATTGCTCCGGGTTTCACCTATGAAAGGTGTAATGAGATTCAGAAAGAAGGGCAAGTTGAGCCCTAGGTATATTGGACCCTTTGAAAATCTTGAAATGGTGGATGAAGTAGCCTACAGGCTTGCATTGCCACCTAGTTTATCAGTAATTCATCTGGTGTTACATGTGTCTATGCTCCGAAAATATCATGGTGATCTGTCCCATGTATTAGATTTTAGCTCAGTCCAATTGGACAAGGATTTAACTTATGAGGAGGAGTCGGTAGCTATTCTAGCCCGGCAGGTCCGACAGTTGAGGTCTAAGAGTTATCCTTCAGTTCGGGTGCAATGGAGAGGTCATTCGATTGAGGCAGCTACCTGGGAGTCCGAGTCGGACATGCGGAGTAGATATCCACACTTTTTCACCAGCCCAGGTACTTTTCTAATTTCGTTCGAGGACGAACGTTTGTTTTAGAGGTGGAGAATATGATGACCTGATAGGTCATCTTTAAATTTAAAATTCATTTCTGTGTTTTATGAACTAGAATTGCACTATTCATCATTCCCCGACTTGCGTGAGTAGTGCGTATAATATTTCGAAAAGTTTTTATAAGAAAAATTGATTAAAATGTGAAATAGAGCTTTAAAACTCATTTGAGTTGACTTCGGTCAACATTTTGAGCAAACGGACCCGGATCAGTATTTTGACAGTTCTGATAGGTCTATATTGTGATTTGGGAATTGGGTGTATGCCCGGAATCGAATTCAGAGGTCCCTAACTCAAATTATCACCATTTAACGGAAACTAGAAATCTAAAGGCTAAAGATTTTCAAAGTTTGAACGCGGAGTTGACTTTATTGATATCGAACTCGGATTGAGATTCCGAAAATTGGAATAGCTCCGCTACGTCATTTTATAATTTGTATATCAAATTTGAAGTCATTCCGAATTCATTTAATATGTTTCGGCAAGAGTTTTGTAAATTGAAAAGTTTGAAACTCATAAGTCTAAATCGAGGTGTGAATTATTATTTCGATATTGTTTGACGTGATTTGAGACCTCTAGTAGGTCCGCGTTATGTTATGGGACTGGTTGGTATATTTGAACGAGGTCCCGAGTGGCTTGAGTGAGTTTCGGGGTGAGTTTTGAACGAGTTTGGGCATTTCGATACTATAATGATGTTTTGGGATAGTTGAAGTGCGGAGTGGACATTTTAGAGTGCGGATGTGCGGCCGCAAACTCCCAAAGTGCGGAGGCAGTAGTAATTGTGCGGACCGCAGTTGAAATTGTGCTGTCCGCAGTTGAAATTGTGCGGTCCGCAGAATTTCTCTCGCGGCCGCAGAAAGGAGATTTTCAAGTTCGCTGGTCCGACTTCAGAAGCTTATATCTTTTAATCTACAAAGAATTAGGAGATGATTCAAAAATAAAAGTTTTAGTCCTTTGAGTCTAGTTTCCATAAAGGTTTATCATTAATCATTTAGACATACAGAAAGTTATGGTCAGTTTACTAAAACCTGGCAGCGCAGTCACACTGAAGTGCGGCCGCACAATTTGGACCGCGGCCGCGGGGCTTGAAAATGTGCGGACCGCAATAAAAATGTGCGGTCAGCACAATGGGGATCAGATTTTGTACCATATAAACGAGGGTTTCATCTTATTTTTTATTTTTGGACCTAGAGAGTTCGGTTTGTGGTGATTTTTCGTGGGTTTTTCAAGAAATTCATGAGGGTACGTGATTCTAACTGGATTTGGTTAATATACATGAATATATCATTGTTTTCATCATTCAATTAACATTTTGAGTGGAAATTTGGGAAAAACTATAATTTTAGGATTCGAAGGGCAATCCGATGTCGGAATTCGATAATTTTTACATGGTTGACCTCGTATCGGAACGGGTGTTCGAATTTCATGATTTTTCGTCGGGTTCTGAAAAGTGGGTCCCACGTTGACTTTTGGATGACGTTTCTGAAAATGTCTCTTTCGAATTGTGAATAATTTCTAACGCTCAAATTGAATTGTTGGTAAATAATTTGCTAGGTTTGATTGGTTTGGAGAACAATTCGAAAGGAAAAGCTGTGTTCGAGTGATCATTTGAAATTGCAAAATAAGGTAAGTGTCGTGGTTAACCTTAACTTGAGGGAATAGAACCCTTGAATTATTTTTTACGTGAATTTCATGTGTAACGATGTATAGGCAAGGTGAAGAGTGCATATATGTCGTCAAATTGATTGTTCTCATATTTATCTAGAAATCATAAATTATTTTCTTTATCATGACTTAATTATTATATTAATTATTTCTTTCATATTCCTCGCCAAATATTAAGTCTTGAATTCATGCTATAATTGTTACATGCTTATTTGACTTATGTGACTTAATTGTTACTTGACATTTAGTATATTAGATATTAAATTGCCTATTTTCTCCCTGATTTCCACAATTAATTGCTACTTGTCATTACTTGTTTCCTAAATAATTTATAAATATTGTATGCTTTGTTGCCTAATAATTTCTTATCGAATGTGGTATTTATTGGAGTATTTTTATTACATTCAAGAGTTGTTAAATTATATTGTTGGAGCGGATTGCACGCCGCAACAGAGATAAAAATAAATATATTGGGGGATCGGGTTGCACGCCGCAACGGATTATATTTTAAGTTATATGGTTGGAGCGGGTTGCATGCCGCAATAGAATTTAATTGAAGGATTATATTGGGGGAATGGGTTGCATGTCGCAACAGAATGAGAAAAGAAATAATTGGTTGTGACTGCTGAAATAACTTCAATTATTGATATGATTGACTGGTCTTACTTCTATTCATGTTACTATTATTATTATTATGTACAGGTTAATGTAAGCAACTTGCCTTAGCCTCGTTACTACTTTGTCGAAGTTAGGCTCGGCACTTACAGAGTATATGGGATCGGTTGTACTCATACTACACTCTACACTTCTTATGCATATACCAGAGTTAGTCCTAATGGCGTGCTGTAGATTTGCTCGGATTCAACTATCATAGGAGACTTGAGGTATACCTGCACGAAGTTCGCAACTCTGAAGTCCCATTCTACTTTATTTTAGTTGTGTGCTTTCTTTTAGACATCTTTATTTTTATTCACACCCTTGTTTGTATTATTCTAGAAGCTCGTATACCTGTGACTCCAGTTTTGGGTTGATATTTAGACAGCGTTATTATTTTGGATTGTTCAATTTAATTTAGAATTTTTTTCCAGTTGTTTGGTTTCTTTATTAATTAATTAAAATAGATTGTTAAAAATGGTTTAAATAATTCTAACGTTGGCTTGCCTAGCAAGTAAAATGTTAGGCGCCATCACGGTCCCGAAGGTAGAAATTTCGGGTCGTGACAGTATTGTAGTCCAAAAAAATAAGTTATTACAGTTATGTCCTTTCCCTATGAGTTCTTCTGTTTAATATTTTAGGGCTATTTTGGTCTATCAATATTGTATTCGTGCTATAATATATAGGCTCTCCTTTTCTAAAAATTAGTGATAGAATTTTTTAAGAAGTATATCCTAAAAGTAATAGGATTACATGACTAAAAATATGTATCTATCCCGAAAGTAATTATACTAAAAGGAAACCTAATGTGTTCGTAAAGGTATTAGGTTTACATGATAATATGTAGTATTATATGTCTATGCCCGAAATTAATTATACTAATAGTATTCCTAAATGTAATCATGTAGGATTCCTAATATGTAGTATTATATCCTAAAACTAATAGGATTACAAGGCTAATATCTAGAATTCCAGATATGTCCTTTTTATTGTGAGTTATTATGTTTAATATTATAAGGTTATTTTTATAAAACGACATTGTATTCATTATTTTATAATAATATAGATAGATATAGATATAGGTATAGATAATCCCACCTCTAGCTACACATAAATAATTGACTATTACCAAAAAATAATTTCACCAATGGAAATTCTAATGTCTCGATAGACTTTTTTTTTAAAGTCTGTTCCAAAAACTTGAATTCTATCTTTATACAAAAAATTATTATCTTCTAATAATTCAAATTTCTAAAAAACTAATATTTCTAGCATATTATATTACTTCCAATTATAAGTGATATTTCAATAATCTTTATTTCATCTGACAAATAAATATAGATGGCCTAGGAGTTACATGTAGGGGCGGCCCAACGGATTTTGTGGCCTAAAGCCGAAGGGCCTTAACTTCTTCTTTTTTTTAAAAAATTATTATTTTTTTATTCGAAATCTATTTTTCTTGTTTTTTTTTTTTTTAAGATTCAAATTTATTAATAATTTTTTTATAGTCAATATTTCTTAATAAGTCTTCTCAATTGACAATATAGCTAAACTATTTAACCTCTCTTGAGACAGTGTTGATCTTAAGGTAAAATTTTATCAAATTTAATTTTGAAAAATTTCTTTTCGCCAAATCAACGGTAACATGAGTTATTAACATTATTCTATAAGAAATATAAACATTTGGAAAAAAAATATTTTTTTATTTGATTGAGTATATCAATTAAATTGTTATCTTCTAATTGTACTATTTTTCTTAACACTTTTAATTCAGAAAATAAATCTAAACCATCAATATCAGATTGATCATTATCTTTAAGGAACATTCAAGATTAAGACAATATATTTTTAAATTTTTATCATCTAGTGATATTAGTATTTTACGCTAAGAGAAAACCACAAATATTTTCATATGTTTCAAATTGTTCAAATTTATTTTGAAGTGAAAAAATAGCCTTGTCTACTATGTATAAAAAGTAATCAACTCTAAAGGACACTTCAAGAGATTTTGAAATTTCATTATCAACATTATCATCAAATAGTTTCTTCCTATACATCACACATTTCTTACGAAATTCGAATTCGATATTCATTTTAAATGTAATTTGCTTGGCAGAAATCATAACAGTTGCAAATCTTTCTTATCTATATTTGTTAAAGAAGGAAATCAAACTTGTTCACAGACATAACTTTTTTAAAAACTTATATATAGCCTATTAGCTGTAACAAAAAACGGGAGCCCCCATACAGATACGGATCCAGAATTTCAAGAGGATGGGTGCGCTATTATAAAGAGGTGGATCTGGAATTCTCATTTGATGGGTTTAATTTTAGTCCCTTAATCTGAACCTACTACACTTTTAAAATTATAGGTTCAAAATTATACCTTTTGAAATTTTATTGTTTTCACATATATATTTATACTCAACGTCGAAAACAAGATCGTCCGGAGTGAGTTTTGAACCGCTAATGTTACTTGTAGAGGTGCATCCAATAATTATTGTACCATAGGAGTCCTTGAGTATGGGTGGATACACACACATATATTTATATAATTTTTAAGAAATATAACATTGTTATACATAATTTAGAGAAAAAAGAATAGATTCACAAAAATGTAGGGCATAAAACAATTGATTTGCGTGCTTCAAGAGGGACCGCTCTGATTATAGAGTGGCTGATAGATCATATCCTCGATAGTACTATAGCATCGACGAAAAAATTAGGTGTACAAGTACAACACGTTGGACAAATAAAATTCTAATAAAATAAATTGTAACAAACGGATGTTAACGATATTTTTTTGTGTTAAATAATTCAAATTTTAACATGATCAAGTAATATTCAATATGTCTCTGAATAATATTAAATTATAGCAGAGATAAACAGTACTTAAAGAATTATGTCGGGCACTTGAACAATTTAGCTCACGTTTGGCCATAAGTTTTTTTCACTTTTTTTAAAAATAATTTCAAAGGATTGTTTGTTTATCAAAGTGACTAGTTTTTGGGTAGTTTTTTAAGATTTATTTTTCAAGTTTCAAAAAGGGATTTAGACTAGTTTCAAGTTTTTGAAAATTTTTAATCGCAAAACTTGAACTTATTTTTAAATAAAATATATGTTCAAACATAATTTTAACGGCCAAAAATATTATTTTACTTTATTTTTAAAAATTATTTTTTAAGTTTGAACCAAATTTATGTCCAAACTAACTTAGATTGACTGATTGCCAAATTAAGCAGAAGTCCATCTGAATGAAGTAGATAACTTTGATGATGTGTTACACATCTCAATTGGGATAGTGCACGTGGATTGATCATCTTACTAGGAAAAGATCATTTGTTCTGATCCTTTTCGCTGAAGAAAAAGAGAGATCATTATCATTTTAAAAAGCCCAACAATTATTAAACATGAGTTTGGTGAGATGAGTAGAAAATGGAATGGCAAGACAACTATTAGAAACAAGTTTATACTTTATTATCGTATCAAATACAAGATATATAATACCAACATTATATATCAAACTTGCTTTTACATTTTATCAAAAATCATTTTAATATTTAAAGTTATTATTATAAATAGTACAATTTTACCAAATTCATAGAAATATTTTCCTCTTAATATCATGAATATGTCAAATTGTATCAATTTAACCGGACAAAGAAATAACTAGATTTCATGAAAAGAAAAAAGAAAAATAATACTCTCTCAATTTCAATTTATGTGACTCTGTTTCGGTACGAAGTTTTAATTTCAATTTGTGACTTCCAAAACTTTTAATTTGAAACATATAATCAAATCTATGTGACTTTAAAAGTGCTTATTAATAAAATACATATTTAAAGTAAAATAGTATTCATATATATATATATATATATATATATATATATATATATATATATATATATATATATATATATATATATATATATATATTTAATAATAAAATACTATCAAATGACGAAAACTGTTGTAGATCCCCCAGATTACTAGATCAGTAATCTTCGTAGGAGTTACTTGTAAAAGTTGGACACTGTGTTTTTTTTTTGTCTTTTTCTGAGTATAATAATAATATAGTGCAAAAATAATTGAAAAAATGACCAAATATGCTCATCTGCTTTCGAATATTGTCTACATTTAACCTCCATTATATTATCTGGCAAATATACTTCTACCATTATACTATATGGCCAAATTTATCATTATCATCAACAAACATTTAAAAATTACCCTTTGATGTGTTAAGTAATTCAAAATCTCCCAAATTTCTTTTATTTAAATCACTTATTGTTCTTCTTGTTCCACTATTTTCAGAAATTACTATTGATGTGAATGCTAAAGTTATTAGACTATACAAATTATTCATGAATATTTTTAATTACCAATGCACCCACTTTTCTTCTTGTAATTGGTTTAATTTTTTTTTTCCAACCATATACTGTAGAATTCGGTGGGTCTATTTATTATGAATTATATGTAGCTAATCATCATGTATGTACATGTATTATATTCAAATATATTTTGTCATTATCTGATTAATATAGAGTTCGATCGACTAGCTTAAGAGTGCACAATATGTAGGCATTGATTAAAGTAAAATTGAATTCGACAATGTAAAGTCTCCGAGTAAGTTCAGTTTAAATATGTATTTAAAGTAAAATAGTTTTCGAATATAGAATATAATATATATATTTTTTAAAATAATAAAATACTATCACATGACTAGAACTGTTGTAGATCCCCCAGATTACTAGATTAGCAATCTTCGTAGGAGTTACTTGTAAAAGTTGGATACTGTGTTTCTTTTTGATCTTTGCTTGTCCTTTTCTGAGTATAATAATATAGTGCAAAAATAATCGGGAAAAAGACCAAATATACGGTCAACTTTCGAACATTATCTACATTTAACATTTATTATACTATCCGATCAAATTTATTTCTGGCCAAATTTATCTTTATCATCAACAAACATTTAAAAATTACCCTTTGATATGTTAAGTAATTCAAAATCTCTTAAATTTCTTTTATTTAAATCACTTGTTATTCTTTTTGCTCTACTATTTTCAGGAATTACTATTGATGTAAATGCTATAATTATTAGACTATATAAATTATTCATGAATATTTTTAATTATCAATGCACCCACTTTTCTTCTTGCAATAATGGATTTGCGATTGGTTTAATTTTTTTTTCCAATCATATATACACTGTAGAATTTAGTGGGTCTATTTATTGTGAATTATATTTAGCTAATCATCATGTATGTACATGTATTATATTCAAATATATTTTGTCAATTTCTGGTTAGTATAGAGTTCGATCACTAATACTTGCAAAGTTCCCATATATTTGGTGCAACGAATTCATTAAAATTGAGATGTTGTAAATACTTTTAGAATTTAGACAAGCTACCTAATTTAAAATTTTCAAATAACTATACTTTGTTTATTAATATTTGTATTATTTTTAAAAAAATTTTCTTATTTTTTTTTTCTAATTCAAATAGCAGGTAAATACCAATTATTTTAAAAATAGTGGACCAAGATGCATAATTAATAAATTAAAATGATTTAAGAGGTTCTGGGTCTCTCACGGATCGAGGGGTGACTTTTAAAAATTTATTGCCCGATAATATAATGATAGGGATAAATTTGGTCAAATAGTATAAAAGAGTTTGTAACATATACAATATCTAGCCCTTTTCGTTTTTGAAGCAAAATCATGTTCAAAAAGTTTCTGAAAAATCCACAATAAAATTTACTCCATTACTGTAACTTGTTTTAATTTTGTCAACGCAATAAAGTGTAGACAGACACCAAATGTTTATATTCAGCAGCACAGAATAGTTGTACTTGTCCACATTGTCTCACTTTCTTGATTTGCTGACCCAAAAAATAGTTGAACCCCACAAACACAATCTCCGCTAATTCCCATTACTATGATTTGTCGGAAGATTAATCAGGGTAAGCTCCGGAATTCCGTCCGGCAGAGTATTTGCCGGTGGTTTCAGTCTTCTGTTGCACCGGTGGCAGCTCCGGTGACACCTGTTAGTACTGTATGCAGTGGCAAGAAAATTCAGTCTGAACTTCATTTCTTTGGAAACTATACGACGCCGTATTGCTCATTTAGTAAGGTGACAATTTAGTTTGCTTTTGTTTTATCTTTTTTTATTTTTATTTTATTTAAGGTAAGTGAGTGTGTTCATAAGCTTTTTACCATTATTTGTATGTCAGAGTACTTTGCTTTAGTGGTGGATTCTGAGTGATGTGTGTGCACTTTTGTTTGAACTTGTCAAACTGAATATTCAAAAGGGTAATTTTCCAGTGCCTTTTTGTTTTTTAGTTTGTTCCCTCAACCCCCTTTTCCTCATATGGAGATGTGGGAATATCAAAATTTTTGACTATGATGATAAAGCTACATGAATTAAGTAAATTGGAAATATTACTGGCCTTAGAGAAATGCTGCAACCTTATATAGGATTGTAGATTTTGATGTGGCTGTAATCTGGCATTTTTAACCTTCCCCCGACCCTGCGGAACGCGGGATGCTTTGTGCATCGGGCTGCCCTTTATCTATTCAAGTAATAGGCAGAATTGAAATTTGTGTAGATTAGTTTCTAAAGTTGGTGTTTCTTTTCATCCAGTGGTGTTAAGATTAAGGATCATCAGTAGCATTTTGGTCAGATCATGGAATTTGTTCCCTCATTTAATGTTCACTTGTTCTATTTCTGCAACATGTTCTGTCTGTTGTGCATCAGTTCCTTTTGAACCTATCAAAAGTTCTTGATGCAGGTTTTATGCAATAGTTTTTGAGAAGTTATTTTCTCTGTAGGTTAGCAAAACTCTGGTTCTGTTGTTTTTACCTATTGTTTATGCCAGTATTTTTTTTGCAGTCGAATGTTTCGTTTATTCCGAGAGGGTGTAGTTTTTCAACTCAAGCTGCATTGGATCTTTCTACTGGTGGAGTAATTGATGTACCTTTGGCGCAAACTGGTGAAGGCATTGCTGAATGTGAACTTCTCAAATGGTTTGTTCAGGAGGTTAGTGAATGTCTCTTGTTAATATAATAGGGTATTTCACACCATACTTTTTCTCCTTTAGTAAATGATTTTCAGCTATGTTACTAAAAACATGCAATTGGACTCCCAACTGCTTGGCTTGATTTAAAATTTAAACTTGATGTGAGGAATTTGAAGCCAATTATACCTTGAAGTAGAATTTACATACATCTCTAGGCCCATACTCGTTTAACAAACTGCAATTGATGTTTAGCTCCTCATGATTTTGGCCATTGCCCTGTTGGTCCTTGTAATCTTCTCTTATTAGAAGTTAGCAAGTACTACCCACTGTTTTCATTTGCGATTTGGTCATACAAGTTAGTATATGCTGGATTCTTGTTTAAAAGAATTCTCTTAGGTTTTAATGCTCTGCCCATTTTTTTTAATCTATAATTTTGTGGGATGAGTTAAGTATGTTGGGTTCTTGTTTTAAGAGATTTCGATACTCCTCTATTCACTTATCGATCAGGATTTCAACAGCATAGTATTCCAGCATAAAAACATCTGTTTTTGTATGCAAAAATGACTTGGGAGTACCTGCTTCTTCCCCCTCCTGTCTCTCTGCCTTTTATCGCTTCTCCTATCTCCTCTTGTTGGATTGCTGACTTTGTGCTGATTAGTTCATAATTACTAGTCTATAAAGCATTTTATATAATACATTCCGATGATTTTCTTTTTTTGTTTTTGGGCAGGGGGACCAGGTTGAAGAATTTCAACCTCTTTGTGAAGTTCAGAGTGACAAGGCAACAATTGAAATAACAAGTCGTTACAAAGGAAAAATTTCTCATATTGTTCATGTTCCCGGCAGCATTGTAAAGGTACAACACACATAATGTGTTCACTGTGTACCAACCACACTGAAATTCTTCTGGTATTTAATCTTTCTGCCTTGAGGATTTGGTTGTTTAACTGCACTTTAATGATGAGATCAGGAAGTAGTTGGAGATGTTAATCTCATAGTGGGAATTTCATGACCAAATTCTGTTTTTACACTTTCAAATAGTTTTTTTTAAAAAAGAATGATAACTTCCATCCAGTTTGAAGATATCCTCAAATGTTTGAGCAAAGAAGATGGAGAATAGGCTCACTTTTAAAAGATCAGCTACATAGAAAACTACTTTTTATGTGTGGTGTGCTTTTGGAACTATGCTTGTAAGAAAAATTGAGCAAACATGTCGTTCATAAGAAGAAATGAGCCCTTTTTGCATTATATCATCTTCTCTACCAAATTTTGTAGGTTGGGGAAACACTTTTGAAGATTGCCGTTGATGAAATTCCTGAGCCTACTGAGACTTCTGATGCTTCAGAAAAGATGACATCACTGGACTCTGATTTTATTGGCTCAAGTGATATCAGCTCCGTGCCTGAAAAATCCAAGATTGATGGAGTGTCATCTACACCTGCTGTCCGCAATCTTGCAAAGCAGTATGGTTTAGACATAAATGATGTGCCTGGAACTGGTAAAGATGGAAGGATACTTAAAGAGGATGTTACAAATTATGCAATGCAAAAAGGACTAATTAATGAAGCACTAGCATGTGCACAACAAAAACATTCAGAGGTTTCATCTCTCATTGGAGCGGGATATGAAGATAAGACACTTCAGCTAAGGTTAGTTACTACCATAAAGAGAACTCAAACTCACTAGCTCACTATACTGTTTCATACGTTACTCGAAACTTCTGAATGCAGATGGGGCATAGTTTTTCATTAGTTAGAAACATTCTTTTTTGTTGATAGAAAGCGTGTTCTTCGAACAAGTTTCTTCTAGTGTGTTGTAAAATGCACGGACAATTTGTGCCGGAAAAATTGAGATTGATATTCCTTTACTAGGGAGGTATTGCATTCTATTTTCTACTCACAGTTTGCTATTGGCTCCTAAACTCTACAGGGGATATCAGCGTTCCATGGTTAAGTCAATGACATTAGCTGCGAAAATTCCACATTTTTATTATGTAGAAGAGATGAAATGTGATGCAGTTGTGGAGCTGAAAAAATCATTCCAGAATGAGAATTCTGATCCGGAGATCAAGCACACTTTCCTTCCGGTCCTGATAAAATCACTATCAATGGCTTTAACTACTCATCCCATGCTAAATAGTCGCTTCAATGAGGAATCCTATGAGGTCATCCTAAAAGGTATATCAAATGCAAAATTCTGAATTTCCGATTTCAAATGTTCCCGTGCTCATAGACGTAGTAAAAATAGCTCGCTTTACATGATTTTGCATTATAAGCTGCTACAATATTTTCTTTTCGTCATTCACGCATTCTTCGTCCCTATTAATGATAATTTTTTCTTTCCATGATCTAGGGTCCCACAACATTGGAATAGCAATGGCTACTCCAAATGGTTTGGTTGTTCCAAACATAAAAAATGTTCAGTCTCTCTCAATCTTGGAGGTCAGTTGGCATCTGTTACCCCAGTAACTTCAAGTTTTGCCATAGTCTACTCTGTACTGAATTGACATTTCTATATATTCTTTTTTCCCCTCATATAATTACATCTCTACATCACTTGTTATAGTCTATTAAGCGCATTTTTTTAATTAAATCCTAGTTTGACATGACAATATTAAGACACTGTTAAGAGGAGCATCTGACATATTTAAACTTGAGTGGAGGAAGATATTGGAGGCTGAAATTATTAATAAAAAAGGTTTAAGAAGTGTAGAAGTTCCCGGTTATTCTGTGGATTCTTCTGTTCGCGTATTACTTTAATGTCGTATGATGTGGGTACAGCCTTATCCTTTATGAGTGTGTAAATTATTATAGAAAATCAAGAAATAGAAAGAATGTTTAGTTTGGGCTGAACAATATAGAGAAGTTGTTAAGAGATATTTTGGAGGAATTGATAAAGGAGGATCTGATGGCAGTAAGCGTGGCCAGTTTATTTGTACTTTTATGTATTATCCTTGAATCAATTTGGTTTTACGTGTTCAAAATTGCAATTCCTCTCATTTGAGTGTTTAAGCCAGAGAATAAGGTTACGATTAGACATTTTGGTCCTGGTGGAAATTTTGCTCAGCTCAAAATGCAAAAGGTTACAATTCCTCTGTGTGCATTTTCTGTACTGTCTTACCATAGTGCGAAAGGAGGTTGAGAAGACTTTTGGCTATGTAATCTCAAAACATGACTTTTCCCTCTCTACCTCCCCTTCCCCCCTCCCCTCAGTGATGAGTACTATTTCTCATAGTCCAAGATCAGTTCCTTTTTTTCTTTTCTGTGTATGTATACACTACTAAATGCATGTCTTTGCTTCCTTTTGAGCGGAGTTGTTAACTGGATATATTTTTGTGCTACAGATAACAAAGGAGCTATCACGGCTACAGAAGTTGGCTAAGATAAACAAGCTTAGCCCTGATGATATATCAGGGTCAACTATTACTCTAAGCAATATTGGAGGAATTGGTGGAAAGTTTGGTTCCCCGCTTATAAATTCACCTGAAGTTGCCATCATAGGAATAGGACGGATTCAGAAAATTGCACAGTTTACTGAAGATGGGGATGTGTATCCTGCATCAATCATGACGGTATGTTAATTGTCGTGCAATGCATCAAAACGAGACGTTTTCGTTTCAGTATCTCATATGGGATGTTTCCGTTTTTTCAGATAAATATAGGTGCAGATCATAGAGTTCTTGATGGAGCAACTGTTGCAAGGTTCTGCAATGACTGGAAAAAATTTGTGGAAAAGCCAGACCTCCTGCTGTTGCATACAAGATGAATTCTCGTCTCCGGAAGTTGATCGGAAAGAATGTAAGTCTAGTCTAAGCTAAAGGCTCATATTGTTGGTGCCTTCCTTCTCATTGTTGGTGCAAAGATCAATTGGAGCTTATAGGTGTCCTGAAAGATAGAATCACTAATCTAATAAACCATAGTGTTAGCATTCAATGCAACCAAGTTATTCTCTATATAGCTTTTGCAACATTTCCCACATTTCTAATTTTTTGTTTTCATTTGTGGTAGTCAGCTTCCTCTTCTATAAAAATGTTATAGACCTGCAAACATTGTTCAAGTTCAAGGAAAGTTTCTTACTAGTAAATCCGTTGCATAAGAGGGACATGTCATTGTTGAAAAGAATGCTCTTGGGAAAAAAAAAACGGGGCGTAAAAAACAGTTGTTAGATTTCACTAAAAAGTATTCTACTCTCAACGTAATAATGTTAAAGAGGCATGGTTATTGTTTGAAGTGGATTTTGGCTCTTTCAGCTTGACTACGACTGATTCTGAGTTCTTAGTAGCCAGACAACTTGTGGGAGTGTGTTCAATTGAGAACTTGGCAGGGGCAAAATGCGCAAACCATATACTTCAGGGTTGGCTAAGGGTCAAAAGTTTTAAAAGAGCCAGAGTAAAAACGAAAGAGCGAGCTATTAACTTGTGTATATTGCAAAGTTCTTTAAGTTGTAGACAAGAATGGATCAAGTAGATCTTTTAGTTTTTGTTTTAGCTGTTTTTCCCATTTGGCTTTGAATTAGCAAAGCATCCCAAGAGTCTCTTTAACTTTTCCCTTAACTTGAATGTTAACAAAGGTTAGTAACCTCTCCATGGAGTATATAAGAATTTGGGTAGACAAGCAATATATGAAATTACTTTTAAAGAAATCAGTTAAGAGAAATTTAGAAGGGGAGTTTTGGAGCAACACTAGAGTTCTTTCCGTGTGACCTATAGGTCACGGGTTCGAGTTGTGTAATCAGCCACTGGTGCTTACATTAGACTAGACTGCCTACATCACACCCCCTTGGGGTGCAACCTTTCCTCGGATCCTGCGTAAATGGAAGATGCTTCGTACACCGGGCTGTCCTTTTTTTAAGTCGAGAAATTTAGACACTTTTGGAAGGGTATTTCAGGTATCAAAAGGTTCATCACTTTAACATAGCTATGTCCTTAAAACATTTACACATTCACTAGAGGGCTTAAGCAATCAAATGAGAAAATAAGACACTTGAGAGAGTGTCAGCAACATCAACAGATATAAGTCACATCCAATCCAAAGCAGTACTAAACACATGATGATATAATAACTACTGAACTTAGCTTTACAGTCTATCTTTAATCAGAACTTTATGATCAGATGGGTCCAAGGTGATCACTCTCCAAGCTCACAAGTGCTAGTAATTCCTTCCCCTCCTCCTTATACTCTGTTCCAATCACAATGCAACGCACTACAGTACCTTTCTCAATTCTTGACATCTTCTCATTCATAAATATGGGATTTTCTCCTTGCACATACTTATAATCCGACATCATCTTATTAGATAGGTATATATTATCAACGGGGCCACATTTCAAAAAGACGCCGTGCTTCAAGATCTTATGAACAACCCCTTCCAAGATCTCTCCGCGAAACATCTTGAAAGTAATGCAGCTGAATTCCACAGGGAAAAGCACATCACCAGCCATCTGTTCTCGAACTTTTCCTTCTCCAATCTTCTCCAGTGCAGTGACTGCTAAAAAGTAACCAAGATTCTTTGAGGCCTTCTTGGAAGCAAAGTCTTTCAAAAGGCGAATGACAATCACCTTCTGAAGTGTTAAACCTTCAACGTCAAGGTTCTCAGCAGGGATTATTACGTTCCATGATAAGCGAGATTTCAGAAACATTTTCAAATGACCTGTCACAAATCAAAACATATTGAGCAATGGTCAATGAAGATATGGGGCTACGCTCACTTCGTATACATCCTAAGAATAAACAACAACAACAACAACAACAACAACAGACTCAGTATAGTCCCACAAATGGGGTTCTTACTCCTAACTTGATTAGAGTTATGCAGGTATTAGTTATACATGTATTAGTTATGCATGAATAAATAATAATTATGCAGGTATTAGTTATATATGGATTAGTTACGCATGGATTAATTTTTTTGAATATTTGGTTTGTTGTATTAGAAATTGATATACATTATATAAATTTTAAAGTAAAATACTTATTTACTGATTTTGTCGCTAATAGGTTGAGAAGAGGAAGAGCCTAGCGGTGAGGCATCAGTATCTCCATGCTTGTTCTCCAAAGGGTTTGATACAAATCAATCTATAGAAGGAAACCTTTATGTGTAAAATGATAGGGGTAAATTTGTCATTTCAATATTTTATCCATGTATTACTAATACATATATTAGTTATTCCATCTTCTACCCCGCATAAAATAATACACAGACTGACTCATAACTTATACATGTATTATTTATGTAGAATTATAAAATGACAACCAAACATGGTATTAGTTATGCTGGATTTTGTACAAAATAACTAATGGCTACCAAACACTGTAAGTTATGTTGCCCCCAATACATGGATAACTTTTCTCCTAACCAGCTACTAAACGACCACGAAGTGTATAAGGTAGGAGGCACAAAGAGGATAGAAGAGGGAGATAAACATAAACCATAATATATAGTCATATTCTGAAAGACTCCATTCTTATAAGTTATAAGATAATATTACAAAGGGTGCTTTTATAGGTGCTAATAGTCTTTAAACATATTTCTTCAGACCTCTTTCATGGTGCTATGAACCTAGCCACATTGATAATATAGAAATCATACCTAAATAATGCAAAATCATGCACCTAAGATAACTAAAAGACATATGAATCTAGACATTTGAACATTTAAGCTTACTATTCCCAACAAATGCAGCAATCAGCTATTGCAACTGCTACCATCCCTTCATCTCTAATAAGAGTATTTCAACCATTTTCTTTTCTGAAGATAATAATTCAAAATGAATATCAGAAATAATAGCAACCTTTTTTCAGCTAAACAAATATATTTCGGTCATTAACATAAGTGAAACATGTGTAATCGTGGAAAGAGGGGGATTCGAACCCTCAGTAAAAAGTAAAAACAAAAGCGTATGTGTAGCAATTAGAGGTGTACATGGACCGGGTTGGTTCGGTTTTTATCAAAACCGAACCAAACCAACTATATCGGTTTGGATTGGTTCGGTTTTGTCGGGGTTTTCGGGTTTTTTTGTTACTTAAATATTATTTTAATCTTATTTTGTTAAATTTTCGATAAGTAAATATATGTTTAGTAAAAATATTAAAAAATGACAAATATATTATCTATTAAAATATTCTTATGGGAGAATTTTCTTAGTAACACATAATAGTTATTTTTTTAGTCATCGGACAATAATGTTTTGTTGATGTACACTTTCAAGGTTAACCAAATTTAGTAATTAAATATAAAAATCAATATGATACCTAAATAATAATAGTCACTTCACATTCGAAAAAGATATAAGAATTTAATAGATCTTAACATATGATATGAATATGGAAGAACAAAGAGATTGACGCATTTCAGTAATACTGGATGAGAAAGTGATCATATAACCCATTATTTAAGGTTAATAAATATGGAGCACTTCATATACTATTAAATATTATATCCCGCATGAGAATCCCCAATATTTCTAGATATTTTTTAAAGAAAATTCTATATAAAATCGTAAAAGTATATACAAAAAGTATATATTTATATGTCGGTTTGGTTCGGGTTTTTTTACTTAATACCAAATCAAATCAAATCAAACCTAATTGAGTTTTTTAATCGGTTTGGTTTGACTTTTCGGTTTGGTGTGGTTTTCCGGTTCAGTTTGTACACCGTAATAGCAATTCAAAAGGTTAGTATAAAAACATAGTTATAATAGCAATTCCAAAGGTTAGTATAAAAACATAGTTATAACAGCGAAAACAATACCTTCCCATCCTTCTCCCTACGCTTATCATGTTGAAAGCAGCTCAACTTTGAATTTATCAAATGCCCTTATTTTAATTAGCTTCCTAAATTAGTAACATTTTCCGCAATTCAATCAAAGTAAGTGCGTCTGGTATGAAGGAAAACACTCTCCAGCACCAAAAGGTATTAGGCTAATGATCAATAAATTAGGTTGAGAATCATAAGGTCTCAGGTTTAGATTGCGGGACAAAAAACATTAGGTGTAATTTCTTTCCATCTGTCCAAGTTTTGGTGGACAGAGTTACCTAGTACTTGTGTTGATAGTAGGTAGTAGATACCCCGTTAAATTAGTCTAGGTACACACAAGCTCGCCTAGACACCACAGCTATTAAAAAAAAAATCAAAAAAAAGAAGAAAGAATTAGTCTCACTATCCAACAATCTAACATTTAAAAACCCTTTCAAATAGACTATTGAAGAAGACCATACACTAAGAAAGTCATTTTTCCCTTTGAATGAATAAGTAGAAGATGTTCTCCATCGTACCAAATACATGGTTTTGACGAAAACAATAACAGCTTCAAAGAGGGAAAACTAAGAAACACAATGGTAACAAGCATAAGTACAAAAAAGCAAGAAGAAAGGTCATATCAGTTAATACTGTAAAATATTTAAATGGTGTCAAACATAAAAGAGCAGTTTGCTTTAGTCTTCAAAAGGGTGTCCAACAGAGGAAAGAAGCTTCACGCTATTGTGGGCTATAGCATTGTATTATCGATGCTAACAAATAAAAAAAACAACTTGAAAGAAAGTAACCATTAGATAAAATGCACAAGAAAAAAAGAAGAAGAGATTCTGGTCGCTCTTTGAAAGGAGGAGGGAAAGGACTAACCTTTGCTGGACGGAGTGGCACTGTGGGAGTCGTGAGCTGTTACTAGTGTGTTTGCTGCTACTTTATTTTATATTTGGCAATCCAAACGGAAAACTTCCATAATTGGAAATTAACGGAACTTTGAGTTAAGTATCAAAAGTAGCATCCGTTTCGTTTCTCTAGCAGTGGAATAATACTAGTACTAGTCCTTCCTTACATGCAAATGTTGTGTCTACAGATTACAGAGTGGTATTTACTTCTTCTTTTTTTCTTTTTTTGTGTCAACAAAAATAACTTACTGTATGTGTTATAAGGAGTATTAAATAGTAAGCATCAGCATATTTCGATTTTCTTCTCTTAAGGTGTGCTTGAGCAGAGAGTAGTAATCTGCAATAATTTTATGTTATATTTGGTATGAGTGTTTCTGTAGTTTGAAAATTCGATGTTTCTTTTTTTTGGTTTAGACACAAAAATAATCATCCAACATACACAAAATCAATTCTTTCAAAATCTAATTCAAACATATTGTTCTTTGAAAAATATGACTAAAATAAAATTTTAACTAAAAGTATATTAAATCTAAACGCCATAATGTCAAAGAGGTATGTTTATTGTTTGAAGTATTTTTAGCTGTTTCAGCTCGTCGGCAGCAAAATGCACAAACCATGTACTTCAGTTTATTTTATTTTTTTTACATCACCGTTCCAATTTTTTTTTTTGCGAAGTTCAATCTACAAGTGTCAATGCATTTAACCCTTGTGTCAGATCTAAGGGTCAAATTTGAGAGGGCTAGAGCAAAAAGAAGGGAGAAATGTATATTTTAGCGCTCCAAAAAAATAGCCGATATATATAAATATCGCGTGTGTATTTATATACATATAATATACATATTTAATACACTTTAGCCGATATATATAAATATTGCGTGTGTATTTATATACATATAATATACATATTTAATACACTTTTGTCTAATGCATGCAATTAGTTTAGGCCAACCGATCAATTTTGTATTTTGCCCAAAATATTTAGAGTGTTTGCCACATTTCTAAGTCTTTTTTAAGTTGTAGATCAAGATGAAGTTTTGTCCGAGGGATAATGCTTTTTCACTATTTTGAGAGAAGCACATTCCAGCAATCTGTCACTTAGCATTTACTATTGTTTTTGCTGGGCTTTTGAATCATGGTCTCTTAGGTTTTCACCCAATTCATTGACCCTTATCACGCCCTTGGCTATAGTTTTTCTGAAAGTTAAACCTCAGCTTTGTTCAAGTGCCAGAATCTTAGACCCTGGCTGAAAAGACATGGACAACTTGAGACTGTTTTCAGAAAGTGAATTGTGACACCTGCCCATGGAGTATAAGTATCTGGGAAGACAGCACTGTATTAAGATATTTTTAAGGAAATCAGTAACGAGCATTAGACATTTTGGAAGGGTATTTCAGGTATTAAAAGGTTTATCACCTTAACCATAGAGTTAAAGAATTTGGGTTTAGACATCCTATGCCTTCAAACATTTACATAAAATCACTTGAGGGCTTAAACTAAACTTCGCAGAGGGTCATCAGCAACATCAACAGATAGTCATATTCAATCCAAAACAGTACTAAACACATACATAGCTACAGAAGTTAGCTTTACATGTCATTGGTCTATGTCCAAAATGAGCCAATCATGGCAAGTAACCTAAATCTAAACAGAACTTTGTGAGATGGGTCCAAGGTAATCACCTTCCAAGCTCACAACTGCTTGGAATTCCTTCTCCGCCTCCACATACCTTGCCCCAACCACAATGAAACGCACCACAGTGTCTCTCTCAATTCTTGACATCTTCTCATTCATAAAGATGGGATTTTCTCCAGGCACATACTTATAATCCGACATCTTCTGATGAGAGAGGTATATCTTGTCGGTGGGGCCACATCTTAAAAAGACACCGTGCTTCAAGATCTTGTGGACAACCCCTTCCAAGATTTCTCCACGGAATATGTTGAAGGTAATGCAACTGAAGTCCACAGGGAAGAGCACATCTCCAGTGTGTTGTCGAACTTTCCCTTCCCCAATCTTCTCCATTGTAGTGACAGCTATAAAGTAACCGAGATTCTTTGTAGCCTTCTTGGAAGCAAAGTCTTCCAAGAGGCGAACAACAATTGCCTTCTGAAGCATTAAACCTTCAATATCAAGGTTCTCAGCAGGGATTATCACGTTCCATGACAACCGAGATTTCAAATACATTTTTAAATGACCTGTCCACAAATGAAAACACATTGGGTAACAAAACAAGGGAAATATTGGGCCTTAAAAAGATACCCCGCAGCTGCAGCAATGCTAGTATGAAAGTTCAAGAGAATGTCTGGAAATACATATACCACAACCATAAGAAATGCAATGCACATTTACTGAACTTTATCCATCAGGAGCAGATTTGTAAGAGGTACTGGATAGGGAACCGTAAGAGACAAAGTGGCACATTAAAATACTAAGGATTTGCGCGCTGGGTTCTTAACTAGCAAAAACAACAACAACAACAACAACAAACCCAGTGAAATAAAGTGGGGTCTGGGAATTGAGTTCTTAACTAGCAGTATCAGCCATTTTTCAGAAAAATAAGTTGCAGAGATTAGCTTGAAACATTATAGGCAAACATAGAAGACTACACATTGTATCAGCTCATACAAGAATAAAGCAATCAAGCTATTGCAACAACGTCATTTATGAGATATTACAAACCCTCCATCTCTAATAAGAGTGTTTACACCAATATGAAACTTTTAAAAAAAGATTATAATGATTAGTGAATATCAGTAACTGAGCAACTCCTTATCAGCTACACCGACCAATTGGAAGTATTAGTGGTGAAATGGAGTTTCCCACAGACAATGAAAGAATATTTCGAAGAATTAAGCCAATTTTAGAAGCCAACTGCAGCTGAGTGTCTATGCTCAGCAATCAGCATGAGTTGGTAACGAAAGAAAAGAGGGTGGCAAACCTTTGAACCAGTCTAATTATATATATAGTGTTTAGTAGATAAAACTTAAACCCGAGATTAATAACACATATATCTTTGGGTAACAGGCGAAAAAAACCCAACTTTGAATTTTTCAAATGTCCCCTATTTTAATCAGCTCTCAAAATTACGAGCATTTTCTGAGAGTCAATCAAAGATGAATGCAAAAAGTAAAGTCATTTCACGAAGACAATAACAGTTGCAAAAAGGTAAATTAAGAAAAGAAAAAGAAGAAAAAATAATAAGATTAAAAAAAAAAACATATTTTGGTCCATATCTACCTGGGGCTAGGGTAAAATTTGCAGGGTTTAAGGGTTTCTGAGACAATTTTATAATGGTGACAAAAGACAAAATGAGACTTTACCTTTGCTTTAGGCTTCTAAAGAGTGTGGAGCAGTGAGCAAAAATAGAGGAAATTAGGGCTATATGATTGCATGATCGATAATAGCAAGTAAAGGAAAAAATGTGAAAGATTCGGAACATAGAAAAAATGCACAAGAAAAACAAGAATCGTGGTCACTATTTGAAGGAAATGGAGTAGGACTAACCTTTTCTGGACGGAGATGACAAACGGCGGCGACGGCGGAGCGGCACTGTGGGGAGACGGAGTTGGTAGAGGGAACAGTAGCTTCGTGACTCGTGAGCTATGGATTCTGGTTCAGTGTGGGTACTCCAAATTATATGTTGGATCATAGAGGAACGTTAAATAAATGGAGGGACTGAAATTGATTTAGTAGAGACTTTGGGGGTTAAAAGCATCCTTCTCATTTCTCTCAATGACACCTGTCCTTTTGCATTATTGCATGTAATCGTTGTGTCTATAGGGGCACTTTTAAGAAAAAAATTAATTTCGGTCATTCTGAATTTCTGATATTCTATTAAGCATTCTGAACCTTGAATTAATTCCTCTTTAGTCAATTCATTTTGTGTGAGAGAGATCTATGAATAAACACAAGCTTTTCTAGGATTATTATTTTTTTTCATTCAAATTGCAAAAGATTAGGTTTAACTATATTTTCCCCTCAAATACATGTGAATATGATATATTTAAGTTTTGGTTGACAGATTTAACTGTTATTTGTGAGGTGACAAGTATCTCAAAGCAAGCGCAAGCTGGCCCGGACACTACGATTATTAAAAAAATAATATATTTAAATTTATTTTAGAACTAATTGATCGTTAATTTCAATTTGTAAATTCTCAAGTAAAAGGATCAAAGTGTACTATTCAATGCTTAATTACAAAAGTGCAAATTTCCTAAGAAAGAAACTTCCCTTACCGCAACATGTATAAGAAAACCAACTTCTCCTGTAATTTGTAAACCGTTCAAAATTCTCCCGCTCTCTTTCTAATCAGTTCAGTTTCATCTATGGCGAACCAATTTCTCCTCTATACCATCTTTTTAGTGTTCTTCATCTCTCTCTTTCCCCCTTTAACTCATCAACTCTCATTATCAGGTAGTTCTAACTCCTCACTCACAAAATACAACTATGTATATAAGTAAATTCACACTCCTCTGATTAATTTTTTCTCTTTTGGCAGAAGATGTAGCAGCAGTTCCTAGTTTTGCATTTAGTTGGGTGGACAACAATGATACATTTGTGGCTGGGGCTGTGGCAACCATAATGGTCAAAGTTATTGGAAAATTTGATCCTGCCAAATTCAAGCACCCTTTCAATCCCAACATCAGTGTTAATGATAAGACGGGAAACAGCTCTTACATTTCTGGGGTTTCGTCTAATTTTGGCGGGAATTTTGGGGATTGGAGGATTTCTTTCGTTCCCATCATGACCGGGTTGTTCAATGTGCTGATTACTGATGATCACTTCAATGTCTTTGATTCTTCCCTGCATTTTCAAGTCACTCCAGGTTTCCTTTTTCACTAATTCCTGTTATTGAAATATCATAGTTGACTATAGTACATAAATTCGGCCAATTAAACATATCCTCTATTGCGGTGTATAAGCACTTTACTTTACGTCCTATGTTACTATAGGAGTGGTTTAGCGTTTCAAAGATTTGTATGACATAGGAAATATAAAGAACTTCTAGTACATATTATTTCGTATATTATTGGCTTCAGGTAAGTTTATAGTATGAAGTAACATGGTTAGTGAGGATTTATATTGCCGACTCCAAATTGTTTGACACTGAGGCTTAGTTGTTGTTGTTGTTGTGTATAAGCATCCGGTAGAGCAGTTTTTTCTTTGTCGGATTAATTTGATATGCTTCACTTGCATATTGGTCTAATGAAGTTAATGACAAATATGTCTCAGGCTCTCAGCCACGCGCTGTAAAGTTTCTGTTAAAGTCAGCGGCTTTTTATCTTTCATATGTTCCTTAGTTAATTATGTTGTGTATATGAAGGTAAAATTTATCCATCTGCAAGCGTGGTGTCATGGAATAATGGAGTGAGTGAGTTTGTAGCTGGGACGAGAGCTTCAGTTATGGTTCTTCCTAAAGATGCATTTGGGAATAATATATCTTCAGCTAGTGAAGGACTGAACTCTTACAACTTCACATTATCTATATCTACTTTCAATGGTTCTGCCGCAACTATGTTCAATTTCACCAATAAAGGATGGGATATAACTGGTTATCTCGAAATAGAGTTTGTTGTAGCTACTGCTGGAAATCTTTTACTTCATGTAGAAGGAGACAACCAAACATTGAGGGGCTGTCCTCTAATGTTCATAGTGTACCCAGGTGATTCATGTAAGCATAAGGCTAATAATATTTTTTTATAGTTCTGGCAACAATCTTGGAGAAAGTCGATACTGATCATTTGGTTAAACTAATATGACCTGAAGCTCATCTCTGTCCTATTCAAGGTCTATTTCTTAGAAATTTCTCAACTCTTATTAGAGAATGCTGCACATTGTTAAAGCTATAATTGATTCTTCTTCTATTTTCACAAAAACTTATTTCACTCTATCTTTTACATGTTTTTGGTGGATACTTTTGTTGCCTTTTGCTCTAGTGTATGTTTCTCTGGAGAGTAACCAACTCCTAGGTTCAACTTGCAGGATCTCTGGATGTTTCAAAATGTTTGTTGCAGTGGGAAGTTGAAACAAAGTACTTCCAAATATTTTCTCTGATGGAAGGTTTTATTCACCAGCATGATCAATATGGAAATCTTGTTCCAGGGTTCTATGAATTTGATGTTGAAGTTATTGAGAATGGAACAAATTTGATTATTCCCGTGACAGATATGCAATTCAAGCAGGTTGGCCTGGGTATTCAGTTGTTTTCCTTCAGCCTCATGGAACCAGGGGACTTCAAGCTTATGATATATCATAAAGAGATGAATAATTCCATCTCAACTATGCCGTTCCATTTTACAGTGTATATAGGTGATTTAGCATAACTACATTTTCTGCCGCTTACATTTTGTGGTTTCTGTCCTTTTTACACTTACTGTGCCTCTCATATCAACAAGTTGCACTGAATGTTTAGTTTTTGTATGCATTCCTTTTATCGTTTTTAGCTTAGGTATCTGTGGAGCTATTTCTTTCAGTTGTTTTCTTATGTGTCACATGGTTAGCGCTTTACAATTCACATATGATTAGATTTTAGACTCACAGAAGCTTCTCACTGAAAAGAAATCACGTCGGAGGTTTTGCGAGCAGGTAATCTTGTGAATAATTCTAAAATGAGGGTAAGGATATTTTGAAATGGGAAAAGGTTCCTCTCTCTTCTAGCATACTAGATTGAACTTTTAACTGCTTGTTAATTGAATAAGTTTCTTGTGCCGTTATAATTACCTTCAGATACTTTGTCATCTTGATATTCTTTCTGTGTATGAAGCTATGCATCAGAGTTAGTACATTTCTGGTACTTAGCTTCTGATCTACAATTTCAAATTTTATAGGTTATTGTGATGGAATGAATAGTATTGTTAATGGTTCGGGTCTAAATGACTCTGTTGCTGGTGAAGCTGCAAGGTTCTCTGTCTTATTGAAGGATGCTTATCTATATCCGTCACTTATTGAGTTGGAAAGCCTACAAGTACAAATCGTGAATGAATTTGATTCCTATCATACACAAGCAAGCATACATCCAATGAAGATGGTTAATGGTATTAAACTAAGAATTCATTTTTGGTAAATAGAATACATTACCTTGACATTTTTTGATTGTTTGTCTCTCTATAATAGGAACTCTATGTGGTATGGATTTGAATTGCGGTGCACAAAATGATGTGGAACTTGCTTTTATTACTCTGGCTGATACAAACCTTGACGTAAGAATTCTTCATAGTGTTCTTTATTTTGGGCTTTAGAATAGATGGAACTGATAGTTATTTTGGGTGCAGCCAAGAAGCATGAAGTTTAGTGCCTTTGATGTTAGTTATATACCAGAGAAGAGTGGAATCTATGAAATTCGTGTATTTTGTGGAAATATTCCTCTAAATGGTGGTCATCCATTCAGCAAGGCAGTAAGTCCAGGTACATGTTTATGCTCTTAATATATATGTATATTCATGAAATATACTTGTTGTCGTAGTTAAACTAGGAAAGAAGCGCTTTCGTGTTAACATGAAGAGATGGTGCTTATATCAGAACCTTTTTTTTTTGTGGCTAGAAATAATCCCAACTTTACAGCTTTTGTATTGCTTGAGAAAATCAACCAATATTTCACAACACAATGTCCATCCAGCCAAACATTATTTTGTATACGCCGTACATTAACTTGTCTAACTTCATTGACAATGGTGATGCAAGGATCTTCTGATTCTCAAGTTTCTCTGATGTTTCATTGCTTTGGTGCAGGCAAAGTTAATATATCTCTTTCTGGACCTGTGAAATTCAGTCCAAAAGTAGCAAAGCTGACAAAGAATGAAATCACAGTACGACTCATGGATTCATATTCTAATCCAGTCCTCTTACAGCAGTCAAAGTTGAAGTTGGAGATTGGTTCTGTTAATAGATCAGGTTTTTCAACATGGACTTTTGTTGACAATAAGGATGGCACATATAATGGCAGCTACATGGCAAAGGATGTTGGCACCTATGAGTTATGTGCCTTGTTTGAAGGAATGCGTTTCTTGCCATGCCCCTTTGGTGTGAATGTATACACTAGTGAGTTCTTTTCTTTGAAACATAAAATGAAATTCTTTTAGGATACGATAAAATTCTTTTAGGATTACTACTTTAATCTTTCAACTACATGGTCATTGAAATGGTAATTTCTTGCTTTTCATGGCCTGATATTTCCTGTCCATTCATCTGACAGACATTTCCTGTCCATTCATCTGACATAAGGCATTCTTCTGCCTTTCAGGTGAGTATTTTCCTAGAGTACAGAATGATTCAGTCTGGGTCTGGGAGGATGACTCAATTGCTTTTGATGCTCTGGAAAATGACTATTTTGCTGGCCATAACATTACAATTTTTGAATTTTCAAAGGTAGGTATCTAGTCTACTGGGACTACACAATTGAAAGAATATATACTTTTTTGTATTGTAACTAAAAATGAGAGGTAAAAAAAACTTGATGGATATTATCTTCTATGAATACAGTAGGCGTACAAATATGTGTTTAGACATGTTCTCTTACATAGGATATAAAATAGTTTAATAAAATTTCCATGCACAGCCAGGTCATGGTTCAACTCTTCAGTATGGGCGTCTCTTTAGATATACACCCTTCAAAGGATTCTATGGGAGGGATTCTTTCTCTTATACAATATGTGATGTGAATGGGAACATCGCGTCAGGTGGTGTGGATATATCTGTTCTAAGCATCCCTCCTCAGTTTGTTTCTGTTCCAAGTCAATTACTGGCAACTGAAGATGTAATTAGTCCACAGTTCGGGTAAAGTTCTACTCACTATTTCGTGTTTGCTTTGCTGTCTAAGCGTCTGTAATCTTGTTTGCTAACTTCGCAGTGGTTTCCCTGGACTTGAGATCATCTATTCAGATTCAACTGAGAATATCAGCATTACTTTTAGTGCACAGTCTGGGACCGTCTTTCTGTCTCCTATGTTAATGCAATTTTGGAAGCCAAGCTGGAGTATTGCTACTATATCCAACGAGGTTGGGGAGACTACTGAATTAACTTTAACAGGTTCTCTAGGAGAAATCAATTTTGCCATTCAGTTGGTACAGTACTTTGGGTATGGCTATCTGCACATAAATTCTCACCATTTATTTATCTGCTGAATCACTCTCTCTTCGGAAGCTAGTAAGATGGTTTTTATTTGCTTCTAAAGATGTGTCCTTTTCTAGATAATTGGAAAGTCATCCCTGTCTATCTGTAGCTTTTGCGAGTGGGGCTTATGCCAAACTAACACCATTTCAAAAATTTATTCCCAAATTAAGTCTTCTTTCAAAACAATCCTAAAATAACACTTCTGGTCACCTACCAGGTCAATCAAAGAAAAAAAGCACCAAAGTATGTAATATATAGCGCTTCATTCTTTTTTCACTGTTCCCCCAACACTTAGGCCACCCACTCTTACATAACCCTTCTCTATTCAGGTAGTAGTCACTCCTCGTTACCTCATAATTGTTTATGCATTACTCATTTTAGTTATTTACATTTGTTTACACTAAAAAATCTGCCGGAACAGTATTAATTCCTATGAACATTAACTTCTCCAAAAGTTCCAAAGAATACCGTAGGCTCTTTGTAGAAGATATTGGAACTACATGTAAAATCCAGTAGAATGATGGGTGAGAATAATAATCTCCAGTTTAGAATTAACTAAATGTGCATATTAGATGGTAAATCTTATTCTAGTAAAAATGATGTTTGTTTTTCGAAAGGAAAAATAGAAGCACTTCTCACTACTAAAGCGACATGGTAGGTGAAAATGAATGTATATGTTTGGGGATTTTATTTACAAAGTGCCACTTTGAGAATGCCTTTTGAGAGACTACCAATTACATTGTGCTAGCTTTTCGTTATAATGCACCAGTTATTGATAGAGCTATGCAGGTAGACTATTCTTGTTCTATCAGTATTCAGAACAGGTTGAAAATCTATGGCTTCCTGATGAACTTGGCAAAAGTTCTCTTCCTTACACTATCAGGAGGAGGATACTTCTAACTGCTTTTCTTGTACTGTCACGCTTAACTTAGATTTGCACATTTTGAATAGATGGCTATCTGTTTGTACTTCAGCGTCTAGCGATAAGTCTCTGTAAAAGAGACCAATACTTTTTGACAATCATAATGAACTGTTTGATTGTATCAACATTTATCAGCTCTTCCTATTCCTTTCTTGTTTGAACAGAACTATCTAATTTCCTCTTATTTCATAGTCGTTGTCTTTTAAATGTATTTAAATGATAAAATAGGATTTCTATTGTAGACACCTCCTCCCCAGAATTGGAAAAACCGGGGACGCGCCCTCTCTTGTTGACATAAGTGCAGACATCTAGTAAAATGCAGAGAATGACTAATAACTTTTCAATAGGGTTAAGCATGTTGTGTTAACAAGTCTCATGTCTTTCTTTGAATCAGAGATGAGAACTTTTACGGAACTGATGCAATTCAAGTCTCTACCATGAACAAAAATGGAAAGAACAAGTTAGATATTCCGATATTGGTGGAACCTATCAATGATCCTCCATTCATTAATCTCCCTCCTTTTGTTATTTTGGATCAAGGGAGTGAAGAAGTAATCATTTTTACCAGAGTGAGGGATAAGTCTGCTGTTTTTGTTGGAGATCCAGATCTACTGCATTATCCTGGTACGTGAGTGTAATGCATCCAAATTTCAACCCAACGGGAACGTAATGTATGGCTAATACTAGAAAGGAGATATAGTGCCATTTTCGAATTAGTTAATAGTTTGTGAATTAAATGGATAATGACGGATGAGAGTCGTGCTAATTCTGCACTACTGAGTTGTACGTGAGAATTCTGGATATTGCCTAGTGATTTGTAGTTTATTTAATCAAAATGGTGGGGTTTTCATCAAAATTTTCATTTCACGTTCTAATGGAAAAAAAGAGACTACCTGCTTTCTGGACAGAAACCTCCCATATCTGGCAGCTGTGGCGTTTGCCTCTTCACTCTTCTGGTAGCTCTACTGAAACTAGTTTCTATTATGCAAGTCCTCTGTCGTTTACAATTGCTGATGCTTTCGGGATATGAGAGAGGGATACTATAATTTACTTTTATTTGAGACATAGTCGAGTGCCTCTTTAAATCTTAAAAAGTTGATATTTAACTTTTTCTTCAGGGAATAAGTCTCGTTTCTTGGTTATGTTCTCCGTGGAAGTCAGTTCTGGATTCCTTTCAACAAAGCTTCCTGCTGATCTAGTTAGCACGACTGAATTAAAATTGAAAACCAGCTACCAGTGGCAGCCTCTTCAGACATTTGTAACCATCTCAGAACATTTCACTGTCAAAGCCAAAGGAATTAGATTTCGGGGTACACTAGAAGACTGCAACAGTGTGTTGGAGCAATTGGTATATCAGGTGTGTTCCAGAGATTCTAAGTTACTACTAGTATCATTTTTCGCTGGTTCTGGTCTTATACCTTCCTTTCCTGTAACATTGACAGATTATTTCAGAATAATCTGCTAGTATTGTCTACCTAGACTATAATAGGTTCAACAACTATGCAGTGGCGGAGCCAGAATTTTCATTAAGGGGAGTCAAAATATAAAGAAATAAACTCACCAAGAAGTCATGGGGTGTCAATATATAGTATATATACATATTATAAAAAAAATTACCCAGCTACACTATAATTTTCCGAAGAAGGGGTGTCGGTAGACACCCATTCGGTGCATGTGGCTCCGCCGAATCACATCATAAACTTACTATCCTTTTCATAAGACAGCAGGTAATCAGTAGGAGGTAGAGCGTTAAGGTTAGTTCTGATGTTGCAATGAATCCATTGCCATCTGAGATTATTTTTTATTCCTCTTCACACTCTTTCAAATGATGGCATGTATGCTGTTCCCTGACCCACCCCCACCCCAAATTGTTTCTTCCATTAGTTAATAAACTGAAGATCAAAAAGAAAAATCACGAAATAGTATTGAAATATGTGAAATGGTTTTCCAGTTCATTTGTTTTTCTTAATCGCTATACCAATGAAATACAGGGAATCAGGAGGTTAACTAATGGTATATGTAGCAATACTTGAGAAGTGGCAAAGATAATGGCACAGAGTGCCACAAGGGATCAAGAGTTATTGAGATAGTCAATAGTTTTCTGCAGTACAGTTTTTATTGCACATTTTCCCATTTCCCCCTTTGTTGTAACTCCTTGATCGGTTACAAAAGGATTTTTTGAACATAATAAGGGCTTATATGCATATTTTGCATTTATATTGCTTACTAACATCTGTTGAAACTAGTCCTTAGCGATGTTAGAATATATTTGCAAATGTACATGTTACTGCACTGCTTCATTGTATTGCAGAATTCACTGATTCATTCTTTGTTTGCATTTATCCTGTTTCCGTTTCACGTTTTGTCTGCATAACTATGTCAGTTACTTTGCAGGGCGATAAACATCATGCTATTCTTACCGTGACAGTGAATGATATGGGAAACTACGGTTGCTACCCAGACTGCAGTGAAATGATGTCAATCCCTCATTTTGTTGAGGCTTCTGTCAGTCTCATGAGAGAAAGACCTCTGAGTTCATTATTCGCACATAGTAAGTTATGCATCAGAAAGTGCAATGTTTTGTGATACAAGCTTCTTTATTTGCATTCTTTTTCCTGAAATTCATGGTGCATGCCTATTGCCACAGGTCCCACTTGTTAAATTTTTATCTTACCTAATGACAAACCCCATTTCACCTGCTAAATACTTCAATTTTTTTGTTCCAGTTTCCCTGCTTTTTATAAACCCCTAGCTGGAAAGGTGCTTTCTCCAGCTCCTGCAGATCTCAGCTAAGATTTGAAAATGTTAAAGTATGCAATTACAGGCCTCAGATGCGACTGTCAAAGAAATTGCTCTTTGTATATATATATATATATATATATATATATATATATATATATATATATATATTTATTGGCTCATTCAAACTGCACTTCATGGAAAGGGGGATGCACGATAACTTTTTGAAGATTGCATTGATTCTATGAGTGAAGCATAGAATTATTATAGAATCAATGCAAATTTTCTGAGTTTTCAATTGGAATAAGTGAAGCATTGACAGATGTATTATGCTATTAGTTATCATGATGACAATAATACTGCATCTGATTTGCAGCTTTTGGATCAGCAATTCTTACTGAATTCATTCTGGTGCTCGCTCTTGGTGTGATACTTCTCTTCTACATATGCAAATGTGCATTTGTTCTCTTTAATGAAAAGAAGAGGCAGGTGCCTCGGGATTTTGAGCTCTCCAAGGTCCAGAATTCCCAAGAAGTAAGTGTAAGTATGGGATTAAATGAAGATTTGCTATTGTTCTTTACAAGCCAGAATTTTATCTTTTGCTGGCCTCTGGGGTTGATGTTTTGGTCAACACGACACCTCTATTAATCTTTTAGACGCATACCACACTCAACTCAGTGTGTAGTAATAGAGTAAAAAATCTTCTATGATATGTTCTTTTGTGTATTTTACAGTTAAATGAGGATTTATCTGATAAGATGACTCGACTCAGAGGGTGCTGTTCAAATTCCTTGTCTAATCTCCAGCTCGCCAAATTCCATCCACGGTAGGTTTATAGTAATGAAATGTCTCTAATTTGTCTTTTATGAAAAACTGAATTCAGAAGTTAAGATCCTTTCTGAACATGGAAAGGTACAACATTTTGTGAACTTCAGTTTTGAATCTTGTCATTTGTAAACAAGTTCAACACTGTAAGTAGTGACTAAAACTGAGGCTTGTGGTAAGATGGATGATAGAGGATACTTGTAGCAAACAAGAAAAATATAGGTCTCGGTGTGTTTACATCTGTAATACTACATGCTACCAGCAGAGAGTTTTCTCAGCAAACTAGTTAGTTGCGTTCCAAATATTCAGAAAGTTTATTCCAGCTGTATCTCTTGCTATGTTGCTCGGACTCTCCGAAAATGCCGCCAGGTGCGTGTTGGATCCTCCAAAAGTAGTATATTTTTGGAGGATCCGACACGGGTACGGCAGCATTTTGGAGTGTCCACGCAACAGATATCTCTTGTACCTGAAAGCTATTTGTTTCAAAGTAGCATTTGGTCTTATGCCCTTTCTTTCTATTTCATGAAATTTAATGATGCAAACTACATACAGGTCATGCCTACAGCTTGGAATTGGAGAATCTCCTAAATCTGTCAACACTTCCTCAAAGTCTTCGAGTGAAATGACTTCTACTTCTGGGCTAAGTCCTGTAGCTTCTGCAAAAGATAAACAAATCTCAGCCTAACTGGAAGAAACTAGTAAAGTTTATTAAGATGATGAAGCTCTTCTTTGAAAGACTACTTTGACTTCTATGGACTTTATATTATTATTAGGGGTGTTCATGGTTCGATTTGGATCGGTTTTTCCCTAAAAAGAAACCAAACCAAGTAAGTCGATTTTTAAATATTGGAACCAAACCAAACCAATTAAATCGGTTTTTTATCGATTCGGTTTTGTCGGTTTTTCGATTTTTTCGGTTATTTATCGGGTTTTTTCTTAAATATGAGACATACAATGCCAAACACATATTCCGGCGACTACATTTTCAACTTAGCACTATCAAACCAATTGCTATTTGAGAAATCTATCGTTTACCAAAATATATTGATGATAATTGAATCAAGTAGTGATGAATAATTTAAGTACTCAATTAAAAATCGATTATTTTTAACATGAAATAAATTCGTGTACTTACCAAAAGAAAACTACCAATCAAACTAGAATGTAAAGGCAAATAATTAAATTAATATAATAGCAAAGAACTAGATTAAAAATACAAACGACTAATATGTACCATAAAATTTTAGAAACTTTATATATATATATATATATGTAATAATAAATTTAATAACTACTTCTATAGTCGGTTTGGTTTGGTTTTGTTCGGTTATTTTTTGATTAACACCAAAACCAAACCAAATTTGATCGGTTTTTAAAATTCAAAACCAAAACCAAACCAAACATAAGAAGTATCGGTTTTTTTGGTCGGTTTAGTTCGGTTTTCTGTTTGGTTTGGTTTTTTGGGTTCTTATGAACACCCCTAATTATTATATATATCAATAGCAGTAGATATACTTCCTATAACCAGCACTTGTTAATACTACTAATATTTTGCAGGAAGCGAAGCTAGTTACTTGTATAGTGACAGATTGAACATGCAATGAAAAGAAAGGAGTATATTTTGTAGGGATTAGAGACTAGAGAGTAAGCTGATATTCATAACCAAATATTACAAGTTAGAACTTCTTAAATCTGAATTCTGGAAGTATAGAAAATGATCTGTTCCGTTAATTTGAATGCTGAAAAATACATCCAATATAAGACCAACGAGGAACGCTTATATGGATTCTATTAAATCTTCACTTTTAGGTGGGAGGAATAAATTAAACAAACAAACTATGGATAAATTCAAACTA